>NC_068277.1:30918981-31260009 GCF_025860055.1 Xyrauchen texanus | reverse complement strand
TCTTAATGGCAGGTGCTTAGCTGGCACAGGACTTCCAGAAGTTTGTCATTTGAAATCTGGCATCTTTGTTCATGGGCACTCAGCATTGCATTCATTTTTGTTTTAAATTTTTTGAGCCAATCACCTAAGCCATAAATACCATGTAGCACTGATTGACTGACTGAACAAAAACACTTGGTTCTTAACTAGCTACTACCATCTGCTGTGATGTGACCATCACTCAGGTCCTCCAACTAGAGACTTTTAACTGTTCCAAGGTCTAGATTGAAGTTACAGCGCTTTTGCGATAGTTGCCCCCAAGCTTTGGAACAGACAAGCTGTTATTATTAGAACTGCCTCTACAGTATTCAATTTCAAATCAAAGTTAAAAACGTCTCGGTTACTGTCATAGCCGCCATTCCCTGATGGAGGGAATGAGACATTGTGTCGATGTAGTGACACTAGGGGTCTCTCTTGAGAGCCTTGGTTACCACTTATCTTACACGCATAGGGGAAGGCGTTCTTTTCCAATCCTATTCTTTCAGGAGGAAAAGACCCCGTGGAGACCACATCCTGCCCAACAGGGGAGGTTAACATGTGGCGAATACGTCACATGGGCTTACCAGCCACACATGGAAGTGGCGCAGTGGGAGGTCCTGCCTCGACAGGGAGGAGCTCTACAAACACAGTGACCGGGGGGTAGAGGGAGCTCTGCCCAAGGGAGATGCAGGTCCGCCGACAGGAGTACCGTACCACAGAAAATACATCACAGGAGATATTGGAGTGATATTGGAGCACCTATTCCAGTGCAGGCAAGTCGGTGACTGTGGTGGGTCTGGCAGTGAACTTCCTCTGCTGAGTTCGGAGCCAGAGGGCTAGGGAGGAAGGACACCCAGGGTCCGTGACTTGTGCACTCGACTGGGGGAGTAGAGCACACATCTTCACCTCAGGGGAGGGGACAGGCGCTATGCGCAAGCAATATACCCGGCCAGCTGTTGGCACCATATTACTGGATTCTACGTGTTTGGACTTGTCAAAACACAGGACGAGACCAGCTCAACCCGGAGATTGTAAAATCTCGCAAAGGTATTGGGTGTTGCCCAGCCTGCCACTCTGCAGAAGTCTGCTAGAGAGGTGCCGTTGGCCAGTGCCCACGAGGATGCCATACTCCTTGTAGAGTGTGCTTTAACCCGCAAGGGGGCGGGCAAGGCCTGGGTCTGGTAGGCAAAAGTAATTGCATCCACGATCCAGTGGGCAAGCCTCTGTTTGGAGACAGCGTTCCCTTTCCACTGTCCACCAAAGCAGACAAAGAGCTTCTCAGAGTGTCTAAAGCTCTGCGTGTGATTCAAATAGGTGCGCAATGCTCACACCGGACACAGCAACACTAAGGAGAGGGCCTTTAGTTCAACTGCTTCTACCAGCTCAAATGGGGCTTTCCGAAGGACCGAGAGGACAACGGAGAGATCCCATGAGAGGAACAGGCATGGCCTAGGAGGGTTCAGCTTCCGGGCACCTCTAAGGAACCTGATGATCAGGTCGTGCTTCCCTAACGTCTTACCGTCCACTGTATTGTGGTGAGCCGCTATGGCGGCAACATAAATCTTCAAGGTGGAGGGGGACAGCAGCCCCTCCAGCCTCTCCTGCAGGAATGAGAGTACTGAACCAACTGCGCAACTCTGTGGATCTTCAGATCGGGAAGAACACCAATTTGTGAATAAGCGGCACTTTAGGGCATAAAGCTGCCTGGTAGAGTGTAGAGGGGAGTGACAGTCGATCCCGCCAGGTGGCGGTGTTTTGCAGGCACAGGTGCACCGCAACTGCCTTATCCAGCTGGGGGAGTTCCGTGTACCCATGGATCGCCCTGCGTCCAGCACATTTGTCCAGCAACTTTTAATGACAAACTGAACTTGATTGTCATCTAAAATTTATTTTAGCATCATAATGCAATTTATATTTTCTGAAGAAGCTCAGCAAATGCGATTCGAGGTAAATCCGAGGTTCCATTTAAAATATTTAAACATTTTAGTCAAAGTTCCTTTTCTGAAAGTGATCTCAGCATTGGACAAATAGTCATGACAGTTTATATTCTTGAAAAAAGTGTAGAACATTCTGAGAATGCCATTCAGACGACTTTTTTCCATGTATGGAAATATGTCTAATATGTCTATGTATGGAGTATGGCTAATTTAAGTTTGTGTAAAGAAAAGGCATATATCGGGTATATGTTAGTATTCCAAAAAGCATACTGAAGCTTTTCTCCTAGTATTGTGTTTTTATTTTTAATTTAAAGCATCTTTTTGCACAGAAATTATGTTTTTTTTTTATTTTATTTTTTATTATAGGCTAATTTCATGACTGCTGTCTATTATTTTGAATGGTATGGAAAAGGAACTTTAATAAATAAACGGATGGCTACCACGATTAAATTAGTACCAAACGGTGGCCATTTATTTGTTCTCCGTGCACCAGTGCATGATACAAGATATTTGTGTTGGCACTCCTGGAAGTGTCATGTTTGCAGCATCGGATCTATATGCCATTAAGATCAATCCATAATCACATTCAATAAATTGGCTTTCAATTATGTATACTGTCGTCATGATAAACACATGCTAACGAATGGGGTAAATTCTGTCAAGTGACACTAAACTTTTGCACTAATACCATTTTTTTGGTATTAATGCCCCTCACAGCCGCTGGACAGGATACGGAAGATCTAGCTGATCTACCACCTGCAGTCGTAGACACGATCAACCAAGCCAGAGCTCCCTCTATCAGGTAAACTTATGCCCTGAAGTGACGCTTATTCGCAAATTAGTGTTCTTCCCGAGCTGAAGACCCTTAGAGGTGCGCTGTTAGGTCAGTACTTTCATTCCAGCAGGAGAGGTTGGACGGGAGGCTGTCCCTCTCCACCTTTAAGGTGTATGTAGCTGCTATCGCGGCCCACCACGACACAGTAGACGGCAAGTCTTTGGGTAAACACGACTTAATTATCAGGCTCCTAAGAGGAGCCCGGAGGTTAAATCCCTCCCGGCCGAGCCTGTTCCCCTCCTGAGATCTCTCAGTGGTCCTCTCGGGCCTTCAGAGACCCCCCTTCAAGCCACTAGAATCAGTCGGACTCAGGGCCCTCTCCTTAAAAACGGCCCTACTGATCGCGCTCGCCTCCATCAAAAGGGTCGGCAACCTGTAAGCGTTCTCTGTCAGTGACACCTGCCTGGAGTTTGGTCCGGCAGCCATCACGTGATCCTAAGACCATGACCGGGCTATGTGCCCAAGTGTGTTCGACCAAGACCAATGTGGGTACTCCATTTACCCTGTACTGGAATAGGTGCTCCACAGGATGGGCTCCCACGTGGACATTTCCCCCTGTGTGTATTTTCCGCTGTACGGTCCCCTTCGACACAACGTCGAAGTGAGCGACAGACGGGGAATATCTAGGTTACGGATGTAACCTCCATTTCCTGATGGAGGGAACGAGACATTGTGTCCTCCCGGCCACGTCGCTGAACCGAGCCACTGTTGTGGCCGAACCTCAATGTCGACGACTCAGAAAAATCCTGAATGAAACAGAAGCATTTCCCTACCTTTTTACCCGTATGTCCAGGGGCGGGACATGCAAATTCTGTCTGCCAATTTCTCATTGGCCTTTTCTCATAGATCAGAGATGCGAAAGGCTCTCAAGAGAGACTCCAATTGTTGCTTCTTTGACACAAAGTCTCGTTCCCTCCATCAGGGAACGGCGGTTACATCCGTAACCTAGACGTTTCTGTCAGCTTTATTTTGATGCGCTAATTCTTTTTTTACAAAGAATCCTTGGATGGAAATGTAATATGTGTTATTATTGCATTTCAGATTGGGATTACTGGTAAATGGGGCAGGCAGGAAATGTTATGTCCATGTTGTTCAGTGCTGCACCTGTGTGGGGCTGTACAGTACCGTGCTTCTGATAAGACCTATCCAGACAACCGACCACCAGTCTTTCCGATGGTCCATTCAACCAATGAATGTGTCATATCTGTTTTAACATGCCATCACGGATCATCTTTATTTGAGGGTTGTCTTTTACCTCAAAATGTGATTTCTGTAAAAGAACACAATTCCAAGTGGATGCCTTTGGAAATCAAAACTTTCACGAGCCAAGAAATCCACAGTGTCTTTAAAAGTACATTCCCTCTGTACTATGACACGGGAAAGTCTTATAAAAACAGCACATCCATTACCAATATATCCTTTTTACATATTATATTTTAATGCATTTTCAATTAATTTAGGTAAAATTAATATAGCCAAATATAGGCTGCATAACAGTTACTTCTGATTCAAGTGCTTATCTCCATACTTTTTTATTCAAAATGTGGGTTATTTCATGAAAAGCAGAGTTTATAATCAGTCTTTTCAGTTGATTACTTTGCAAGTTGTAGTCGCCAATTCACATACACACCATCAAAAGAGTCTTATGAAGAGAGCCATGTTAATTATGCATTACATTATGCATCTTTTTTAATAATTCCTTATAAAAAGAGAGTGCTGATTTTTTTGTGAGTGATTGGTCACATGACACCCGTTCCCAGAACTGATCACCCATGAGTAAAAATGGCAGCCTCCAGATTGCATATTTCTGAGAAAACCTGTGCTAGCCAAGCAGATGCAATTGATAAGAATAGGAATGAAACGATAGCTTTATCCAAGGGCCTGTTGCACAAAATGGGCATTCGCACATGTTTTACAGCAAATTTTGTTTTTATAAATACTGATGTGTGTGGGAAATTGCGTACACACATTTCAATGCCCATTTTGTGCATACGTAATATCCCATGCACACATCAAAATGTATTAAAAAAAACTTGAAGTAAATATGTGCACACATTTCAATGCCCAATGCCCATTTTGTGCATATGCAGCGTTTTTACATCAGGCCCTTGGAGAATGGTATCCATTACCATTCCTATTCTTATCAATTGCATCTAACTGGCTAGCACAGGGCTTCTCAGAAATATGCAAACTGGAGGCTGCCACCTTTACTTGTTATGAATCAGACGAGGGCAGATGAGGAGTGAGGATCTAAATGTAGCTCTTTAATGAAGGTGCAGAAGGTGAACAGGATAACTAAAAATAAATAAACAACACAGGGAACAAACAAAACATCCACGAGGGGATAAAAAAATAGAAACATGAGAAACATGAGAAACATGAGAAACATGAGAAACATGAGAAACATGAGAAACATGAGAAACATGAGAAACATGAGAAACATGAGAAACATGAGAAACATGGATGAAGGGCACGGCAGGAACACAGTCAAGGACAACCATAACATTTAACGACCGACAACGAATGAACAAAAAACAGGGCTTAAATACACAGGGATGATGATTAAATTACAAACAGGTGAGAACAATGACACTGGCAGTGATGAGGGCAGGGGATTATGGGAAGTGTAGTTCGGGACAGGTGACAGGGGAGAAACACTGAGCAGACAACGGGGAATCATGACATTACTCATGGGCACTCAGTTCCGGGATCAGGTGTTATGTGACCAATCACTCGTAAAATAATATCCATAAACACACTCTTTTTATAATCTCCACTTTTGTGTGTTTTTGCCATACAAAATCAACTTCATATTGTCTCTTTCTAGTTTCTACTAACATACGAACTTCAATCAGTTAACAGTGCATTAGCAAGCCTTACTGAGGACAGCCTGTCCAAAATATACTGTACTTTCTTTCTCTGTGCAAATCACGTGTCTCTAAATTATGTATGCTAAACTTCAGGAAATGCAAACACAAACACAGGACAGTTCTGAGAAGACCGGAGGGATAAAGGGATGCAAGCCACATCCTCACAAACTTTGTGTGCATGTGTGCTAGCATGCCTGGCAGTGAATCCACACAACAAAATTTAATTAGCTTGCAATAATTCATAAATGTATATCACTCAAGCCTTGAATTGCCTATCCTGCCATTTCAGTAGAGAGGTCATGTGTACAGAATGGAGGGCTATTAAGTGTGCATTACAAACTGCTATGGCTTTAATGTACAGTGAAGTTCCTCTCCTCAAAACAGAAATAAGTGGTTATTTCCACTGATGGGACATTAATGGGAAAAGGGGTTCTAGGCTGGCCACTCAAATAGTTCTGAGGAAGCAGTTCACTTCTTTAATATTGCAACAAGCATACTGAAGCCTACTGGACAAGATCTGACACCAACTCATTTCCACTTCTTTCATCACAAACCTCACAAATTTTTACAGACCTTGGCAAAAGCTGAAAATACAACTCAGCAGGGCTGGTCAACCCATTAGCCAACATAGGCGAGCACCTAGGGTGGCATCAATTCGGGGGGCGCAGATCTACCGAGGCAATAAGTATGTGTTCAATCTGTGTCAAACAAAATGCGCACTGTGTGTTCCGATGACTTGTTGTGGCATGCAGCTGCATTGAATCATTTGCCAGTGATGAAGATCATGTTTGAGTGCGAGTGCAGCCTGTGAACAATTGTCTACTGCTAGTAAAGATACTTTATAAATAAAAGTGTATCAAAACACTTACATTACATGAAAGCGCTTAAAAGTACCAAAACCAAACCAATACCATATGTTTTGGATATGTACTTTGTAGTAGCCTTCCGTATAAAAACCATGATCTAGGCCTGCCGTATATAAAAAAGGGGATGTATTTTAGTTACATACTGGTAAATACAAGGGTCTTATGCTATAAATGGGGTTTATGAGAACATTTCTAGTGTCCCCATAATTCAAAATTGCTTAATAGACATAATAAAAAAAAAATATTGAAAATTTAAAAATGCATAGTGTTTTGTGAGGGTTAGGTTTAGGGGTAGGGTTAGGAGATGTCATTTATAGTTTGTACAGTATAAAAATCATTATGTCTATGGAGAGTCCTCATAAGGATAGCCACACCAACACATGTGTGTTAAATACATTGTTCAATATGTAAAGTGTTGTCCTCATGTCTGAGCAGTGGCAAATTCTCATTCCTAGCATGCCAAATAAATACATATTTTTCATCCTTTCATTCTCAATCACATGGCACATATTCATGTATTTTTAATCGCTTTCCACTCATAATTAATCTACAAACAAATAGAGAAAAATGTTACGTTTATCCGTAATGTATTCCTTGATGCTTACAAGCGAAGTGTGACAGCTGATTCACAACTCGCATGCCCAAAGCAGCGAGTGAGTCCTACACACAGGCCTTCAGAATTTCACAAAATCCCTCAATAGTGCAAATTAATGTGCATCTAAATGCAGATTGTCAGATTCAACAGCCAATCAGATTGATTCATTTGTGCTTGGTGGGTGTGATCTTTAGGATATGTCCCAGTCGAGGCCTTATAGCAGGCCTTGAGTGATGCAATCAAGCTTTAAGTGATGTACGTAATTTGAAAGCAAAGAGAGTGAGATGCGGACCAGTCGGCTGTCACTGCCACATCTTCATTGAGAAAGAGCATTATGGATTTAAAAACTTGAGAAGTTCTGCATGATCATGTGATTGATTAATTAAACAGAAAAGGAGGACTGATTTCACTTCAAGCAAATTGGTAAGTGCTTTTTACATTGTCATAGCAACATCAGGAGTTTTTGTAAATTAGGCTGCTTGAGCATTCTGTGTCGGATCAAGATTTAGAAAAGTAGTGCTGATTTCCATTCAACATGGAAAGTTGGATTTTACAACTTCCTACTAGGAAAAGGGCAATGGAATGGATCTTGAAGTCAGAATTACAACTTGTAGGCTCGTGCAGAAATTCTCAACTCATGATGTCACTCAAACATGTCGACACTCAGGGAGATATTCAAAGTAAGTGATAAACATTCACTTTATTAAGAAATATAAATAAATGAGTTTGTTTCCACATTACATGATATTAAAGCTTGTTTAACAAAGGCCTGCGGAAACAAGTGTATAAAACATTATAATCTCTTTTAATAATTGTACACCTGAAGCACAAATGCTAGCGCTGCAGCATTGTTTATCAGTTCGGTTGCTAGGAGAAATCTCTAATGATAGTCAAACCTCTGCTAAACCATCGGGAGCATTGCAGTTCCAAATATTGGGGAATGGAATGCATTTATGGTCAGAGATAACAAGTAGGAATATCCCACATCCTATTTGAATGGAACGCAGCATAACTATGTACCCTGACGAAACTACATTTATTGCAAGCAACATTTAAATCGCAAATATTATTATATAGATTTTCCAGGTATTATAGACCTCCTTGGTAGATTCATATGAAAAATTATGATTTTTGAAAGTCTGTTCAGGAGACGTTAATTTCACAAGACAATCATGCTGCTGTTAAAATTAGGCTTGCTTGAGCATTAAGACTTGTTTCAAGTTTTGGCTTTCGTGCATGGATGTGTTTTTAAAATGTCAATTGGTATTATTAGTTAGCTGCGACATAATGTATGATGCCCAAAGTCATAGCGTGTCTTATTCATTGTGAAACTGTGTTTTCTTAATGGCATGAACCACACCGAAGCCCTAGACTTTAAAAGCACGGCCTGCCACTGTGTCTGAGAGTACACGTGGTGTTTAAAAATGTTTGGATAAAAGAAAGAAAATGTTTGATTCGATTTATAATGTAAAATGAATGAAAAATATTTAAGATTCTGCAAATTTTTATAGGTCCCTTTCAAATGTAGGCAAAATTGTGACCTAATTGTGACCCATATTAACTCAAAGTCTGATTTTCTTGTTTCCATTAAAGCACACTAGATTACACTATAGGTAAAATTGATCATCTGGTTTTACTCAAACTGTGTGGTGAAAATCATATAATATGCAATTAAAAAAAGTATTTTGTAATAATGATCTTAGACCTTCGGACCTCAGTGTTCATGGTCAAATTCAGCTAAATTGTATGGTTTCGTGGTAAGCGGTAAGGACTGTGTAAATATTCTCCACACAATACTAAATGAACAGCCCATGAAAACAAATTGATCAAGTCAGTCAGTTAATTAACAAAGTCTGCATTTACTCATGAATTCCCCATTAGGCTTTCAATGACAGCAGCATTGTTTGGTGTGATTGTTTTTTAATGGGTACAATTCTGTCAACACAACTGAGCACACATAAGCAGAAAATTACACATAGCATGTGCCCTTCACACAAGAGTTTGCTTGAGTTTTCATTCACTGAAATTCTACATAGAACAGTATTATAGGATTATATTTAGCCACATGCCATGTCTTGTCAACTCCATGCAAAACACAGATGGCAGGTCATTTAAAAGAGATTATGTAGCTTTATGAAGACTCCACACAGTTCCTTATAATTCAGTTTATTATATAGAACAAAGACTTCTGTCTTCCTGACCTCTTCCTCAGGTAGAAACCACACTATGGGCAAATACTATGTGCTGTATTTCTAATAATGTCTGTGGAAAATCAAAACACCCTTCACAGATTAAAATCACAGGCAAGGCAATCCAATAATACTCAAAACTGAATGATTATGAATGATAATTAGATTATCATTAGCAGTTATAATTCATCCACATACATTTCTGTGGAGCTAACATATGACTGAATCTGAATGAGAAGGGTATCCCATGTTCAATGACTTTGTCAGCATAATTGATTACCAGAGATATTGATTCTATTCTTTCTCCCATTTTCAAACTAATGAATCACACCTGCTGGATTTATTTGGGTTGAGAATCATGTTAACCCACTCAGTGGAGAAAATGGGGACTTGTTCTGCCTCAATAAAGCACCCAATATTGATTGTTTGTGGATGGACAGTGGTCTAGCTAATCTGCAAAGGATGCTGGTCATTATAGCATACAGTGCATTAACAGAAAGGTAGCTGCTATCTTCCACTTTTCAAAAATACACATATTTTGCCATGCATAGAGCCTTTTTGAAAGGGTGACCTTCTCTACTTAATGCTTATAGATAGAATGGGATAGCCTAGTATGACAAGCAGTCCTTCAATGATCATTAGAACATAAGGACATAGATGTTTGTGTGGCTGCAGGTGGCTGAATATGAAAGACAGGTTCAAGCAAAGTCCATGTTCAATGGCTTTGTCAACATAATCGTTTATCTCTGATATTGATTATGTTCTCTTTTCATATTCAAACTAATTACCCCTACTGGACTGTTTGGGTTGAGAATCATGTTACCTTGCTTATTGTAGTCAAAGGACAAAAAATTTCAGTCTAATTACATGCAACACTCTCAGCACATTAGACGAAGCTCATAACATAGATTGCATATGGACAGAATGCAGTCACTAGTCTGACTAACCTGCAATGTATGCTGAACTCTCAGTCAACCATATAAAGTGCATTAAATAGAAAGGTATCAACTATCTTCCTCTGTTTTCACAAACACACCTATTGCCACTGCAATATTAATCAGCCATGTTTCTCACAGAGGAGCCTTTTCTGCTAATTAATTTAATACCTGCAGACAGTCTTTTGTTTTTGAATAAAGATAAGACAGAGGTGATTGTCTTTGGTCCCACAGAAAATGTTGATGTCAGTAATGCTGATTGTGGAAATCTCAATGCTTTCCTCTCTCCTCAAGTATGGAACCTGGGTGTCCAGTTTGATAGCCAGCTGAAATTTGACAAACATATTCGTGTTGACATAGGTTCCAGTTTCTTTCAGCTACGTCTACTCTCTAAAGTTAAACCCTTTTTGTCAGAGAAAACGTTGGAGATAGCAGTTCATGCTTTCATCACTTTTCGTCTGGATTACTGTAATTCTCTCTATTGTGGAATTTCCAAATCTCTTTAAGCTCGATTTCAGATAGTTCAAAATGCAGCAGTAAAATTTCTTAAAGGAGGTCGGAAGTATGATCACGTTACCCCATTTTAAAATCACTTCACTGGCTGCCGATTCAAGCTAGAATTGATTTAAAAATGGTAATGTTTGTTTACAAGTCATTACACAACCAAGCTCCCAGTTGCTTATCAGACTTACTACATCCTTACAATCCACCTAGAAGTCTGATCAATATCTCCCTGATGTCCCACGCTCGAGGCTAAAGTGTAGAGGAGGGAGAGCCTTTTCGGTTGTGGGTCCTATTTTATGGAATAGTCTGTCTATCAGTATCAGATTGTCACCTTCATTATCTGCTTTTAAATCTTATCTTTTCAATGGCTTTTAATAGCATGTAATGTCCTGGTCTTAAATTGTTTTGTTTTTTTATAACTTTGTATTAATAATTTTGTATTGTACAGCACTTTGGTCAGCCTTGATGCTGTTTTTAAATGTGCTATATAAATAAAAAGAACTTGAACTTAAACTTTTATAAAATAAAATATTAACTTAAAGCTACACTATGTAACTTTTTTTTTGTTGTTAAAAAATAACAAAATGTTATTAATGAGAGAGTGTGTAAATACACTTAGATAAACCTATAATAATGATATTATAAAATTGCATACATACGTCATTCACCCGTCATATCCATACACAGAGAAAATAAGATCCGGCTTCTGTAGCGCGTGTGTGGGAGTAAATTAAGATGAAAGTTTGTTGTCACAATAAAGGAGGAAAATTGACCATGGATAATTCAAAACACAAACCTCCAGGGAATCACTTTGTAAAAACAAACTGCACATATCGTGGCGCAGTTTTGTGGCCCATTCTGCATAACGCGGCGGCTCATTTCAGCTTAGTCCTGGTACTCACCATGGCCAATCTGCCCCTGAACGGCCCAAAAGTGTGTTGGTCCACCGGAAAAATGCCAGGTATGCTAGATCACAAATTCAGCCCAGACCACAACAATACAATGTCCTTCCACAAGATGCATACAGTTTTATTTTTTACCCGCTAGAAGGCCACAAGTTACATAGTGTAGCTTTAAAATAAAATCACAATTCACATAACCGTATAATCATATTTAATCTCATGAGTTTTAATCACTCATTCAAGATACTCTGGTAACAGTTTCAGATAACACTAAGAAGCATTAGACAATTTCCATTAGCTGAAATGCAGATACACCTGACTTCAGCAAAATCCATCATAAAACCAGAACTCTTTGCATTTGGGTGCCCCAGTTTAAGTGTCTATCTGTCAGTTTTCATGGCCTATGGTATAAGGCTATTTACAGTTGCTGTGTCTCTAGAGCCACTGCCCTGCTGTTTTTTAAAAGGGTGTCCTGCTCTACTTACTGCTCACAGACAGAACTGGGAGGGGTGGGGGTAGTCTGTAATGAAGGGTGCCCTGAAAATTGTGAGGAATGGTCGAGCAGTGTGCCTGTTTTAAATTGTAGTTATTGGCATGTGAGTCTTATTTCTGCATGGTTATTTACTTTGTGACTCAAGGTCTGCTCTAAGAGACTTAAAAAGGTTTATGTTCTTACCTTTGGCTTACTATCTCACCTTTTGGCTATGAGCATGTTAAGCAGTCCCTCACTCTTTCTGTGTCCCTTCTGAGGAGATCATTTTCAGTGAAATGTGCCAGAGGTTAGCCTGCATACTGTATTGTGTCATAGTACTCCGCCCTATCTCTCTCCGGTAATTAAAGGGGTCTGGGCTCTGCTCTGCAACTGCAGTCTAATTATTGTTAATCACTATAGGCTTCCTCTGAGGCTCAGCTCTATTCTGCATTCACAAAGCAACACTCTGTACAAGACTCACTCCAAGAATCAACTGGCAGTTCAGAGAGGCATGTACATCTGATAAAAGATATGGTATGTCTATCTTATCTATAGTCATGCCACCTTATCATTCCCAGGGTAATTCCATTAGTATTCATCATTAGATACCACTACAAGTGAACAAGCTCCAAACACAGAGCAGTGAAAGATTGAAAAAAAAATTAAACAGCAAATTAATTTATACAGTAAATTAAATCTAGATGGGACTGGTAAAGGTAATTTCCACTTTTTGTATGGCTGAATTATCAAACCAAACAAATATGAAATAACAAGTGACAGTGAATGTCACAGTGGAGTACATAAAGTCATTTTAGTGCGAAAATGCAACCTCCAAATCACTGTCACTGTATATTTGAACAAAATTAATTCACGATTCCCATGCATGAGACCAGAACCAGAGTCTCAAGAGATCATGTTTTTAATTGTATCATTTGTTAAAATACAATAAATAAATAAAAATAAAATAAAATTTAAATATAAATTCCATGAATTCAATATTCTATTATGCTCAAAGTATTTGTAAACATTTGTAAGTCTCCAAAGTGATTCATACGTAAAGGAGTTTACTATAAAGATTAATGCTGTCATAACATTGATATTGTACTTTCTAGGCTATGTCTATACTAACTTGCCACGATGTCATTATTTTCACACCCTTGTGGTATCCACGTTCAAAACCGGTAATACCGTAGGTTGGACACTTAGTGGTGCTATGGTGTAATTTTCATTGATAAATAGCCTACACATATAACACCAAAAAATTAAGTGCAATCAGATTAAATTGTGGATCACATCATTTCCACCGTTTCTAACAAGGTGCTTGTTGTGCAAATGCAAAAACAATTCTTGACACGTTTGCCAGCAGTGGGTAACGCGGCTTGTTTTCTTTCCACAGGAGATGTCACTCTTTTATGGGAATCATACATTCGTTCATTCCGGTATTGATATTGGTGCCGAACTCACCCTTGAGCTAAAACAACGCAAGACACAACAAGCAGAATGCAGGACATGCTGTCAGCTGTCAAAGAGGTCCATATTTACATTTACATTTATATTTATGCATTTGGCAGACGCTTTTATCCAAAGCGACTTACAGTGTACTTATTACAGGGACAATCCCCCCAGAGCAACCTGGATTAAGTGCCTTACTCAAGGACACAATGGTGGTGACTGTAGGGATTGAACCAGCGACCTTCTGATTACCAGTTATGTGCTTTAGCCCACTATGCCACCACGATATAGAACATAATTACATTGGGAAACAATTGAAAAACAGAATTATTACTATTTTTATAGAAAACGCTTTACATGATGAAAGTATTGATTTCTCCTTATATTACATATTTTAAAAAATGCCGCAGTTTTCCCTCAGTCATTTGAGGGTACGTTTACATGACAACGATGTACTAAAAACCGAAAAGTTTTTCCTTTGCATTTATTAAAAGTTTCGCATACGGACGACAACATTGTCAAAATGGTTCCCTGTTCACACAGATCTGTGAAAAAGACTAAAATCCACTGCATGGTATTATGCATGCCAGGCCAGTAGTTGGCGATGTCACATTGTAAAGAAACACTACGTGCCCGCGCACATAAGTATTCTTCCACAGAGCGGTGAATACAAACAATGAAGATGGCGAAAGCATTGAGCAATTTTGTCTGGACGGATGATGAGGTTGCATTATTACTACAAGTGACCCTGGACTTTAAAGCACGCCACATTTTTAAGGACTCCAACTGGTGATCTCATGTTGGTCTGTTCACCTTGGAGGCAAGGACGAAGTTCATGCCTATAGACTGAACACGTAATACGCGTGCACATGATGCCATCGTTTTCACAAATTAGCATTTTTGCATGTTTCAACAGAGACGATAACAGCATCGTTTTCAAAATCTTGCACTTTGAAACACGTTTTCAAAATTTTGCGTTTTCACACTTTGTCAATCTCTCGGCATGTCAATTGGCGGCACGTTCGGGTGCAGTTTGGGAGCGAGTCGCCAAACAGGGCAAACCGTGTCCCACCTCGCACAGTTATCGTTGTCAATTAAAAGTAACCTCGTCTTTAAGTGCGCATATACAGTCATTTTAATATGTTGATAAAGAACTTCTGGCTTTCAATGCGTGCATTTAGGTTTATTTATGAGTAGCAAACTCAAACGTATTTACTGTATGTAGGCAATTCTATTAATTTGGCTATTGAGGAACTGTTGTCATTAAGTACGTTTCTTTCATAATGTTTACCTATTTTACAGGTATAAAATGTTGTGTTGTTTTATGTACTGAGTATAACCGGTAACACTGTAGCAAGGCTAACGCAAACATTTGTAGACTTGCTAGAACAACACTGTACTGTGCATTCAAAAAGTATTCATACCCCTTCATTTATTTTTACACATTTTGTTATGTTGCAGCCTTATGCTTTACATTTAAATTTTTTTTATTCACATAAATTTACACTCCATACCCCATAATGGCAAAGCAAAAGACTGATTTTTGATAACCAGCTCAAGGAAGATTCCTGGCTGTTCCAAACTTCTTAATTATGGAGGCCACTGTGCTCTTGGGAACCTTCAATGCAGCCATTTTTATGTTATTTGATTATATTTATATTTTTTGTAGCCTTCCCCAGATCTGTGCCTGGACACAATCCTATCTCTGAGCTCTGCAGGAAGTTCCTTTAACCTCAAGGCTTGGTTTTTGCTCTGATATGCATTTTCAGCTGTGAGACCTTATATAGACAGGTGTGTGCTTTTCCAAATCATGTCCAATCAACTGAATTTGCCACAAGTGGACTCCAATCAAAGTGTAGAAACATCTAAAAGATTATCCAGAAAAATGGGATGCACCTGAGATAAATTGAAAGTAATGAATGATAAAAGTGTCATAGCAAAGTGTCTGAATACTTATTTCAATGTTATTTTTTTATTTTTAATACATTTGCAAATTTATCAAATATCTGGTTTTTGATTTTTCATTAGGGGGTATGGAGTGTAGATTGATGTGGATGAAAAATTATTTAAAGCTTTTTAGCATGAGGCTGTAACATAACAAAATGTGAAATAAATGAAGGGGTCTGAATACTTTCTGAATGCACTTTATGACTACATACGAATACAAATGAGATCAAATTGTCATTGCATGGACGACATATCTGTGATTAAGTCCAATGCCTTTGAAAGTTGTTTCCAAGAGAAAAACTTTCTTCTTCCAAATAGAAGCTGTGACATTATAATTAAAGTTAGCATATAAACAAGTGACTCACTAAGGGAGATAGAGAGGAGAACAGATTATTAGGATAGAGAAAAAAAATGAAATGAAAGAATTAATTTTTTTATCATAACCACAGGGAAGACACAAAAGTACTCCATTAAACAAAAATAAATTTAGGGAATAAGAAACCTCTTCAATCTTTCATTATCTCATTACATAAAAACACACATATTGAATAAATCCACTTGCATGTACCATAAAAAAAAAAGAAAAAAAAGAAAATGCTCGGTTACTGACTGTCTCCAAATATTCCTCAATAATAGACAATGCTATAGAGCCAAACAACTACCACTTTCCTAGAGTAAATTAGAAATTAGAAAAGAACAAATTCTAGAGCTGAGGTTTAGATGTCACTAGGGGCACCAGAGAAATTCTGTTTAAGCTGATGCGTTTAGCTATAAAACTGTATCAGGTGTCAATTAAGTCTCTGCTTTTAAATCACAGCCATGATTAATCACTCATACAGGAACATATTATGCTACCTGACCACTCCCTATCCCAAACTCCTGAACTTTGTACACAGAGTACACAAATAATGCCTGGTCATAACACCCACACAGACACACACACCCGCACCTTGTTTATTATCACAAACAGATGGTGTGTACGTAAACTGTAGACTTTGGTTGGGCATATATGATATGTAAGGTCAAATGTCAAAATACTTTGTGCACATTATTATGATTAGGTAACCTTATGTGCCTTTCTGTTTACCTTATATACTTGTCCTTGAGTCAATAAGACCAAAAGCCTATTTGGTAAGAATAATAACTAGGATTTAATGTAATGATAACAGGTTTTTCCTTAGGTGAGTCTCAAATTGCACTATTCTACATCATTTTGTATTTCAAGTGGAGCGACTATCAGGTTTACACCTAAAATGCAAAAAAAGAAGTGTACTACAAGTACCCGGATGTTATATTTCTTGAACCGGAGTGTGGAATGTTGGACACTACATGCATTCAACAGTTGCGGCTTGCCCAATGTAGCAAATTAGGTGGAGTTACCTGGCAGTGATGCTAGCCTGATAACTAGTAACTAGCAGTAACTAGCAAAACTTCTACGAGGACAGCACCTTTCAAATGTGAGTTGAATGCTTTACCATCACTCCACACAGTGTGAATATATGCATTATCTGAGATATAAATGTTGAACTGAGTTTGGCTAATGTGCTACAGCTAGCAGCAATATATCGCATGCATTTAAAACATTACTTCCATTAGCTGAAAACCGGCAAATGCTTCTGTGTACTAAAAAAATTCAGTGGTGAATTTTCAGGGCCAGAAAAGCCTTCTCTGCTGGCGTAACATGCCTAATAAATAAATATTTTTTCATACTTTTGTATGAACTCATTTACTTTTGTGCCTATATATTTTCAATCGCTTTCCACTCTTAAATCATCTACAACCGAATAAAGAAAAATGAAAAGTTTATCCAATAAGAATTTATTTCTTGATGCTTACAAGCAAAGTGTGACGGTTGGTTCACAAATCACATGCTGAATTAGCGCATGAGTCTGAGTTCAAACCCATTCAGAATTTTCACTGAATCCAAGTATATAGCTGCTGCCAGGAGACATCCAAATGGGGGCAGAATCTCTAAAAGAGGTTGGGGGTACTCAAGAAATGGGTGTGGTTACTTAAAAAGGGAGTTGTACCAACTTCAAATGGGGGCATCACTTTCACTCATGGTTAAAGGGAAAGGGTTAGGTAAGGGGCTCCCTATATCTTTAATGGTGGTTTGGATCTGCCACCCATTTTTGGAGCTCTGCCTGCAGCTATATCCTTCTCACAGAATCCCTCAACAGTGCAAATGAATAGGCATCTAATTTCAGATTGTCAGATTCATCAGCAAATCAGATTGATTTATTTGTTCTAGGTGGGTGTAGTCTTTAGGATATGTCCCGGTATGTTAGTAGTATGTTAGTGGAGTGAATTTGTTATGGGATGAAATGGATCATGCTATCGGCAGTTGATTGCTTTGGTTGTGTTTTGGTCCTGGCTGCTCAGTTTTCATTTTCAATACAGTTGCTGAGCTGCACACACGTGTCTGCCTTTTATTTTATGCCATACTGCTGCATAAACAGGAGCTGCATCAATTTACCCTAGTTTAGAAGCGCTACTTCTAAACTACCTCTCCACTGTAAAGTTATTTCAGTACGTTTTTAATATCACAACATTCCATTCAAACGGTGTATTAAATGAAAAATAAATGCACAATACTAGAAGAAAAGCTACAATGTGCTTTATTAGAACACTAACATTAGCCCAAGACAAAACATTTTAGCTTACTTTTGAAACACAATGGCAGCATTATCTGGGTTTCATCAATTAAATAAATTGATTAAAATTTTATTAATTGAAATTAAAAATATAAATTACCAAACAAATTTGATTTTATAAATTACCAGAACAAAATTATAATTAACCTTGGCCTATAATTCTGTGAACGAAAAAAAAAAAACATTCTCAGAATGTTCTACACTTGTTTTAATCAAAAATAGATAAGACTGTCAAAAATGATATGTCTAATGCAGTTCATTTTTAGAAATACTAGCGTTTAAATTTTTTATGATTTAAAATCTTCCTCTATTCGCATTTGCTGAGATTCTTCATCTGCAAATGTATAATTGTTATGTTCCCTGTTGTCTTTTGTTTTTGTACTGTCATTGTGAAGTTTAGTTTAATTCCTGTTTTGGTTTTGTAGTCTTTTTGTAATTTCTTTTATTCTGTCATGTTCACTGTTGTCTTGTGTTCTATGTTTCTCTATTCACTTTCTTGTCTTGGTTCCTTGTCTGCTCCGTGTTTTCCTTTTCACCCACCACCGTTCACGCTCCATGTCACGTTTTCTTTGTTGTCCGCCCCGTGTTTCACTGTCCTTGTCTAAAACTACATTTCCCACAATTCCCGGCCTCCCTCACTGCCTGCACTCATCATTGTTTCCACCTGTGTCTCGTTCTGTCTCCACTTTGTCTGTGTATTTAAACCCTGGTTCTTTGTTGAGTCTCTGTCGATTGTCGTTCGTTTCTTGTATGTTTCCTAGCCTGGTCCGTGTTCCCTACCCGAGTTCTTAGTTTTGTTTCATCGTGTTTAATCTGTTTCATTGTGTTCAAGTTTCCAGTTTTTCCCATCGTGGACTTTCCTTTGTGTTTACCTTTTATTTCTTATGTGTTAAAGTCATTAAAAACCACATTTGGATCCGCACCTCTCGTCTGTCTTGTCCTGTTTCTTCACCCTTCATAACAGAACAATCGACCCAAAAATGGATCCAGCGGTTCAACAGGCCAATTATCGGCTGCTGTTTCTGAAGCAAGAGGACCGACCGGCAGTGCTTCACATTAGCGATTTTCTCAGGCTGGCTAGCGTCTCCGACTTCCCGGATTCTGCCCTGGTGGTCTACTTCAGGAGCAACCTGAACGCCTCGTTGAGGGAGCGGTTGCCACCAGCAACGCACGAGTGGACTCTCTGCATGGAGATGACGTTGCGGGTCTGCGGCTCACCGTTAACTGTGGGCGTTGCTGAGAAGGACTCTACCTTGCCATCCACAAAGGAGTCCCTTCGACCACCTCCGGCGGCCCCAGTAACACCAGCCCCACCTGTCTGCGAACCGACCCTCACGCCAGTCACCTACCATGAGCCAGCACGGCCCACTTCGTCAGCCCGGAGGAGGGAAAGAAGACGGGCTTCCGCCTTCCGGCCCGCGCAATCCCCGGTCTGCGAGCCAGAGCCCACGCATGTCACGGTGAGCGAGCTAAAGCCCACGCATGTCACGGTGAGCGAGCCAGAGCCCACGCATGTCACGGTGAGCGAGCCAGAGCCCACGCATGTCACGGTGAGCGTAGCCAGAGCCCACGCATGTCACGGTGAGCGAGCCAGAGCCCACGCATGTCACGGTGAGCGAGCCAGAGCCCACGCATGTCACGGTGAGCGAGCCAGAGCCCACGCATGTCACGGTGAGCGAGCCAGAGCCCACGCATGTCACTGTGAGCGAGCCAGAGCCCACGCATGTCACTGTGAGCGAGCCTGAGTCCTCGTCAGCCACGGTGAGCGAGCTAGAGCCCACGCATGTCACTGTGAGCGAGCCTGAGTCCTCGGCCGTCCCCAAGCCAGCGCCTGTAGCCTCAGACGTCAGTGAGCCAGAGCCGTTAGCCTCAAACGTCAATGAGCCAGAGCCTGTAGCCTCAGATGTCCCTGAGCCAGAGCCTGTAGCCTCAGATGTCCCTGAGCCAGAGCCTGTAGCCTCAGATGTCCCTGAGCCAGAGCCTGTAGCCTCAGATGTCCCTGAGCCAGAGCCTGTAGCCTCAGATGTCCCTGAGCCAGAGCCTGTAGCCTCAGATGTCCCTGAGCCAGAGCCTGTAGCCTCAGATGTCCCTGAGCCAGAGCCTGTAGCCTCAGATGTCCCTGAGCCAGAGCCTGTAGCCTCAGATGTCCCTGAGCCAGAGCCTGTAGCCTCAGATGTCCCTGAGCCAGAGCCTGTAGCCTCAGATGTCCCTGAGCCAGAGCCTGTAGCCTCGACCGTCCCTGAGCCAGAGCCTGTAGCCTCAGATGTCCCTGAGCCAGCGCCTGCAGCCTCGACCGTCCCTGAGCCAGCGCCTGCAGCCTCGACCGTCCCTGAGCCAGCGCCTGTAGCCTCAGATGTCCCTGAGCCAGCGCCTGCAGCCTCGACCGTCCCTGAGCCAGCGCCTGCAGCCTCGACCGTCCCTGAGCCAGCTCCTGCGGTCTTGACCATCCAAGAGCCTGCACCAGTAGCCCTGACCTTCCAAGAGCCTGCGCCAGTAGCAATGACCGCCCAAGAGCCAGCGCCAGTAGCCACAACCGTCCGAGAGCCAGCGCCCTCCGAGCTTTCCAGAGCTCCGCCTTTCGAGCCTTCCAGAGCTCCGCCTTCCGAGCCTTCCAGAGCTCCGCCTTCCGAGCCTACCAGAGCTCCGCCTTCCGAGCCTACTAAGGCTCCGCCTCTCAAGCCTCCTACGGCTCCGCCTCTCGAGCCTCCTATGGCATGTCACTGTGAGCGAGCCTGAGTCCTCGGCCGTCCCCGAGCCAGCGCCTGTAGCCTCAGATGTCAGTGAGCCAGAGCCGTTAGCCTCAAACGTCAATGAGCCAGAGCCTGTAGCCTCAGATGTCCCTGAGCCAGAGCCTGTAGCCTCAGATGTCCCTGAGCCAGAGCCTGTAGCCTCAGATGTCCCTGAGCCAGCGCCTGTAGCCTCCACCGTCCCTGAGCCAGCGCCTGTAGCCTCCACCGTCCCTGAGCCAGCGCCTGTAGCCTCCACCGTCCCTGAGCCAGCGCCTGTAGCCTCCACCGTCCCTGAGCCAGCGCCTGCGGTCTTGACCGTCCCTGAACCAGCGCCTGCGGTCTTGACCGTCCAAGAGCCTGCGCCAGTAGCCCTGACCGTCCAAGAGCCTGCGCCAGTAGCCATGACCGTCCGAGAGCCAGCGCCAGTAGCCACGACCGTCCGAGAGCCAGCGCCCTCTGAGCCTTCCAGAGCGCCGCCTTCCGAGCCTTCCAGAGCTCCGCTTTCCAGAGCTCCGCCCTCCGAGCTTTCCAGAGCTCCGCCCTCCGAGCTTTCCAGAGCTCCGCCCTCCGAACTTTCCAGAGCTCCGCCTCTCAAGCCTCTCGAGCCTTCTAGGGCTCCGCCTCCCAAGTCTCTCGAGTCTTCCAGGGCTCCTCCTCCCAGAGACTGCTACGGCTCCTCTCCCAGAGACTCCCGAGCCTCCTACGGCCCCGCCCCCAGAGCCTCCTACGGCCCTGCTCCCAGATACTCCAGAGCCTACTAGAGATCTGCCCCTCGAACAATAATGCATAAATTAGCCTATGGCACTAAAATAAGTTTAGCTGGCAATCCATTAAATTCAAACAACGCAATATCAACATGTTGATTAGTTCAGTTGGTGTTTTGCGTCATTAAAAGTTCAATTCTATTTAATGCGGGACATAATAGCCTACAGTTAATATTGAGATGCATTAGATTAGAATGTTAATATGATTATTTAATAGGGGATATATGTATTACTGACCTTTAGATTTTCTCTCCACATGTGAATGGATTATCATCGTGTTTTTTGGACACGTCTTTTATGATTTCACAACAAACATTTGATCGTGGCAAACACCTCCCCACTCGTGTTCTCCTTTGCTGTCCCATCATTAATTTTTACTATATGCCAGTTGACGTAAGAATAATGAGACGAGACACAAGCATGTAGTTAAGTAAAGCTTTACCGCAAGCTTGTCTCAATAATAGGGAGCGTGAAAACAGAAAGTGAAAGTAATTTTCACGCTGGAGGTCGAACATTACCAAGTGCTGCTAGATTTTAAATTAGTATTTTTTTAAATATTCTTTCTGGTTATGCCAATAGTGTTTAACGCTGCTTAACACGTGGTGAATTATTGCAAAAAGTAATAAAACATGTGTTTTGCCCATGATAAAGCATTAGTGACTCTTGGAGCGAGAGAAAAAAATGACGCTCCAGGCAAAATCATGCCGCTCCACTCACATACTCTGGTCCCAGTCGAGGCCTTTCTAGCCAGCCTTAAGTGACGCAATCATGCTTTAAGTCAGTGGTTTTCAAACCCTGGGACTTAAAAAAATGGGTCGCTAGGATGATTTAAGGATATTGTTCCAAAAATGTATTACATTTTTATATTAATTATAATAATAAGAAGAACTTTGAATAGAAGCACACTGAAATACATAATTCAACTAAATGCAAAATAAACACTCCACCTCTTTCACCTGACCCACGTACATGCAATCAAACACTTTTATTTTACCTTGCGCAGTGCTCAGTACATTATCACATGTCGTTGACGCAGCCATTTTATTTGACCTCACTGTGTTGATGCAAAGTCTTCACTAGCATGACATAACTAGCCAGTATTTAATTTATTTTATGCTGGACATGTGCAGGCCAAAGTCAAAAAGTACTATTTATTATTTTTTCACAAGAAAAAGAGGCCCTAAAACCGAGACACCTTCAAATGAAGCAGCAGAAAACGCTGACCGCCGTCCAACCCTGCTGCACACAGCAGAGATGAGCAGAAAAGATTGTAAAGGCGATGCATGCAAACAGCGTAGCATTATCAGTACTGATAGTTCTTGCCCAGCAAAGAAAAAGCAAAAATCTGGAGTAAGGCCATATAAAGATGATTTTTTGAAGTTTGGGTTCATCAACTGTTCCGACGCAGGCCATGCTGCAAGTGTGTAGTATGCGGGGAAAAGTTGGCAAATGAAAGTTTGAAACCAGCAAAGTTGGAAAGACAAGTACACGTCATGCCAATCTTGCGGACAAACCATTATCTTTTTTTCAGAGGAAGGCTCAAGAAATTCAGTCATCAGCTCAGGTACTCAGCAGAAGCATAACACACAATCACAAATTGCACCTGGCATCCTATAAAGTTTAAAATCGTGCTGCCAAAGAAAAAGCGCCCCACACAATTGCAGAGAGATTAATATTGCCTTTGGCACTAGACATAGTTCATACAGTTCTGGGTGAAAAGGCATCTGAAAAGCTAAAACTAATACCTCTTAGTGACAATACTGTGTCACGTCGTATTGGCAATATTGCCCAAAATTTGGAAGACCAGCTCATAGCGAAACTGAAGTCAGCAAATAATTTTGCTATTCAGCTGGAAGTTGCATCAAGCGCAACGTTACTGGTTTATGTTCGGTACGTTTGGCAAGGTGAATTTGTTGAAGATCTTCTGTGCTGCCTAACATTGCCTTCCAGCATGTCAGGGGCACATATTTTTGAAGAGTTAAATGCTGACATGACAAAATGTGGCCTGGATTGGGCCAATTGCAAAGGCATCACCAGCGACGGGGCGGCCAACATCACTGGCAAAAATAGCGGAGTTGTCAGGAGGATTAAGGATGCAGCAGGACAGAACATTGTTTGGAATCATTGTTTTATTCATCGTGAAGCTTTGGCATCAAAAGTAATCCCACCTGAGCTTGAAGTGGTGATGAGAGATATTGTTAAAGTTGTGAACTACATTAAAGGTAGTGCTCTTAATAGCCAATTTTTCGAGGCCATATGTACTGAAATGGGAGCCGAGCACACACATTTATTCTTTCATACAGATGTGAGATGGCTGTCAAAGGGCAGGGTGGTCAGCCGAGTGTACGAATTGAGGGATGAAATACATGCTTTCCTAACCGAGAAATCGTCTCCTCTCGTAGGCTCATTCAGTGATGAGAAATGGCTTGTAACCCTGTCTTATCTTGCTGACATATTTTCTGTTCTAAACTAACTGAATCTAAAATTACAAGGAAGGGAGGACAATATTTTCAGACATTGCGAACAAATTCAGGCTTTCCAGAAGTCACTTGAACATTGGCAGCTGCGGCTCAAAACCCCAAGCTACTATATGTTCCCGACAATGATGAAACATTTTCAAGAAAATGGCGATCAAAGAAATCGGTCGTTGCCCTGACGCGTCTCATTCAGTCACATCTGGATGCACTGATGGGAATTTCTCTCGCTACTTTCCCCAAGAGAAGTTCAATTAATTAAAAGACAAACGGTGGGTGAAAAATCCTTTTGACTTTGAAACCACAGATCTTCTGAAGAATCAGAAAAACCTGTGACAGCACACTGAGAACTCGACACAAAACAGAAAATGTTTCTTCGTTCTGGATTGGCCTCTCCACCGAGTATCCCATGCTGAGCATAGCAAGCATTTCATTGCTACTGCCCTTCACAACTACCTATATGTGTGAAACTGGATTCTCAGTTTTAACCAAAATGAAGACGAAACAGCGAAACAAACTGAACGCTTCTCCGGACATGCGTGTTACCCTGTCGTCTTGCGATCCGGCTAGGGACCAGATTATGCAGAATAAGCAGGCCCACCCTTCTCATTAAGTAAGTTATACACACACACACACACACACAGACACACACACGTGTGTGTGTGTGTGTATATATATATGTATGTATGTATGTATGTATGTATATGTATGTATGTATATATATGTATGTATATATATATTAGTATTCTTATTGATTTGATTGCATGCAACATTTTAAATGGTGCTTGTGTATATGGGTCGCGTCAATAAAAATAACTAAAAAAAGGGTCACTCTTAAAAAAGATTGAAAACCACTGCTTAAGCTCACTGCCACTATTGCAATTGAGAAATAGATCCTTGTGGATTTAAAAACCTGAGATGTTCTGCATGACAGTGTGATTGCTTAATTAATTAAACAGGAAAGGACTGTTTTTTGTCACACTTGGTGAAGTTCCAGCAGTCACCACTAGATGACTCTTATGTGCCAGTTCTCCAGACTTCCCTTTAATTAGCGGAGCGCTCACCGGTGTCATGCCAAGGTACTTACCCCTGAAAGGAAGTGTATCCCCGGTCGCGGGAGCGCAGGAGCGTTCAGCAGAAGGTGGGTCATTGGTTTGACCAAGGTAAATGAAACTATAACACATGAATTGTTGAAGTTATAATTTTACTATTGTTGTTTTATCAACGAGGTTTAGCATAGACCGCTATCACGTGGCCCATCTATCAAAATTAATTATTATCTGTAGGCTAACGATCGAACTTCATTGAACTGAATTGATCGATTCTCACGAGAATGTCTAAAGTTACTGAAAAACCAAGACGAATTTCACTCATAAAGCAAACAGCCTGTGGATATTAAATTGTTCTGAATCCCCACTCCTCCTTCCATGGTGAATTATTATCAAAATTATTTAATAATGCATTGCACTTAAATAGTAGGCTGGTCAATGTCATACACAAAAAGCGATTGTTCAGATGATGGCCTGTCATCAAGTGTTTTATTTTTTTTAATACTTTACATCATGTCTAATAACAGCAGTGAATATGGACACATTTCTCGTTTCCTGACAAAAGTTATAGTGGGATACAGACTTTTTCAGACCGTATTTTCGACCTGCCAAAATATGTATCCCCCCCTCCAAAATCTACAGATGATGGCCTATCATCAAGTGTTTTATTTTGTGAATACTTTACATTATGTCTAATAACAGCAGTGAATATGGACACATTTCTCATTTCCTGACAAAAGTTATAGTGGGATACAGATTTTTTCAGACTGTATTTTCGACCTGCCAAAATATGTATCCCCCCCTCCAAAATCTACAGATGATGGCCTATCATCAAGTGTTTTATTTTGTGAATACTTTACATTATGTCTAATAACAGCAGTGAATATGGACACTTTTCTTGTTTCCTGACAAAAGTTATAGTGGGATACAGATTTTTTCAAACCGTATTTTCGACCTGCCAAAATATGTATCCCCCCCTCCAAAATCTTCAGATAATGGCCTATCATCGTGTTTTGTTTTTTTGAATACTTTCATCATGTCTAATAACAGCAGTGAATATGGACACATTTCTCGTTTCCTGACAAAAGTTATAGTGGGATACAGATTTTTTTCAGACCGTATTTTCGACCTGCCAAAATATGTATCCCCCCCTCCAAAATCTACAGATGATGGCCTATCATCAAGTGTTTTATTTTGTGAATACTTTACATTATGTCTAATAACAGCAGTGAATATGGACACTTTTCTTGTTTCCTGACAAAAGTTATAGTGGGATACAGATTTTTTCAGACCGTATTTTCGACCTGCCAAAATATGTATCCCCCCCTCCAAAATCTACAGATGATGGCCTATCATCAAGTGTTTTATTTTGTGAATACTTTACATCATGTCTAATAACAGCAGTGAATATGGACACATTTCTCGTTTCCTGACAAAAGTTATAGTGGGATACAGATTTTTTCAGACCGTATTTTCGACCTGCCAAAATATGTATCCCCCCCTCCAAAATCTACAGATGATGGCCTATCATCAAGTGTTTTATTTTGTGAATACTTTACATTATGTCTAATAACAGCAGTGAATATGGACACTTTTCTTGTTTCCTGACAAAAGTTATAGTGGGATACAGATTTTTTCAGACCGTATTTTCGACCTGCCAAAATATGTATCCCCCTCAAAATCTACAGATGATGGCCTATCATCAAGTGTTTTATTTTGTGAATACTTTACATTATGTCTAATAACAGCAGTGAATATGGACACTTTTCTTGTTTCCTGACAAAAGTTATAGTGGGATACAGATTTTTTCAGACCGTATTTTCGACCTGCCAAAATATGTATCCCCCCCTCCAAAATCTTCAGATGATGGCCTATCATCAAGTGTTTTATTTTTTTGAATACTTTACATCATGTCTAATAACAGCAGTGAATATGGACACATTTCTCGTTTCCTGACAAAAGTTATAGTGGGATACAGATTTTTTCAGACCGTATTTAAACCTGCTATAAAAAGTACCCCCTCTCCATATTGCACAGATGATGGCCTATCAACGTCTCCAATTCCTGTGGCGCCAAGAAAGCAAGGAAAGCCCCCCACCACCCATCCTCACCACATTCTACAGAGATACTATAGAGAGTGTTTCAGTCAGTTGCATCACTTTCTGGCGTGGGAATTGTAGGGCCTCCGACCGCAGCCGATAGTGAAGACAGCTAGTAAGATCATAGGAACTGCACTCCCACCAATCTATGACATCTGCAATGCTCAGTGTATTTGGAGGGCCGTCAGCATCATGAAGGACTCCACACACACACACTTCACCATTCTACCCTCTGGCAGGAGGTACCAGAGCATCCGCGCTGCCACCACCAGACTATGAAACAGTTTCAGTTTCTCCTCAACAAACACCAAAGCTCCTGCAAGATGAACATCGAACACTTCCACACACCAGAACACTCGTACTCTCCTTTTGCATCTAGGAATTCTTAAAGTTTAGGCCTGAACTTGAAGTGAGTCTCCAGTACACTTTCAGTTTTAATGTATAATAGGATACACACAGTAGATCCAGTGTCCACTTTCATCATCACTTGAATGTACAAAATATACAGTAAGACAATAACTTTGGCGACTGTTTTTGACATGCTGTATACATACCAGGTATTAGTTTATTAATCAATCGAAAGAAAGTTAATCTGAAAATATTTTATTAATTAATATATTGTAAGCCATTTTTCAAGCAAAAAATAATAATTTTAAGATAAGAAGACACAAACTTGGACAGTGTAATGTAATACAACAAGATTTAATGCATAAATTCCTCCAGAACAATAATGTACACAAAACTAAGTAGTACAAGCAGTACACAGGAAGGCCTCCTCCATTGGTGGGCCTTGAACGCACATATGGTGGAACCACCGCAAACAAATATCACACTGAATCTGGAAAACAAATTATTTGGATTTTTGGGTCTTCAGTAAGAGGCAGCAAATTTTCATTCCTGTGTAATTGATGTTATATTTTTAATATACAGTAATTCATGTGGAGATAAAAGAGTAATGAAATGTTTGTTAGTCCTGGGTAAAATAGAATAGAAATATCCATAACAATAACAATACAAGAAAATAAAAGAAAATTCTTAAAAACTTTTTAACAAAACATATTTTATTTCACATTTCTTAAGTTTGATTTACCCAACTCAAATCTGCCTCAGGCCCTTCTGATCCACAGAAGTGACATATGTCAGTCAGGTCATCTTAGAAACAAAACAAAAAACACAGAGCATGCATCTATAATTCTTCATTTTTCACACAAATACTTTTTAGGTAAGCATGGAATAATTCTGATAGCTGGATAAGATGTTTAACAGCAATTATAAGGACAATTATTTGGATTGCCAAAACATCCCCTGATAAAAATCTGAAAAAATCTGTAGCCCACTATAACTTTTGTCAGGAAACGAGAAATGTGTCCATATTCACTGCTGTTATTAGACATGATGTAAAGTATTCAAAAAAATAAAACACGATGATAGGCCATCATCTGTAGATTTTGGAGGGGGGGATACATTTTTGGCAGGTCGAAAATACGGTCCGAAAAAATCTGTATCCCACTATAACTTTTGTCAGGAAACGAGAAATGTGTCCATATTCACTGCTGTTATTAGACATGATGTAAAGTATTCAAAAAAATAAAACACGATGATAGGCCATTATCTGAAGATTTTGGAGGGGAGGATACATATTTTGGCAGGTTGAAAATACAGTCTGAAAAAATCTGTATCCCACTATAACTTTTGTCAGGAAACAAGAAAAGTGTCCATATTCACTGCTGTTATTAGACATAATGTAAAGTATTCACAAAATAAAACACTTGATGATAGGCCATCATCTGTAGATTTTGGAGGGGGGGATACATATTTTGGCAGGTCGAAAATACGGTCTGAAAAAATCTGTATCCCACTATAACTTTTGTCAGGAAACAAGAAAAGTGTCCATATTCACTGCTGTTATTAGACATAATGTAAAGTATTCAAAAAATAAAACACTTGATGATAGGCCATCATCTGTAGATTTTGGAGGGGGATACATATTTTGGCAGGTCGAAAATACGGTCTGAAAAAATCTGTATCCCACTATAACTTTTGTCAGGAAACAAGAAAAGTGTCCATATTCACTGCTGTTATTAGACATGATGTAAAGTATTCACAAAAATAAAACACTTGATGATAGGCCATTATCTGAAGATTTTGGAGGGGGATACATATTTTGGCAGGTCGAAAATACAGTCTGAAAAAATCTGTATCCCACTATAACTTTTGTCAGGAAACAAGAAAAGTGTCCATATTCACTGCTGTTATTAGACATAATGTAAAGTATTCACAAAATAAAACACTTGATGATAGGCCATCATCTGTAGATTTTGGAGGGGGGGATACATATTTTGGCAGGTCGAAAATACGGTCTGAAAAAATCTGTATCCCACTATAACTTTTGTCAGGAAACGAGAAATGTGTCCATATTCACTGCTGTTGTTAGACATGATGTAAAGTATTCAAAAAAATAAAACACGATGATAGGCCATTATCTGAAGATTTTGGAGGGGGGGATACATATTTTGGCAGGTCGAAAATACGGTCTGAAAAAATCTGTATCCCACTATAACTTTTGTCAGGAAACAAGAAAAGTGTCCATATTCACTGCTGTTATTAGACATAATGTAAAGTATTCACAAAATAAAACACTTGATGATAGGCCATCATCTGTAGATTTTGGAGGGGGGGATACATATTTTGGCAGGTCGAAAATACGGTCTGAAAAAATCTGTATCCCACTATAACTTTTGTCAGGAAACGAGAAATGTGTCCATATTCACTGCTGTTATTAGACATGATGTAAAGTATTAAAAAAAATAAAACACTTGATGATAGGCCATCATCTGTACAATCGCTTTTTGTGTATGACATTGACCAGCCTACTATTTAAGTGCAATGCATTATTAAATAATTTTGATAATAATTCACCATGGAAGGAGGAGTGGGGATTCAGAACAATTTAATATCCACAGGCTGTTTGCTTTATGAGTGAAATTCGTCTTGGTTTTTCAGTAACTTTAGACATTCTCGTGGGAATCGATCAATTCAGTTCAATGAAGTTCGATCGTTAGCCTACAGATAATAATTAATTTTGATAGATGGGCCACGTGATAGTGGTCTATGCTAAACCTCGTTGATAAAACAACAATAGTAAAACTATAACTTCAACAATTCATGTGTTATAGTTTCATTTACCTTGGTCAAACCAATGACCCACCTTCTGCTGAACGCTCCCGCGCTCCCGCGACCGGGGATACACTTCCTTTCAGGGGTAAGTACCTTGGCACGACACCGGCAAGTCATCACTAATGATTAGTTAAGCCATTTAAACAGCACTCACCCTAGAAGTCTCTGACTACTTGGACTGTGCTAACTTTATATTTAAGTGGATAATCTGTGGGACCTACTGACACTTTGAACTGTGCCTGCTTCAGATCATTATTTTGATGACAGCTTTCATGAACTTTGAGTCTCTACCTTGAACCTGATGTTGGATTTAGTTCATCTGATGTTACCATGTGCACTCATCTTGTGGAAACTTTCTGCCCTATTGTCATCTGGATGCTATTCATGTTGTCTCAATAATTTAGACGTTTTTGAACACGTCTTTTACCTGGCGCCTTGCACAGTTCACCCTTCTGATAATGTTCACTTCAAATAAATTAGTAAGTGCTTTTTGCTTCGTCATAGACCAATCATTTGCTCAGTCCTGGGCCAACATTAAACCCAATGTGGAGATAGCTGACCCAACAGTCCACAGACAGTTACAATAAATTTAAATTGTCTGGATAAGCTAAAAGAAGTGCTGTGCTGCCCTTGTGGCTGTCAAAATCGCAATGGCAAAAACCGAAGGCTTCACTTTTATTGTATTCCATTATCAGAGCTAACTATACTGAGAAGGTCATTACCAACTCACAGTTTTGCTGCAAACATTTAATTACAGGAACGTTATTAACTAAGCTAAGAATATTTCTGTATTTATGATGTCTTTGTGTTGTACATTCATCAATTAATAACTATAAACATGAGCAGGGCTGGACTGGGAACAGAAATCAGCCCGGGATTTTACATGGCAACTGTTGAGCGGGGAGTCGCTGTCCTTTTCTACGTATCGTGGCACCGTTTTGTGGTCCATTCTGCATAATGCGGTGGCTTATTTTTGTTTATCGCGGCCCAACCCACCGGCCCGCTCGGTCCTCCCGATGGCCAGCACGGCCCTGATTGGCCCAAAGTGCATCAGCCCACCGGGAAAATGCACGTGATTACATCTGGCTATATGCCAGGTTAATGCCCTTCAACATAATTTGATGAGTGATTGATTAATTACCGCTAAAGTGATCGGTTGAAATTTTTCACGAACATCTTTTAAATAAAATAAATTTTACCGCCTTCTTTCATTTGGGGATAATAGCGTAATGTAAATTGCACAGGACAAATTGCACTGAGTTTTGTGAATGAAGCGCAATCTTAAATGAGCCTAATTTGCATATAAAGGAATGACAAAGACTTCATTTAAATATTGAAGACGCAGCACATTTTCAGCACTGATTGCGCCCTCTAAACATGATTGTAGGTGGTTAGTAAATAAGACACAGGTATTTGTGCTGAAATACCACATGCAAAACTGGTGCAATTGTTTAGTGAATCTGCCCCTCAGTGTCGGTTCAAGTTTTGAAAAGTAACTGTGTACCCTGACCAAACAATTTATTGAAAGCTACATTTGCTTGATAGTGATGTAAGGTAACTGTTTCACAATGACCCATAGGGTCATTGTGAAAGTGTTTTCTTAATGGCATAAAACACACTGAAGGCCTGGGCTTAAAATGCATGGGCCGCCACAGCAAAAACGTTTTGTGTTTTGTGGGATGATACTCCACTTTGAAAATTCATACACTACATGCAGAGTGCAAGTGCATTTGGGACACCGCTCTTGTTTACTCTGTTGGATCTTTAGTGAAGGGTTTCCTCCTAAACAACTTTCTGATGTCTCTATGGCAACCAAGATAATTTGATGAGCATTGTTAAAATGTGTCTGAAAGTTGTGCGATTTCAAGTTTAACAAGAAATTCTGCCCCAACACTTACTTAACATTCTCCTCTTCTCTTTCATTTATGCCACAATCTGCTGCCTCTTACCTGCTTTTTCTATACCTACTCTCATATTCAAGTCACTTTTGAAACACTTTTTCTTTTTAAAAAAAACAATTGTATAATACCATCAAACTCAGTTAATATTATCAATTCAGATTAGACTATATTAGCACAAGCATGCCTGGGTCTTGTTCAATTCCTTACTAGCCTGTTTTGAGATTTGCCAAGGGGCAGGTAGGACAACAGTCATGTGGAGTGAGTGGTTAGGAGTAAAAAGGCAGGAAAGTGCGGTCTGCTCAGTGTTTGTAAGAGTAATTAGAACAGTGGGTGAGCGGGCCAAGGCAGGAGGGAGTCTGCTGAGGAGAAGGTGATAATGTGTGAATTCTCCCTGCCTGCAGGTACAGAAACAAAGAGTAAGTATAATACACCTAAGGTGGTAAATCATTTCATAATTCTGTGAAAACAAACTATATACACAGCCAGGTCAAAATTAAAAACTGGAAAAGTCACTATAAATGTACAAGGCTCACATGCTTCAATTACTTGAATTACCAGACAACAGCACAATTGTGGCAGTTTGCTCATATCCATTTGTGGCAGGGCGGAGGGCGTGGTCGGATTGTGATCCTTCACACGATCTCTCTCTCCCGCACGATCCTCTGCAGTCAACCTTTATCCCTCTCGGAGGCTTGATTAGCCTAATACGGGACCGGGTGTGTAGGATCACGACCCGGCTCCGCCCTCCGCCCTCCGCCCTGCCACACCATTATTTGATGCTATTCGCAAGTGGTAAAAGTGCAATGTTAATGCAATGCAAATTTGACAGATTTTGAGAAATAAAGCACAATGCATAACGATGCTAATTTAGATTAAAATTGTATTTGATGAAATGTATGAAATGACTTAAATACTCAAGACACAATGTTATTTTAGCATACTGCACATGCTTAAACTAGATAGCACATACCCCCTTATTTTACTATATATTTTTCTTTGTTTAAAAACGTGTCACTAAACAGAGACAAATATGGGGACAAAGTGAGAATTGTCCTGCTTTTCACAAGAAAAGTGCAAGACAAGATAAATCCTTAGCAACCACTATTCTCTATCCTAAATGTATGGGGCATCCATTGGGAGAGCTGGGAGGTTGGTGGAAGTCTGGGAGACATGCCAATTTCCTAATGCAGGAATGAGCCAACAGGTGCATTCACCTATCGATCAGTGCATTAATTACCAACACTTTTCCTGTTGTTGCACAGGGCAAGGTCCAGTGGTGCCTGTAATAGCCAAAATGACCTCCTGGGAGAATGGGACATTATGGGAATATCACATTGCAAAACAGAACATAGACATGAGCACTGATGGAAGACTCTAACAGTGAATAATTGAAGATGCCTTTTATTTGCATCATTTATCAGGTTACCTGATTGAAATGTGGCATTATTTGTGGTCTGGCTTGTGTTTACCTGGTCCAATTGTAAGCCTGGTTTCCTCCAAACTTGTAGCCAAACGTTTGGGAATTTAAGAAAACTTTCCCTTGGTGTCGCTTCATTATTTTTATTTAATTCCAGTGAGTTTTGTTGTATTCATATATAGGCCTACCTTAAAATGATTAAGATTTTATTTGACCATAATTTCATTGCCTCTAATTAGTGAGTCAAAGATTATTATAATTTTATTACTTTTAAAACAGGAATTCATTATGACCTAATAGATGATGATGACTTATTAGAACAAATTTAACTAATTGAAATAGGGTCAGGTATGCAAACAGAAAAATTATCATCAGAAAGCCTCCCAATAAGTTTGTCATGTTTTCTGGCACCTCACAAGGAAGACCAGCTTTCATCATTTTCATTAGAGATCTGAAACCGTTACCATGACAACTTATTCCCAAGAAATACACTGTAAAAAGCAGCATCTCGCCTGCCAAGGACATCAAAATACCAGACGCCTTTGGGAACCCAACACAAACATCTGCCATATGAAAACAGGATAACAATTCTATCTTTCACTCTTTCTCTGTCTCTCAATCGTATACTCTCTCTCTCTCTCTCTCTCTCTCTCTCTCTCTCTCTCTCTAACACACACATACACACTCACATGCAGAGAACAGTACACATAAAAAAGGTCAGAACAATGTTCATTGTGTGTTGTGTATAGACTGCAGTTCATTCAGATGTGTGACTCACTTTTTCATTAATTCAAATGTGCTGAGTAGCTGATTCAATGCTCTAATACTAACTTGCTCAGATCTGATTCAGAGTTTATGCGTCAAACATGCAAAACACTTCACCACATACCCAAAATGAAAACAGTAATATCCAAGTCAGGCAAGTCACAAGACTTAAATGGCTTTATTAAATAAATAGTTGGGGAAAGCTTTTTTATTTATTTATTTATTTATTTATTTTTTGGTCATCAAAACAACTATTTTGCTGTGGTTTCAAACTATTTTAAGAACTGCTCCTGTATTTGTAAAGTATTTAATATGTGACAAATTCAGTGTTGTTAATAGGGGTGGATCTACCGGGGTGGCATGGGGAGGTAAATGCCATCCTTAAACAAAGCATTGCCACCCCAGCATAAGTATCAAAATGTATTAAATATAAATGTAAGTATATTATTGTTGATTTTGACAATGTGTAGGGGTTAATTCATGTCAAACTGCCTAAACGCTCACAGAATGCACAAAAGACTACAGACCCATTGACTGTTTACAGCAACTGTAGTGGCAATCACAGTATCCACCAATTGCCTACCTACTATTGCAGCTTGTGTAGTGTTTGGGCTCTCACAGTTTGATGAGCTTATTTTCTCAACAACAATGACAACATGGACAAATATGTGGAAAAAAAGAGATAAAAGATGAATTTCTCAGTTGTTTGTATGTATTCACTGAATGATTATTAGATACATCGCTGTCAGTTATGAGTTGAGTGGTGGTTCTCACAACTTTTTTAAATGGCTTTTGTCAAGAATGTGAATAATCCAAATGAAACATCTCCAGTTCTTGAGTTGGAGTTTCAATTTCATCAGTAATTTTTGACTGGCGATCCGGCTCTGGACTGTGTTATTTAGAATTTTATGATGTGTTCATTGCGGCTTTTATCAGTTTTGTTTAGCGTCAGCAGTTTTTCAGCAGCTTGTGCTCTTTTCCGTGTCCCCCATTGTCAGCGTTAGGGCGTAGCTAACTACATGTAGCGACACTACTAACTTAACTAAATTTTTCAGTAGCTTGACAGTAGCTGAGTTGCTTTTAAAACAGAGTAGCTTTTCCAGTAGCAAACTACTTTTTCCAGCAAGTAGCGGTGTAGAATGTCCAAACACTACATCATGTTGGTCAGATTATAACTAATAGCCTTCCTTATTGTGTAGAAGCCAAACTTTAACCGGCAAAATGTCCGACGATCAAGCAGCATATTTCTGTCTGCTGATCAGAATCAGGCAGCGTCGTCTTCATCTTTTATAATGGCAGATCACAAAAAAAACTGTGAATTACCACCATCTACTGAGAGTTTATTACAGCTGACTTGGATCAGAAGAGATTGTCTGATGGTTAATAAAAGAACAACATTTTATTCTTCATTGAAACAAAGAATGTTTCAGACACTTTGTTCTTAATAGATCACACAACAGCATATTTACCTTTACTATAAATTAAATAATTAAAAAGGTTTTTATTGCCCTTTGAGGGATTTTGTTTCTGTTGTAAATATGTTTATTTCTCTTCTCATCATCTGTGCATTATTGGGAGCAGCGAGTGAATTATTATTATAATATTTATAAATATACAGTATATATTATTATAATAATTACTATCATAACTATTTGATTTCTCCATTTCTTAGCATTTAATTAACTATTATTTTCATGTAAAATAAATAAAATGATTGGTAAAAGAAATAATTTATGGCATATATTATTATGCAACAATTTAGGATGACCATATGTCTTATTTTGGACCTGAACAAAGTGAAAAAATATTTGTAGAGCAACCTCTGTATGTGACCTGTAAAGCTGGCACTTGCATGTCAATGGCAAAAAAGTCAGAAAATACAATGAGCCCAGGTGAGGGGAGAAACAAGCCCTGAGTCTTTATTCACATATTATCCACACTAAATTGGATAATTGTTTTATTTTATACTGTTGTATTTTATTTTATGGCCATTATTAACTGTATTACTGTTACTATTAATTTAATTATTATTAGAATATGTATAAATATACAGTACATATAATTATAATAATTACTATCATGCAGAAGATGCATTAAATACATTTAATATATTTTATTAAACACATTAAATGTATTTCATTTATACATTAATTAATAAATGTCATCAGTGTAAATTTTGTTATTAATATTATTGGTTTGATAGTAACATAATGGTTTTTTTGCCTCATTAAGTAGCTTCAATGTAGCTAGCTACTTTTTGATAGTACCTTGTATTGTAGCTAACTACTTTTTCAAAAGAGTAGCTTGACTGTAGCTTTATTACTTAAAATGATGAGTAGCTTGTAGCTTGTCAAACAACAGATTCAAAGTAGCTTCCCCAAACACTGTCCATTGTGATGGCCTTCTCGAAAGTATTGTTTGTGTGTATGTAGTGTGTGTGTTTGTGTTTGTTGTCTTTTTCTCTTTCTCTCCCTCTCTCTTAATTGCTCTCAGGTGTGGGGTATCCAGGTGAGCTGACTGTTGATGGGGCACACTGGTGCGCAGTGTATTTCCTCCCTATATAAACGGTGTGTTGTATGGCTGGGTTGTGTGATGGCAGACGGTTGTTTGTGAACTGTGTCTTATACGTTCATGGGCACTCAGGCGCATTCCGGGTTCCCGCTGCTGGAGCAGAGAGTTTGTGGTTGTCACTGTCTGAATTTGAGAGTTCGCTGTTTTTTCATAAACAGAACTGTCAATAAATGTGTCTGTGTTTCCGCTACTCTCATCTCCCCGCATCTTTTATTGCATTTTATTCTTAAAGTGTAAGACCCATCCTGACGTACATAAGCAATCTTGTTTTATTAAAATAAAAAGTTATATTTGGGCAAATTAGAATCCAAATACTCTAAAAACTAAAGGCAAAATATTGCCACTAGATCAATCAGTCATGTTATTAATTAAAGTGCTGATCTAAACACAGCAAAAAAGAAATGTCCTCTCACTTTCAACTGCTTTTATTTTCAGCAAACTTAATGTGTAAATATTTGTATGAACATAAAAAGGTTAAACAACTAAGACATAAACTGAACAAGTTTCACAGACATGTGACTAACAGAAATTGAATAATGTGAGTGGCATTGTCATGCTGGAGGGTCATGTCAGGATGAGCCTGCAGGAAGGGTACCACATGAGGGAGGAGGATGTCTTCCCTGTAACGCACAGTGTTGAGATTCCCTGCAGTGACAACAAGCTCAGTCCCAGACCATTATGGACCCTCCACCTCCAAATTGATCCCGCTCCAGAGTACAAGCCACGGTGTAATGCTCATTCCTTCGACGATAAACGTGAGTCCGACCATCACCCCTGGTGAGACAAAACCACGACCCGTCAGTGAAGAGCACTTTTTGCCTGTCCTATCTGGTCCAGTGAAGGTGGGTTTGTGCACATAGGCAACATTGTTGCTGGTCATATCTAGCCCTCAGTGCAGCCTCTCTTAGCCTACTGCGGACAGTCCGAGCATTGATGGAGGGATTGTGCATTCCTGGTGTAACTCGGGCAGTTGTTGTTGCCATCCTGTATCTGTCCCACAGGTGTGATATTCGGATGCACCGATCCAGTGCTGGTGTTGTTACACGTGGCCTTCCTCTGCGAGGACGATCAGCTGTCCTTCCGGTCTCAGACTGGCCGTTGGGAGAACTGGGACTTTTCCAGGTGGGCCGGCTGCAAAATATGGCTACCACATTATGCAGAACATGCCACAAAATGGATATGCAGAATGCTCAACAACTTTTGGGCCAGTTTCTATGTAAAATCCCGGGCTGAATTTTCTTCCCAGTCCGCCCCTGATTCAAGCTGTTACCAAGGTGATAGGCCTACGGGACTTTATTAGCAGAATAACATGAGATATACATGCATTTTCCATGGGTAAACTTAACAAAGTTGGTGACGTGTAGTCCAAATTGCCAGTTCTATATGTGAAGCATAGGAACATTTAGATTGTGTTGATGTTTAATAGACAATGTCTTGGTGCTCTGGAGATAGAAATCTTACTTGTTTTTTATTATGCAAATATAATTTTTTTTATAGTGCACTTCTATTAAACAGGCATTAAACAAAAGGGCAATGTCAAATCAGACTGGACTTGTTTTATTGCCCTTGTTACAAAACACAAAAACACATTAAAGCCCAACAGATAACGTTAAATTACCGAGAGACATCTAGCATCTCAAGTCAATCAGATGTAGCCTACTGAAGAGAAAATACCTAAATAAAATGAATAAATATGTACATAATGATGTTGTCGGCTTTGAGTGTCTGTGTTTTCTCACAGCAGCATGGGCATATAAATAAAGGAAAGGCTTTGCCTCGTGATGCATTCTTTTTAATGTTCTCCCGGTGTGATTAATTTGAGCACGAGCACGCCCGGGGCGCGAAAGGGAGCTCACGGCGCGTGGCACAGCAGTATTGCCAGCCTCAGAGAAGCTATCGATCAATGCTACACGACGCCTGGAATGAATGCACATGTTTCCCCCAGGGTGAACAAATCAGGTTCATTTTGATACATCGCAAATGAAAAAACGCTAAAGGGATCGGAAAAGGATCACATTAATATAAAGACATCCAGTTGCTTTTTTTTGTTGTTGTTGTTGTTTTTTTTTTTGTTTGTTTGTTTGTTTTTCTTTCATTAATGTGCATTGTGATCAGCTCTCAGCCTTTAAGTACATTGATAGTCGTAGCGGTGACTAAAATAAAGAAAAAGTGTTTCATAACACTGCTTCAGTAGTTGATGCATTATCCAGTGCAACACGTAGGCTACTTAACTAAAGGCTATTGCAAAAATGCATACTTGCCTATTCTCAATGCCACTTTAAGACGCGTTTATGACTCACTCACCCTTGCATATTTTGAGGAATATGGGTCTTCAAAGAGTGCCCAAACACGTCGCTGCCAACGTTGACACAACCCAGCAGATTTGGCGTCAGGTGAGTCCCCCAGTGACAGCCGTTTGGTCATCTCAAGTTCCTCATCTCCATCCCCTGAATCCCCCAAACCATCTCCTTCCGTATCGTCATTGCTCATTTCAGCTGGCCCTCCACCGAAACTATCCAGGGCTTCTTCGGCCTCCCGGTGCTGCCGGTACGTCATCCAGCAGCACGGCTCCACATCTGTCTCATCGATTCCCCAGAAGGCCAACTCTTCCTCGTAGAGAGGACCACAAACATCAGCGGGGCAATGTAACTTGCCAGTCCTATAGTAATTAAGAATGTGTGCAAAAACTCCTGGGTGGCGGTCAAAGAAAAACTCGTCAATCTGTGCGTCATAATCAAAGTGACTGTGGGCATCGGGCTCGGCGAGCCAGGCTAAACGAGTGCCAGGTAGAGTGCGCAAGGTGCTGCGGTAGGTCTGGTGTCGAATCCCTCCCACGTTAATCACAACACGGTCTTTCTCGTCACCCTGGCCCATCTCGTCGCTCAGGCATGTCTCGAGCACGGGCCAGGCATTACAACGCTGAAAGACCAGGAGGGTGCATGTGCGTAATTGTTAGCAGCGGGAAAAATAAGCAGAGAGAAGGAGACAAAAAACTGAATCAACGCAGAAAATATAATAACATTGTGGTCCATAACATGAGCTCCAGTAAAGGTGCGAGGTTGATGGGATGCGGTGTGCCGCTGGTGGCACAGTAACGTGTGTGTGGTTCTGAACGGACAGCTCCAGAGTGCACTTTCCTTCCGCTCTCCTTACAATCGTCCTGTCTACAAAACGAGACGCATGCACTGCCCTGATTCCCAGGAGACGCCCCCTCAAATCATACAAAGCAACAGAGGGACCGACGCTAAACTGTAATGGTCACATTTTAGACGTTTTTCTGATTTGATATAAGTCGTTTTTTCCAAAGCAAGTCGATATACCTAAAATCAGAAGCCTTTTGTTCACAAGCTCAACAAACATCACATCTAGAATATGTTTTTTTAAACCACTGGATAGAGAAGACGTCAGCTTTGAAGTGAGATCCTGGGTCCTTTTAAAATCCTATTTTTTCACCAAAAATGTACTAGTTGGTGAGGTCCTCCGGTGTTGTCCAGTAGCGATTGGTAGCTATCCTTTGTAATTGCACGACGTAGACTGTATGTTTTCAGTATTCCGTTGCCTGTGTCTCTCTTGGCGATGCAAGTAGAGAAACTCGTCACTCCTGCGGAGAGACAAAACACGAACCTCATCTAGAGCCCAGCGACGCGCATGCGCAATTGCTGAGTAGCTCAGTAGACGGTGCACGAGACTATATACTGGGATGGTTTCAGACGGTGAAAAGCACTGCTCAGAACTCTACACGTGTAATAGTGATGAGAAGACCTTGAGCACAGCACATCTATGACAAGCCTGCAAATACGCTGCGGCATGCTGCGTTTTCCCTCATTATCCTGTCTCTGCAGGTTCCTTCGTGAGACAATAGACCAACAGAAAATGTAGTGTTAACATAGTACAGTAGGGTACAACGGGGCTAAAGGCACAAGAGCTGTTTTTCTGGTCACAAAATGCATCAAAATTGAAATTGTATTTGTTTATTTTTATTCAATATTGATAAAGCAACATCATTTGCGTGAAAATAAATAATAATGGAAGGTTGTTTTAAATTTAGTTTTTAAAAAAGGTGGTGAATGAGCCTTTTACCCCACACACTTGAGGTAAAAGGCTCCCTCATATGGAGTAAAAGGTAAAAGGTTGCTTACAGCACCTTAAATATTAAATAATTATTTTTTTTTTATTTGACATTTTTCATTAATGATACACTAGAAATAAGCATGTTTTCACTTAAGCTACGTTTTACGCTATGTGTGTGTATACTGTAATATGCAGTATGGAGGTGACTGTTTAAAATGTAATCTTTGGAAATGGTTTGGAACCACTGTTATATATGTATAGAACTGGATTGCTGACGCAACGTCAAACTAGCAGGATGTGAAGCCACTGGAAGTGTTTAAGCTGCAATTTTTGTATGCCCAGAATGTCACAGAGCATCAGTGACTGACACCCATTTCCCCATCTCCGACCTGCGGATACGACAGTTGCATTTCACCCTCTAGTGACAATCATGTTTCATTTTAAATTTGCTTGTTATGAATAACATTCGTTAGGGAGAAGATGTACACGGATCGTGATGTCAGAGCATTTATCTGCCTGTATTCAGCCTGCAATGCAGCACAATGATCACCAAAGGAAAATTGTCCACAAGTTGTAATATTTGCTTGTTTTGACAACATCAAAGTTTGCCTCTGAGGGTCCTTAAAAAGTCAGATTTGCCTGTTGTCATATTGAAGCACTCGCTGTTGTCATAAATGGATACATGCCATAAAATACATGTTTGTCTGCCATTTAAACTTAGCATATCAGTTTAATTTTAACCAGTTTTGCTTATGAAAACATAAAACAAATAACTCTGAACATGCACTTCGATATTCACAATAAATAAGTCTGAAAATGACTGTTTGTATCTTACCTCAATTTCAGTGAACTTATTTACATTCAGCTGATCTATTTGCTGCTGAAATTTGTTAGAGGTGGATAATGTTTGATATAGATACACATAACTCGCTCTGCCTTTCAAGAAACTGGAAAAATGTATAATAAATAATTAATAATAACATGTAATACCGTAATTATTAAATAATTACATGTGTAGGACATTTGTGTTGTAGGGATGTACATGCAGTTTCAGATATAAAATTGGTGATTGAATGAATAATGTTTATTCTCTGAAATTAGATGATTTCCTATTAAGTCAATAGGGACATTGAAATTTGGTCATAGCAATATGGCAGCACAGTGGCTTTACTGACATGATGTCATGTGAATTCCAGTTATATATATATATATATATATACCCTTGCATCTCAAAAAATTTGAATATCATGGAAAAGTTATTAATTCAAAAAGTGGAACTTTCATATATTACACATAAAGTGAAATATTTCAAGCCTTTTTTTGTTGTAATCTTGGTGATTACATCTTCCAGCTCATGGAAATCAAAAATTCAGTATCTCAAAATATTAGAATAAAGAATTTATAATACAGAAATATCGACCTTCTGAAAAGTATGTTAATTTATGCACTCAATACTTGGTTGGGGCTCCTTTTGCACAAATATAATTTTGATTTCCATGAGCTGTAAACCGTAATCCTCAAGATTACAACAAAAAAAGGCTTGAAATATTTCACTTGATGTGTAATGAATCTAGAATATATGAAAGTTCCACTTTTTGAATTAAATTACGGAAAAAAATTACTTTTCCACAATATTCAGCAACTGGTGGCAATGCTTTGAATTTCGGTAAGCACAGACCGAGTTTAGCTCAAGAAAAATCAACCTACTTTTTCTGAATTCGCTGTAAGATCTGTTTGTTAGAACAGAAGTACTCAGCCGCTGTTACCTGAGGCCAGTAAACAAAACATGTATTGGTGACTGCCTGTTCAGTTAACGTTTTGGTCTTACCTGTTTCGTTTTCGAATCATTATTGCTGACAACTTAAAGGCAGATTAAAGTATGTGCTTCATCTCAGAGGAGACATAATAGGATTTATCCCAAATGACCTTGGTCTATTGAGGAGGAAAAGCAATTAGGCTTGAGAATAATAATAATAAAAAAAAAGGTAATGTCCACTTACTGATTCTTAGAGCATCTCATGGGTATCACTAGCGTTTCACTGTCAGAAACCCATTAACCCTGATGGGGTGGGGGTTACGATTGGTAGCAAAATGTTGCACTGACCTCGGCTTTCGTCTGCTGCCTGTTAGAGCAAGTGAACATTCATTGCAGATTCATACATCAACCAGCAAGAAAACACACCATTTGACAACAAAAATAATGATAGGAGTCATAGTTTAAAAATTCCATTAATAGGTGAATTTAAAAAACCACAGTACAATGAACACAGCATGCATGGATGTAAAATATGTTGTAGTATACTTTCTGTAGTATACTTTGTAGTGCGTTTTGTGCATTAGTGACACCTAGTGGGGAAGAGGAGTCTGACAGTGCAGAGCTGACCTTGGAATTTCATGCTGATAACAAAAAGCTTATACAATTATTGGTTGGTTTTATCAGAATTTATCAATTATTATTTTAGTAAATGTAGTGTCCACACAGTTTACGTTGTCTGGTTTCACAGCTCCTCCTTCCATTTCATAGCCTGCTATTGTTACTGGCTTCTTCATAACAACAGCATCAGACCAGATATACAACAAAATGTTCACTAATAACCTTCATTTATACTCCAAAACAAACATTATTTTCAAAAGTTAAGTATGGAAAAGAAGAAAAAAATTAATACAAAGCAAAGCAATGGACCCTTTTAACAGTCTTGTTATGACACTTTCCACCTTCAGTTAACTACTTCATTTAATTCAGTGAAATATCTGTGGAACTAAATATTAATTTAGTGAGGGGCAGTGGTGGCTCAGTGGTTGAGGCTCAGGATTACTGACCAGAAGGTCGGGGGTTCAAGCCCCTGCACCACCAAGATGCCATTGTTGGGCCCTTGAGTAAGGCACTTAACTCCATGTTGCTCTGGGGGGGATTGTCCCTGTAATAAGTGCACTGTAAGTCGCTTTGGATAAAAGCATCTGCCAAATGCATAAATGTAAATGAGATGGCTTAACCTTTTTTACAGTGTGTCTACAAACAAAATAAATACCAAAAACCTGCATTCATTGATCATACAGTGCATCCGGAAAGTATTCACTTTTCGCTTCACTTTTTCCACATTTTGTTATGTTACAGCCTTATTCCAAAATGGTTTAAATTCATTATTTTACTCAAAATTCGACAAACAATACCCCATAATGACAACGTGAAATAAGTCTGTTTGAAATCTTGGCAAATTTATTGAAATTTAAAAAAAATAAATAAATAAATATATAAATCACATGTACATAAGTATTCACAGCCTTTGCCATGACACTCAAAATTAAGCTCAGGAGCATCCTGTTTCCACTGATCATCTTAGAGATGTTTCTACAACTTGACTGTGTCCACCTGTGGTAAATTCAGTTGATTGGACATGATTTGAAAAGGCACACACCTGTCTATATAAGTTCCCACATTTAAAAGTGCACGTCAGAGCTCAAGCCATGAAGTCCAAAGAATTGTCTGTAGACCTCCGAGACAGGATTGTATCGAGGCACAGATCTGGGGAAGGTACAGAAAACTTTCTGCAGCATCGAAGGTCCCAATGAGCACATTGGCCTCCATCATCCATAAATGGAAGAAGTTTGGAACCACCAGGACTCTTCCTAGAGCTGGCCACCTGGACAAACTGAGTGATCGGGGGAGAAGGGCCTTATTCAGGGAGGTGACCAAGAACCCGATGGTCAATCTGACAGAGCACCAGCCTTTCTCTGTGTAGAGAGGAGAAACTTCTAGAAGAACAACCACTCTGCAGCACTTCACCAATCAGGCCTGTATGGAAGAGTGGCCAAATGGAAGCCACTCCTCAGTAAAATGCACATGAGAGCCCATCTGGAGTTTGCCAAAAGGTTTCTGGTCTGGTCTGATGAAACAAATATTGAACTCTTTGGCCTGAATGGCAAGTGTCATTTCTGGAGGAAACCAGGCACCGCTCATCACCTGGCCAATAACATCCCTACAGTGAAGCATGGTGGTGGCAGCATCATTCTGTGGGGATGTTTTTCAGTGGCAGGAACTGGGAGACTAGTCAGGATCGAGGGAAAGCAATGTACAGAGACATCCTTGATGAAAACCTGCTCCAGAGCGCTCTGGACCTCAGACTGGGGTGAAGGTTCATCTTCCAACAGGACAAGACCCTAAGCACACAGCCAAGATAACAAAGGATGGCTACTGGACAACTCTGTGAATGTCCTTGATTGGCGCAGCCAGAGCCCAGACTTGAACCCGATTGAACATCTCTGGAAATATCTGAAAATGGCTGTGAACTGACACTCCTCATCCAACCTGATGGAGCTTGAGAGGTCCTGCAAAGAGGAATGGGAGAAACTGCCAAAAAAATAGGTGTGCCAAGCTTGTAGCATCATACTCAAAAAGTCTTGAGGCTGTAATTGGTGCCAAAGGTACTACAACAAAATATTTAATAAATTTGCAAAGATTTCAAACAAACTTCTTTCACGTTGTCATTATGGGGTATTGTTTGTAGAATTGTGAGGAAAATAATGAATTTAATCAATTTTGGAATAAGGCTGTAACATAACAAAATGTGGAGAATACTTTCCGGATGCACTGTATATTCTACAATTAATGTTTGAAGACAAGGTGTGCTTTTGTAGCAACTGTCCCCATGCCAAGTACAGTTTTAACAGTACCTCAGGACAGTTGTAATGTGCTAAGGTGATCAGATTTTTCAATAGCTGCCCCTAAGTTGTGGAACAGTCTTCCATTTCATATCAGGTACCTTTTCCATTTTTAAATCCAATTTAAAGTCTCATTTTCATTCCTTAACTTTTGAGGTTTAAAGTGATTTTATGTTCTAGTTGTGTTTCCTGTCATGTTTGTGTCTTTTATTATTTATGTTATTTTTTTTAATGTCTAATTATTTCTTGTAGTGTGGTTTCCAACTTCATTGCTGTTATTCTTGTGTATGTTTTATATTTGGATGTATTACTATTGTAAAACACTTTGGCTCAATAGTTGTTGTTTTTAAATGTACTTTAAAAATAAACTTGACTTGACTTGCTAAATAAGACATTATACCTAATAAGTTAAATTTTCTGACATATTTTATACTCTGTGATTGTGTTCAAATATTCCTTGCATATATATCAATTCTATCACATTAACTGGAAATACTCTCATGGTTTCCTAACCCCGATACGAGGCATCCTGTGACATGTAACACACATGCAAACAAACAAAAACACATTTAAAATAATATTTTTTTGACTAAACTTAGCAAAATCATTTCCACTGCATAATTTTCTATCTCTCTGTCCATCTAAGCTTTCTGACTGATGTAAAGCTAACTAAACTCTAGGAGCATTTGCTACAATGTTGATGTGGCAGCGGGGGCGTGGTCAAGCGCCCGTCCGGGAGAGGAAAGCGGTAAGGGCGCTTACACCTGAACTAAATTATGCCTAACACCTGTCTCTAATTCCAGTGAGCACGAGGAGAGCGGCATAAAAGCAGACACAGAGCCTCCAGTCCGAGAGAGACGACAAGCCAACTCAGTGCGCTTGTATTATATTGTGTGTATTGTGTTATAGAGACAAGGGAATTAAAAGCTTACCTTGTACTGAAGACCTGCTTCCTGTCCTCCTTCCTGTGAGAAGCCTTACACTGGTGCCGAAACCCGGGACTTTAAAGGAAGCATGGAAAGTGGTCGCCCCATAGAGTCCTCCCAGCTGGCAGAAGTCCTCCAGTCCCTCGCAACGCTGCATCAAGGCCACCAGCAATCCCTGCTTGAGCTCTGGCAGGACCAGGATCGCTGTTTTTTTTAAATCATGCGGGCTCAGGCAGAGGACCGGCTCGCCATCCGAGCCTCCTCAGCCAGGAGGAGGCGTCGCCCACAACCGCGACCCCGGACACCCGCGCTACGCTGCCCCCCCCCCATGCTACAGAAGATGGGGACAGCAGATGATCCTGAGGCCTTCCTCGATTTGTTCGAGCGCTCAGCAGAAATTGTGGGCAGCCCGCCTGATTCCCCTCCTGTCCGGGGAAGCTCAACTTGCGGCACAGCAGCTGCCGGCGTCGAACCTCCTGGCCTACACCGATCTGAAGAGGTCTATTCTACAGCGGGTCGGTCGGAGCCCGGAAGAGAATCGCCAGCTCTTCCGGGGCATGAAACTAGGGATGTCCGATCGCCCGTTCGCGTTCGCTCAACGGCTCCGGGACGCCTGTCGGAGGTGGCTGCTCGCAGGGGACCGCGACGTCGAGGGAGTAATCGACCAGATGGTACTGGAACAGTTCGTTCAACGGCTGCCTCGGAAGACAGCGGGGTGGGTCCAGTGCCATCGCCCGGCGTCGCTGGAGGAAGCTGTTCGGCTGGCGGAGGACCACTTGGCGGCGATCCCGAGGGCGTACGAGCCTTCTTCTTCTTCGTCTCTCTCTCTTTCCCCTTCCCTTGTGTCTGCCCCTGCCCTCGCCCCCTTCCCTATGTTCTCTCCTTCTGTTTTCTCCCCAGGGCCCGTTCCTGCCCCACGCAGGCGTGGAGGGTTCCAGAGACCAGCTTCCTGGCCTTGGGAGAATGTACCCTCCCATTCCCCATCATTCAGCCGCTCTCCTCCTCAGGTGGGGGTGCCCGCCAGCACAAATGCGGCCGCAACGCCTGGGCTGGCCTGTTGGAGGTGCGGAGACCCGGACCACTTCCGGGATCAGTGTCCGCTGATGGAGGTGGGGATGGTGGTGCGGGTCTCCGACGTCCCGCAGGCTGCCCCCTATCGGGCTGGAGCATACCGGATTCCGGTAAGGATCGGGGGGGGTATTTACCAAGCTTTGCTGGATACCAGCTGCAATCAGACCACCACCCACCAACGCTTGGTTCAACCCGGGGCTTTGGGTTTAGTTAAACTGGTGAGGGTGAGGTGTGTGCATGGGGATGTTCACAAGTATCCCCTGGTGACTTTGGCGATTAAATTCAGGGGAAGAAACCATAGTGTGGAGGCCGCGGTTAGTTCCCGCCTCACTCATCCGCTAATCTTGGGTACTGATTGGCCGAGCTTTAAAGATATTTTAGAGGGTATTTGCCAGATGGGTCCTGCATGAAGAGGTGTGCGGTGTGCGATGCTTTGGCAGGAGAGGCGGAGCCGGGGCCGTCCTCGGCTGCTCTGAATGACGAGGGAAGGGGCGAGGTGGCCGCCCCTCCTCTCAGGGAATTCCCTGAGGGGGACTTCCCTCTAGAGCAGTCGCGGGACGAAACCCTTAAACATGCTCTTGACCAAGTGAGAGTAATTGATGGTCAACAGCTTCGGCTGGGCATCGCCATTTCATACCCGTATTTTGCCGTGATTAAAGATCGTCTATATAGAGTGACGCAGGACGCTCAAACAAAAGAGGAAGTGACACAATTGTTGATTCCACAGAGCCGCCGGGAAATGATTTTCCAGGTGGCTCACTATAATCCTATGGCCGGTCACCTAGGGGAACGAAAAACACTTCTCCGTCTAATAGCCTGTTTCTATTGGCCGGGCATTGGCGGTGACGTCCGCAGGTGGTGTGCGGCGTGCCGTGAATGTCAGCTGGTAAACCCACCGACCACCCCAAAAGCACCATTGCGCCCTCTACCATAGATCGAGGTCCCCTTCGAAAGAATTGGGATGGACCTCGTCGGGCCATTAGAACGGACAGCACGAGGACATCGCTTCGTGTTAGTCCTAGTGGATTACGCGACGCGATATCCGGAAGCAGTGCCTCTGAGCAACATCTCCGCACGTAGTGTTGCAGGGGCACTCTTCAAGATAATCTCCCGGGTGGGGATTCGAAAGAAATCCTCACCCGATCAAGGCACGACTTTTATGTCACGAACACTCCGCGAACTTTACGAGCTCTTGGGCATTAAGTCGATTCGCACTAGCGTGTACCATCCACAGACGGATGGCTTAGTGGAACGATTTAATAAGACGCTCAAGAACATGATTCGTAAATTCGTACACGATGACGCTAGAAATTGGGATAAGTGGCTGGACCCCCTGTTGTTTGCAGTACGAGAGGTCCCACAAGCCTCCACAGGGTTCTCCCCGTTTGAGCTGCTGTACGGGCGACGCGCACGCGGGGTCCTCGACGCCATCCGTGAAGCTTGGGAGGAGGGACCTTCTAATAGCAAAAATAAAATTCAGTACGTTCTTGATCTTAGAGCAAAACTCCACACACTGGGGCAATTAACACAGGAGAATTTGCTCCAGGCTCAAGAACGCCAACGCCGGCTGTATGACAGGGGTGCTCGGCTACGGGAATTTGCACCGGGAGATAAGGTACTCGTATTACTCCCAACATCGAGCTCTAAATTACTCGCCAATTGGCAAGGACCCTTTGAGGTCACACGACGAGTGGGGGATCTCGATTATGAAGTTAAACGTACCGATAGAGGGGGCACGCGGCAAATATACCATCTCAACCTCCTGAAATTGTGGAGAGAAGAGGCGGCCTCTGTGACGTTGGCCACGCTAGTTCGGAGAGGGCGGAGCTCGGACTGGAGGTAAACAAAGCTCGCAATCTCAACACCCCAGTTACTTGTGGAGACCACCTCTCACCGCGTCAACTCACAGAGGTTTCCGATCTACAAATGGAATTTGCAGATGTGTTTTCCCTTCTACCGGGCCGTACAAACATCATACAGCACCACATCGAGACCGAACCGGGCATGGTGGTACGTAGCCGCCCCTATCGCTTACCCGAACATAAAAAGAGAATAGTTCGGGAGGAATTAGATGCGATGCTTGATATGGGCGTAATAGAGGAATCCCACAGTGATTGGTCCAGCCCGGTTGTTCTTGTTCCGAAGAGCGACGGGTCTGTTCGATTCTGTGTGGATTACAGAAAAGTCAACGCGGTGTCTAAATTTGACGTGTACCCAATGCCCCGTGTTGATGAACTGCTCGATCGGTTAGGTACTGCTCGATTTTATTCGACCTTGGATTTAACAAAGGGTTACTGGCAGATCCCCTTGACACCAATGTCCCGTGAGAAAACAGCCTTCACGACGCCGTTTGGATTACACCAATTTGTGACGCTTCCTTTCGGTTTGTTTGGGGCTCCGGCCACGTTTCAGCGACTCCTGGATCGGATCTTCAGACCGCATACTGCTTACGCCGCTGCCTATTTAGATGATATTATCATTTATAGCAATGATTGGCAGCGGCACATGCAACATCTGAGGGCCGTCCTGAGATCGCTGCGGTGGGCGGGGCTCACAGCAAACCCTAAGAAGTGTGCGATTGGGCGTGTGGAGGTACGGTATCTGGGGTTCCACTTGGGTCATGGCCAGGTGCGTCCCCATATTGATAAGACCGCGGCGATTGCGACTTGCCCTAGACCTAAGACCAAAAAGGGGGTGAGGCAGTTCCTGGGGCTGGCTGGCTATTATAGAAGGTTTGTACCTAATTATTCGGACGTCACCAGCCCGCTGACTGACCTCACTAAAAAGGGGGCTCCAGATCCGGTTCAATGGTCGGAGCAGTGTCAACAGGCGTTTATGCAGATTAAAGCCGCACTTTGTGGGGGGCCGCTTCTTCATGCACCTGACTTCTCTCTCCCTTTTATTTTGCAGACGGACGCTTCAGACAGAGGACTGGGGGCCGTACTCTCGCAGGTGGTGGAGGGGGAGGAGCGCCCAGTGCTGTACATTAGCCGGAAGCTCTCTTTGAGGGAGACTAAGTACAGCACCGTGGAGAAGGAGTGTTTGGCCATCAAGTGGGCGGTCCTCACCCTCCGGTATTACCTGCTGGGGCGGGCCTTCACCCTCTGCTCAGATCACGCCCCACTCCAGTGGCTCCACCGCATGAAAGATACTAATGCCCGGATCACCCGTTGGTACCTGGCTCTCCAGCCCTTTAAATTCAAGGTGGTCCACAGACCGGGGGTGCAGATGGCTGTCGCTGACTTTCTCTCCAGAAATGAGGGGGGAGTGGTAGACAGGCTGGATGGTGCCCCGGCCTGAGTCGGGCGGTGGGGGTATGTGGCAGCGGGGGCGTGGTCAAGCGCCCGTCCGGGAGAGGAAAGCGGTAAGGGCGCTTACACCTGAGCTAAATTATGCCTAACGCCTGTCTCTAATTCCAGTGAGCACGAGGAGAGCGGCATAAAAGCAGACACAGAGCCTCCAGTCGGAGAGAGACGACAAGCCAACTCAGTGCGCTTGTATTATATTGTGTGTATTGTGTTATAGAAACAAAGGGAATTAAAAGCTTACCTTGTACTGAAGACCTGCTTCCTGTCCTCCTTCCTGTGAGAAGCCTTACAGTTGATTATGTTTGTCTGATTGTCTCTTTGACCGTACATCCTATGTACCAAAATACATTTATGCATTTGGCAGACACTTTTATCCAAAGCGACTTACAGTGCACTTATTACAGGGACAATACCCCCAGAGCAACCTGGAGCTAAGTGCCTTGCTCAAGGACACAATGGTGGTGGCTGTGGGATTGAACCAGCGACTTTCTGGTTACCAGTTTACCAGTTATGTGCATTAGACCACCACACCACACCACACCACACCACACCACACCACACCCACAACCACAACCACAACCACACCACAAATACATTAATTGAAGTAGACAAATCAATAATTATAACAAGCAAAATTTCCTGTTATGGTCATTCAGAAATAATGATTTATTCACTATGAAAGAGGAGTAAGAATACACAGAGAGAGGATGTTAATGTGATGATGCATACAGAAAATGAAGTTCAAACTTACTCCATTACAACTGTATTCAGTGTACCCAGTTGTTTCTGAGGTGTTGATTATTTCTGTCTTTAGCGGGATGTTCAATGTAGTTACATTGGGCTCGAAGCACCTTGAGCAAATGTGCCTACTTTTACTTTTAACTGTTTTAAAATCATGAAATATGTAAAAAAAAAATAAATATATATATATATATATATATATATATATATATATATATATATATATATATATATATATATATATATATATATATATTCAGAGTTGGGGAGTAACAGAAAACATGTAACAGGATTACATATTTAAATTAAAATATAAGTAACTGTATTCCACTACAGTTACAATTGAAATAATTGGTAATTAGAATACAGTTACATTCAAAAATTATTTTGATTATTGAAGAGATTACTTTGCATTTTATTGTCATTTGTTTCATTTAATATTTAGTCCTTTCAGATGGAAAACATTTATACATATAAATGATGCGATCCAAAGTGCATTTGAACGGCAGTGAAACACTTTCTTATGATGTGTTACATTCATACGAGCAGACAGAGAAGTAAGTTTGAAGTAAGTTTGGAGCAGAAGAAATAGAAATAAACCTTGTGTTTTGAGCTTTACGCTAAGCTAAAATGCTATTTCTAGCCATTTTACATGCACATGTTACCAGCCACAATCATATTTTTTATCCAAAAAATTCACGTTGGATCATCATTTCTTTTTTCTAGTAAGACCTTTGATATTAGGGCATACATCGTATTCTTGATAATAATTGTTGAATTGTTTTCCTGTAAAGATATATAAAAATCTTTAAAACAAGATCAATTTGATGAATCTTGTTTTAGAAACAACACTACATGAGATATTTAGGTTTTTCAGAGAAAGTGTTTTTAACATGTATATTTTGTCTTGCTGTACTGAGTTTTTATAGTCAAAACAAGTGAAAAAAAAACTACCAGTGCTGAAGAAGTAATCTGAAGTATTTACAATACCTTGAGTAATCTAACGGAATACGTTAAAAATTAAATGTTACAGCATGTATTCTGTAATGTTGTGGAATACATTTCAAAAGTAACCCTCCCAACCCTGTATGCATAAATATTCTCTAAACCCCTCTATGATCTTTTCAGCCACCAGGTGAAGACATAATCAGACGTTGTCAAACAGATTATCTGTTTTTTTACCTCTCATTGTTTTCAAGCCATCATTATCGTTATTTAAAATGTAAGTCCGTTAAGGTGTTAAAATGATAATCACTATGTAAAAGAATAAGAAGCAACATTATTGTCAGAGGTGAAAAGCTTTAAATTGAAATGGAACTGGTTATGGATCAGCCATTTGTATACCAGTCATACTGTTGTTACAAGTTGACGGTTGAAAACGGTCTTTAATGTATTCTGAACGGAGACACATTCAAAAATAATATCATTATTATTATTATCATTGTATGTGTCTCTGTTATTTGGCAATGGGACACTGTAAGGGGGAGGAAACTGGGTGTTGCCCGTTTTTTACGTCGACTAAATTAAGAGCAGCACACAGACTATAACACGCGCACGCGCGCACTCAGATTTTAGTTCAGTCTGCGCGAGCACTGCGTTACTTCTACAGTGAGACACTTCTCTGGTAACCGGCATTAACATCTGATTGAAACCGACACCATGGGCGTGGAAGGCTGCACAAAATGCATCAAATACTTGCTGTTCTTCTTCAATTTCATTTTCTGGGTAAGTGGTCATTCACCTTGTGCGATGGTCTTGTGTCTGGCCCTAGAGACCGCCATTGGTTCCGATTATCCTTCATGTTTTCAGTCGATGTGAACTGGCATTGTAATCGGAAGACAATTTGCGCCGCTACATTTAATAATGAACAACATAGATTATCGTGCACGTTATGTCTTGTAATAATTTAACTATCTGAAAATGATACTTTTTGTTATACAAATGTTTTTATGTTAACGGCACATTGGATTATATAATAGGCAGTACAAAAGGATAAACAGTAAAAATAGCGATAGAGCCGCTTCTCGTCAAAGCGAAAATTATGTGGTCACGGGCGGAACAGTGCAGCAACAAGACCTCTCAGCTACCGCCCATTAAAACCTCCAAACAAAGAGTTCTCCTATGTATATTATAACTTATTTCACGTCTATGTTATTACTGCGCTAATAAATAATATGCACTCCCTTGTCACACTCGGCGACACTATGAAGTCATAAAGGACAACAGTGAGACAACTGGCGTTGTCTGATCTCTCCCGTTCCTTTTTGGTTGGAAAGGACGCTGGAAAAGTGAATGGCAATAAAATATTCCAGACAGCCAAATCGCTTAAAGAGGGTTTGTCTCATTAATATTCATGTGGTTATAGCTAAATAGGCTACTGTAAAGCTTATTAGAGTTGACCACTTTTAATTTCAAAATAGATTTTTCTGACACTCATTTCCAATCTTCAGTAGTAGAATCCATAACTGATATGAAAGTACAAGAACGCACACATAAAACTTCAAGGAGGGCATTCATGGTTTAAAGAGCAGGATTTCACCCATTGCTCACATAACAGAACACATTTGAAGTCTATGCAAATAAAAAGGCTGTTCACAAGTATAGAGTGTTCCTGTATTTGTGCCTTTTACAACACTAAACAATTCAAGGAATATTCCATGTTCAATACAGCATGCATTCAAGACAGCATTTGTAGCATTATTTTGATTACCACAAAAAGGTATTTTTACCTTAAAAAAAGGTATAATCTGGGTAACAGTGAGGCACTTACAATGGAGGTGAATGGGGCCAATCCTTAAACTTTAAAATTTGCACTGTTTCAAAAGTATAGCCACAAGACATAAATAATTAATGTATTAACATGATTTTATGTAAAAAAAAAAACAAAACTAAAACCCTAAAATGACTGTAAATATGAAAATGTAAAAAAATTTACAACTCAAAAAAAGAGTTTTAACAGAAGTGCTTTTTGTAAAATAATAAACTTCACATTTCTGCCTTTAAACCCTCCAAAAATTGGCTCCATTCACTTCCATTGCAAGTGCCTCACAGTAAACTCAATTTTAGCTTTATTTTTATAGAAAAAGATGGACGAGTCTTAATAAATGTTTGTGGTAATCAACATTTTGCCACAAATGCTGTCAATTGACCTTAACTTGTATTTAGTATTCCTTCAATGTCAGTCACCATGGCATTTACTGGGTTGGAAATATACATCCAAATTGGTTTATTAATCATTAACTTTTTTAATTTAGTCTCTTGGTTCATAATTTATCACCAGAGAAACGGAGAAGTGCATTGTGTTTGTGATAATTGTGTAATAAAAAAAAAAGTAGCAAAGGATGTTAAAACTAAACTTTTCTTCCTTTTCTTCCCAGAAAGCAGCATCATAAACAATACAACTGGAAACAAATTATGAGTAAAGCTGCCATTTGAGGCACAGGTCATATTTCAAGACATATTGAGAAACAATATTCAATCTTTTAGCCAGAACTTTTTGTGTAAAAAGAAACCAAAACCAACCAGACAAACTGAAAGCAAATGTTCCCTCTTGCTAATGGGTTTAACACCCATTTTCTTCTGTCCCAACAGGTAGTCAGACTCTTCATGTGTGAACATGGCAAAACAACATGACCAATTAGGGACAGGACACCATGCATTTTACTTATTGAGCTTAGATATAGATTGTGGTGGGAAAATGCCTATAGAGATGTTAGAATTAGTCCATTGCAAAGCCCTTTAGACCAGTTTGACACTAGTTACACCCTAACCCGTTGATACTCAATTCCCCCGCACGCGGTATTGACGTCACTCTGCTTACATTTAATATATAATTTACAGTCTATAAATGTAATTAATGTTAACAAATTTTACATCTTTTCAAAGGTCTAAGGGTTCAACATTGATATCCAATCTCTGTTTCATGATAGCAATGCTCCAGAAACAGAAATGTAGTTATTTGTGCCAGGAGTACAAATGAAAACATGCAATATCAAAACTGACATCATACATTTGTTACGAAAACAAGATCGCCAGATGAATCCAGTTCGACACACTTGGGTCAATTGTCCATGACAAGCGACAGCACTTTGTCCTTAAAAATGACAAATCTGAGAAATATTGATATATTCTCCATTTTTTTACATGATCTCGCCTGAATGAATTACTCTTCGTCATCGTTCTTCAACAAACTATGCAATCTGAGCAGCATTCATGTTGTAAAACTATATTATCTTAAATATTAGAGTCTCATAAACAAAACGTGCCTGTCTCCAAAATCTATTTTTAAAAATGCAGCATAGTTTTATTCATAATAGCAGAGCAGTGCGGTCAGATTTTGTGTCGTCTTGAAAGACGGAGCCTTAATTTTACTCTGTACACCAGCAGTGATTTTACAGAGAAAAAAGCTTAAAGGAAACTCATTTTTTGTTAGATCTTCTTCAGATTTGAAACACAACTTCTTTAGACTTGTGGCTTTGAGAACATTTCTGGGTTGTCTTGGCAATTTTATTATTGTTTTTTATAGATTATAAAATGTTCAGCACAAAATATTTCCATTACTATAAACTTCAGCTTTTCTAACTTTAAAAAATAACAACATATAATAATTCTACTTGGGAAATAAAGCCCAAATTGTCTTCTTTCAAAAGATACTACAACTGTGTCCATACTTCAAAGGGTCCAGTAAATACAACCATTTAAGTTCAGGCAATTCATTTTCATGGTTTGTGCTAAAAAATGTGGTGGGTATCAACAGGTTAAGCAGAAAGTTGTGGTTACTGGAGGTTGGGTTTAGGGGTCTGAAAGAGGATCTGGTGCTTCTACCTCTGAATATTAGCATGGACATACCAGACATTCTACAACCACATCTCACTGGGTCAGGGGGAAAAAATAGAACCACAGTGGTGGCAACATAGTGGAGATGTATGAGAGTTGACAGCTGAAAATATCTCGCTTTTGGATACAATAATAGAAATGTATGTCATGTTTGTGCATTTTCCATAGGAAATTTGCAAGCGCAATATATTATTAGCCTACATGAATTTTCTGACTTTTGCATGGCCAATAGGTTACAAATAAAAGAGGAGAAAGCTGTACAATAACCCACCTTTTTTGATTTCCCCTATGTGAACAGGACTTTGTAAATTTTTGGGCCACAAGTCTTTCTAGTTCCACAATAAATCTTTGCTTCTGGTAGCTAATTATTACTGTAGGCTACCTCCCCACTGGTGCATAATTCTCAACATCTGTAATTGTTTTTTATTTGTGATAAGGATGTCTTATTAAAGGCCTATTTGACAGGTGATGGAGTGGTATTGAAACAACGTAAATGTTTATGAGCTGACTTTCAGAAAAGAAAAGAAAAACGCTGTTCCTGGCAAAACTCGGCATTTCGCTTCTATTCAAATAACAGTCTACATTATATACTTCTGTTATATGGGATGATTGGGACCACCGATGTGTATCGCACAGTGTGCTATAGCAATCTCAATGTGTTCATATCATACTATCTGACAAATAACAATCTTAAAGGACTGTAAAAACCTACAGTGTATAGTGGGCGTAAGATCTGTCTGTTTTGAAACCGCACGCAACAACAAACCCAGCGCGAGATAGTTGTGAACAAATGACTCTTTTGAACCTGGTCTTTTTCATGAATCACCCAAAAAGAACTGAGGGTTTGAACTCAGGAGTTCAGGTTAGATTCACTTTCTCAGCGAATCAGCCATCAGTGAACTCACACTGAGAGTGCAGACATTTCAAAATAAGAGTTCCATTTGTATTTCGGGCTCAATTTATAATTAAATATTGTGTACCACTTTTTTCCTTCTAGTAATTATTGATTGGAATTGGAGTAGCACAATAAACTGCATCTGGGATTTCATTTAATTTGCACTCTTGTAGTCTCTGTGTCTGGTCCATCTGTAAAGAAAGACTAAGGCAATATTAATTTCATTTTAAATTATTTATATATATATATATATATATATATATATATAACTTTACACAAGGTGCAAAAATTCATAGATGCTCAAGAAGACAACACTCTTATATGTATACTATCCTTTATGTAATTATCTGTAATTGTAGATTCTGAAGGGCAGTACTAAATAAAAAAAAAACCTTTTTATCTCTTGTTTTTTTTTTTTTTTTATAAAATATGAAAGGGGTGTGAATATTTGAGACAAAAGTGAATGCAAACTTATCTTTTCAAAAAATATTCTGTTTATTAAACCTCAGATTAATGGGTTAACAGCTGTCTTCCTTATCTTTGGCTTTCTATCTTGTTTCTGATCAGTAATCTAAATCAAGCAATTCTGTGATTTGGTGACTAAAAACAGCCATTTGGCTCTTTAATGATTCAGTTTAGGAGCCCATGGCTCCTACATCATTTCTTTAGTCTGGAGCCCTGATTTATCTTAGGCTGAGACTTAGCTACACTGTAAAAAATTAGTATGGAGAGTTGTTATTTTTATTGGATAACCTAATTCAGTCTTGACATTAACATTATTAACATTATTGAATTTAGATGTTACCACATGATGTAAATGTTTAGGTTATTTTAAAATGTTGTCATAGTGAATTTTTAAAATTCAGAATAATTACATTTGTGTTCATAAACCTTGGGACTGTCCTCCTTTGGACCGTTATGCATTCCCCCAGCATAGACTTCCTTCCTTACCCCTTACCAGGAAGGTAATTCTCAAAAAATTGATGTTCTCCTCTTTAGAAATGTAGTTAAACATTTGGAAAAAATAAACACAATGTCAGCCAGGTCGCAAATATTTAGAACATGAAGATTGAAGTGAAGTTCTTGTAGAGAGTTACATGATGTAATTTGTTATGATTTACCCTGAAAGACACAAAGCACAAATTAGAACTGGTACACTTAGTTTGTTGGCCCTGTTGAATTTTATGTAATCAAAAGTTCTAACCAGAAAGCCCTAAACCATAGTTGGCAACTCTGGGTGAGGTGTGTGGGTGTTTGTGTTGAGAAAGGAAGATGGGATGGGTTGGATTGTGTTAATAACTGTGGATGTTTGGGTTTTAAGAGCAAATAGTAAAGGGGGACCCATGCTGGCTATGTCCCATTTTCTCTGTCGAATTTGACTTGAGTCAGTCACCAGCTAGATTTATTATCAGTGACCACGTTTACATACACTTAAGAAAGCTGATAATTAGTTTTTTTTTGCAGGACGCGACATTTTCTTTATACTGTTTAAGGAATTAAGAGAAACCGTCTTTAACACACCCAGTTTTCTCCCTGAGAATGCAGGTATGTGGTCATGTAAACACATTAGCAGCGTTCTTAACAGGTTTTTGAAGAGTGTGTATGTGCATGAAACAGACTGGATAACTAATGTCATAGGAAGGAGCCATACACCAAGTCAACACAGCGGAAAGAATTCAACATTTCTGTGGGAAAAGGGAAAAGCACATACACTATAAAATATACCATTTCAAATATCTACTACTGTCCCTCATGTCCTCGTATATGCGCTCCAGTACATAGGGGGAATCCCAAGGTTTGTAAGATGGAAACCCCCTATTGTACCACAATTCCAATCAGGTTGTGATGGAAAGTTAAGAAAACAAACACAACAACAACCCTGGAAATCATATATCTGGAAATTAAGCGAAGCAAAAGAGAATAAAATAGCAAAGTTTTTTATGTGTTTGAAAGGATGTTGCTATGGAGGAAGCTGCTTACTGACTGCGTATCCACCTTATTTTAGAATGCGAAAGCAAGCAGGCGGCTGCATTTCCGGCCAGTGTGACAAAGTTCCGCTGTCATCAGGATCAGAATGAGCTTTATTGCCAAGTATGCTTCCACAGATAAGGACATTTTCTTGGTGACAGAAGCTTCCATTGCACAAAAAAATACAACAAGACAGATAATAAAAACAAAATAGAATAAAAAGCAAATAGAAATATAAGTATGTATTAAATACACAATTAGACAAAAATATAAATGTATTATGTACAAATACAAATCTGTTATATACAGTGCAAGGGAATTTAATGCAGAAGAAAAGAGGTAGGATATTCTACATAATATAATTGACTAGGCTGTGTATTGCACGTAATTATAGTATACATTTGAACTGTTCATGAGATGGATAGCCTGAGGGAAAAAAACTGTTCCTTTGTAAAAAGTGATTAGTGGAAATGAGGATGCGAGAACCGGCTTGACAAAATTAATAATATTTTTATGTAAAACTCAACCAAAAGACAAGCACACAACACAAAGGTGTCAGACAGCTGCCCGTAAATCTCTCGCTCTCTGTCCCACTGCAGTCACCAGTCAGCCTTTATCCCTCTCTGAGGCTTGATTAGCCTGATTAGGGGCCGGGTGTGTAGCATCATGACCCGGCCCCGCCCTCCGCTCTGTCACACTGTGCCTGACGTTCTGGTGCTCAGTGTTCTGTAGCATCGGCCAGAAGGCAACCGTTAAAAAATGTTGTGGGCTGGGTGAATGGGGTCCAGAGTGATTTTACCAGCCCTTTTCCTCACTCTGAAAGTGTACAGATCTTGAAGGGAGGGCAAGGGGCAACCAATAATCCGCTCAGCAGCCTGAACTGTCCTTAGTAGTCTTCTGATTTCATAGCTGAACCAGACAGTTACTGAAGTGCAGAGGACAGACTCAATGACTGCTGAGTAGAACTTTATCAGCAGTGCCTGTGGCAGGTTGAACTTTCTCAACTGGCAAAGGAAGTACAACCTCTGCTGGGTCTTTTTCACAAAGGAGTCAATGTGGGTCTCCCACTTCAGGTCCTGTGAGATGGTAGTGCCCAGAAACCTGAATGACTCCACTGCTGCCACAGTGATGTTCAGAATGGTGAGCGAGGTCAATGTTGGGGTGTTCCTCCTAAAGTCCACAATCATCTCCACTGTTTTGCGAGACAATAATAAAATCTGCGTCTTACTTAACCGAGATCATGACGTTAAAGTGTCTTGTCTCCATGTAAACCTCCATTAATATATACCTGCATAACCTGCGATGATGCCTTCATTTATTTCCAAAGACGATGTTTCATATGTCATGATGAATGCTTGATCTGCAAGTCTGTTTACTGTACACCGCTAAGAAAAAGAAAATGCTCTCTGACAAGAATAAGAATAATGCGTTTATTATTTTGTCAAGATGAAACAAGATGCAGCTTTGGTGCAAAGAAAGTTGAGGCAGCATTTTACCAACGATTTTCTGCTCTCTGCTGGTTGTGTAAAGTTTGTGGAGGCGTCAGATGGCGTGGAGGTCTGTCCGTGTCAGAACCTGATTTAATTAATTCTGCCTGCGCAACAGTGTGTAATGAAACAACGACAAAATGCGATAAACAGTAAAAGTATACATGCTCCGAACCACTGCATTTATGAACATTTTAATTAATGCTAATAATATGACGAAATATATTGCCAGCCTGTAAAATAAAGCTCCATAATGTTGTATTTTTTTGTCGAAAAAACAAAGTTGGAAGTGGCTTATACCGGAAGTGGTCCACATTCTAGATTGTAATGGCGGAACCCTAGTTACTTAGGAAAAATAAGGTCTATACACGGATTAAAGAAAAAGCAGCGAAACATGAAAATGGGAAAGCTGCTTTCCAGCCTTACACAGCTTTCTGGTGTCCATGTAAACTAACTTAATATCACATTCTGCAATTGCTACAGTAACGGATTTCCTGTGTCTGTGTAGTTGCCCAAATTGCATTGCATTCAGTGCAATAAAACAAAGTTTTAAATATTTTCAACACCACTTTAAATGCTGAAACGACATAGCAATGAGGCCACCTGTCACAAGTAAATAAAACAAATAAAATTACCCCAAAAAATGTGGGGCATATAAACATAATAATTTTGCCTGATTGTACTCTGCAAAATTGTTGTTTGCACTTACTGTGCATATAACAATGAAACCTATAGCCTTAAGTCTGGTTTATACTTTGCGCACAAAGTGATATCACGGCTGTCGCCTAGCCTTTGTGAGGAAATATGAGGAAAGGGACAGGCAGTTCCTGTGTTTTTGAGGCAGAGTAATATATCTAGTGCAAATAATGTTAAAAGTACAATGTTTTCACAGTGAAATTACCTTTTACAGCTCTGCAGTTCTTGTTTAGAAAGTCAATTAAACCTATTTATCCACTAACTTTTGTACACTGAATAAAAAGCTCTACAATACACTAGAGTTTGGTTTCATTAATATATAATTGAACGACTCATGTTATTTTATACTGTGTAAAATAAAAGCATTTTTATTAGTGTTTAAATATAAATGGAGTTCATACAGTTATTTCAAATTTAGAACTTATTATCTTGACTAGGCTATAAAATATAAAACACTTGTATTTCCTTTGCACTGACAACTGTCATTTGGAGAAAAGTGCAACTGCGGAGCACATAAATTGTACATGCCATGCTGCGCACGGAACCTGTTGCAGTGTCAGGCGGAAATATACATTTTCCTATGCAAGTTCAGATAATATATTTAAACTTTGAAACTTGAGAGGGGACGATGTCCTTGAATTATGTCTCATCCAAATTATTTTTGCTCTAGACATTCCCTGTCAGCAATAAATCTGTCTTTTAAGGGGAATCTCCATTTACTCAGATATTCCTGAACTCTCAGTGAATTTTATGTGAAACTGCTCTCTGCTGAGGATGAGTTGTGGAGTCTGAGGAGGTATAGAGCTTCTCCATGTGCCATCATTTCAGAACCTCTCCTTTTGGCTGGGCTTCTACACAGCCTGGCCAAACAAAAAGTTGCAGTTTGAATATAAATAAGCAAATACATAAGAGCCTATGACTGGATCGTTATTGCAGTGATTAATGTGTTTCAGATGGCAACAAATCTTTTTACCCTAACAGATGCAGCGTGTAGCTTCTCATTTCTTAAACAACAATGTCGGAAGACATATCCCATGGTCGTGGAAAAGATGTTACTGTGTTTTAGAAGGGGCACATATTTGGACTGTATCAAGCAAAGAAAACATCTTAGGAGATTGCTGAAATCACTGGAATTGGGTTAAGAACTGTCCAATGCATTATTAAAACCTGGAAGGATAGTGGTGAACCATCAGCTTTGCAGAAGAAATGTGGTTGGAATAAAATCTTGAATGATCATGATCGGAGATCACTAAAACGCTTGAAGTCGCATCGTACAAAATTGACAATAGAATTAATGGCTGTGTTTAATAGTGAAAGTAAGATTATTTCCACACTCACAATGCAATGAGAACTTACAGGATTGGGACTAAATATCTGTGTGACCACAAGAAAGCCCCTTGTTAGTGAGGCTAATCGGAAAAAATGACTTCAATTTGCTAGGGAGCATAACGATTGGACTGTGGAGCAATGTAAAAAGTAATGTGGTCTGATGAGTCCAGATTTACCCTTTTTTAAAGCGATGGTTGCTTCGGGGTAAGAAGTGAAGTGCATTAAAGAATGCACCCCATATGCATAGTGCCCACTGTACACTCCCTGGAGGCAGTGTTATGATCTGGGGTTGCTTCAGTTTGTCTGGTCTATGCTCAGAAATGTTATGCAGCAATAAAATTAAGTCAGCTGAATACCTGAATGACCAGGTTATCCCATCAATTGATTTTTTTCTTCCCTGATGGCATAAGTATATTCCAGGACAAAAATGCAAAGATTTGTCAGGCTGAAATTGTGAAAGGGTGGTTCAGGGAACATGAGAAATCATTTTCACACATGAATTGGACACCACAGAGTACTGACCTTAACCCCATTGAAAGTCTTTGGGATGTGCTGGAGAACACTTTATAGAGTGGTTCGACTCTCTGTCATCAATACAAGATCTCTGCCAAAAATGTATGATGCCACAACGAATGTGCGCCATAATCAAAGCTAAAGGCAGTCCAACTAAATATTAGAGGATGCAACTTTTTTTTGGCCAGGCAGTGTATTTACTCAGTTGCTAAGCAGTGGGCTGCCTGAGCTCTGAAATGGGCCTATCTGGCATTTTGTGAGAGTGAAAAAGACAGAAGGAGCGAGTTGGAAGGATTTCTTTCTCTCACACATTTGCCCTCTCTGGAAAAGCTTTTTTTAATCTTAATGTTTTTATTCAGAAATTGTTTATTGACCTCATCACAGAATATCCTAGCATCACTCGATATTGCGTGAAGAGGTACTAGTGTTGTCATTGTTTTTAAATACTTTCTCCTACCCCAGCTTAATATTCATAATATAAGTAAGCCAATTGTAGGTTAATTTCCAAGAAAAGTATTAACACTGTGGCTCTTTATCGCACTATCAAAACATTGATCTCTTTTGAGCATCCCGAATAGCCTGATACAGAAATAATCAGTATGTTTACATGCACTTTAAAAGTTCAGTTTCAGTCGAACTAAAACAGTAATTTGTCTTCGTAAAATGTCATGAAAATGCTTTAGTACCAGTCTGATTTTTTTTTAAATGTCAGACTAACAGACAAGAAAATGCGACTGTAGCTCAGCTTCATCCAGCGTGTTTATACGTAAATCAGACCACAACTACTAGACAAGGCTATGTGCGGATGCATGATCCGAAAAACAGGTGAAGCGCAACGTGTATTTAACTTGCGTATTTGCTGTCTTTCCTTCAAATATTAAATTATACATTATATCATGTAGCTATACTTAGATAGACTTGGACTATGCAAAATCCTGCTGTAGTGCTGCACATGTAAACATACAGATTGGGTCAATCAGAAATGTTATTGACCAATGGAAGACAGGATTGTTCTGGTACATTTGTTTGAAAAAAATATTTTTTAAATTGCATTTGGTGATACTAGAGATTAGGGTTGCAGCGGTATACCAGTTTCACGGTATAGGCCTACCACGGTTTGAAAATTTACGGTTATCATACCACGTACATTTGCTTATCTACTGTATTGAGAGAAAAAATGCAACCGGACGGAGATTCTCACATGCAGCAGATGTCAGAGAGAAGCGAAGCGAGGCGAGGGGGTCTGACATGAGTGTGTGTGTGTGTGAGTTAAAGCAGTGTTTCTCAACTGGTCTATTCGGACTGGGTCGCGGACAGCAGGGAAATAACAATGTCATGGTAACTTCTCCCATTGAAAATATTTCGGCGGCCACCCAAGTGATCGAGTATTTACCCGCCGAGGCAGATTTAATGATAATCTCGCAAACAGCTAAAGACTTCTCATCTGCACTTTTGCGAGTGTAACGAGCTCACGCTAATGATCTGCTCTTCTCTCTGGCTGCGCGTTCAACAACTGGGCTTCCCTCGATATTGCGGAGCGCAGACATCAAAACTGATGTGACCAATTTCAATTCTAGCGAGACTTTTCTAGTTTAAAGTGGTTGGGAGATTGTCAATTCTAACCTCTCAAACAGTAGCAGCCCTGACATGCCAAAGAGCAACACTGTGCTATGTGCCAAAAACAATTACACACCATCACCTTTACAAATTAGTTTCAGGATTTTACACGAGTAAAAGTAACTGTTATTTACATTGACAAAATGTTAGTTTCATATGAAATAATCTAAAGGTAGAATCTATTAGACCTCATTTTATATCAACAGTGGCAGTTTTAGTTAAAGCTTCAAAATGTGTTTCAGCTAGTATTTATTTTTCATAAATACATTAATTTATTATTATTATTACTATTATTTAAGACTAGAACACCGACCTAACCATGGTAATGAGGAGCCTTTCCTTCTGTGTAATATGTGTATAAATATTTAATATTAGGAAACAAAAGGGATAATAATGGGCTCATATAATTAAATATGCTCTTAAAATTTTAAAGGGGGGAAGAGAAAACTTCCTGTAGATTTTGACATCAACAACAAAAATAATGTCACTTGATGCAAGTCCTTGTACTGGAAAACCATGAACAAAACTATGCAACATAAAAGGAAATGCGACCCAGGATACATTAAATACAGGTTATGTTTAATCTATGGCAGGTCGACACTTGATTTCCAATGTAAAATCTGTCCTGAAGCAAAACCAGTTGAGAACCACTGAGTTAAAGGTACAGACAGGAGCAGTCTGGCCTCACTGTCGTGCATCTACAGTATATGTTATTTTTCATTTAGTAGTTCATTTAACATATTAACTACTATGCTTTAGTTATATAACATGTTATAGTTACATGCAATTTTTTTATCATGTTTATAATTCTGTTTGCTTATTTTTTCTATTTATTTTTCAAAAGGGAGACATATTTTTACATCTACTTCAATAAAATAAATGGTTTCAAGTTTCAATTATAATAAAGTTTTTGCTCAAAAATAAATGGATAAATAAAATAACCCTTATGTTTTCACTGATAATAGTAATTGTGTAATACCGTGAAACCGTGATATTTTCTGAGACTGAAAATCTCATACCGTTGCAACCCTACTAGAGATTATTATGGTTATGGTTGCTCAAAAAAACCTCCATCTTGTCTTTGGCGCTAAGAGAAGAGGCTCTGGTTCCTTTTTAAACTAACAGGTGTGAAAAACAGTAACAGTGGGAGCATCTAAGAGAAAGTCCCCAATGTTCCCCTTGTGGTCCTATATGGGGGGGGTGTATGGTGTGTAAGAACTGCACCAACAAATGTCTTTTGGTTTGACTAGGTGTGAATAGCTTTAGCGATGCAGCTGTTCACAGAGGTAGAACTGGTGTGTGTGTGTGTGTGTGTGTGTGTGTGTACTGTAGATTGGTGGATTCTAGAAAGGGGAAGAGGTAAGAAAGTTTGAGAAAAGAAAGGAAGGAAGGAAGGAAGTTGGAGTCCATTGTTTTTCAGTCAGAGTTGAGTGCTCTGCCCATCCCAGCATCTTTGCTTGCAATCTGTGTACCCTGTGTGGTGTAGCTGGATCTCCTTGCTTCTAACAGAACCCACCAGGTTCTTAGTGGTCTCCAGTCCTCTTTATCTGCACTCCGCATTCTTCCACACAGCCTACGCATTCCTGACAAGATCCAGCTCTTGTCTGATTTCATAGTGATTTAGCTGTAAATAAAGCCATATAAACAAAGCCAAATAAACCCCTTCTGCTGTCACGCACCCCACCCCCACCCCTCAGAATTTTCCCACTCCTCATCCCCTCACCCATACAATACCACACATTGTAAAGCTACTTTAAATGGTCGTCTCATCTGCCTACGCCCTCTTTGCCTTTCCCCTTTTTTCTTTGCTATCCCTCCCTCCCCCCAGCCACAAGAGTCTATGAACACCCTACCCTCTCTTGTGAATGTGCCATGTGTTTACTGGCCTCACTCAACTGAATGCTCATCAGTGTGAGCCATATGAAGAGAAAAGCAGTCTGAACTATGCTGGATGTGTGCTGCTGTGGCGTACAGTGATGTTTTGATATTCTTAACCCTCAGCACTGTGGGTCTCTAGATGGGGTCTGTAACAAGATCCCTCCCTCCCCTAACTCACAGAATGTGTGTCTCTTTTTTCTTTGTTAAATGGAATGAAAATAGACAACAGGGGTTTGAGACAGATAGCAACCCAGGGATACTGAAAAAATGCATCCACACACTACTTTAATAAGAGGAAACAGGAAGTTGTATGGAAATTATGTAAATGTAAAGATTAGACAAATAAGATGAATAAAGATCATAAAAAGGCTACAAGCTGCTAGTTCCTTTTTTGTGTGTGCAAAATATAGATTTCACCCTTAAACTATTTCCATTATGGAGAAAACAAATATGTTCGAGTCCCACAAGTCTCTCACTCTCTCTCCCTTTTTTTTATTTTTTTTAAGCTTGCTGGTTGTGTAGTGTTGGGGGTTTCACTGTGGCTTCGTCATGACTCAAAGACAAGCAGTCTTCTGGACCAGAAGTTTGAGGACATTGAAGCACCCAGCACCTTCTACATCAGTAAGAGAATACCCACCTCTCTCTCTCTTTACCTTGTATTAGCTATCACCTCTTCTCCATCCAATAATTTTTTCCAACTCTCATTCCTATTCTCTGCCAGAGAGTCTGTGGTCACACAAAGTGCAATGACTGCAACAATTGGTTTGTAAAGCAAAAGTATAGAGTGTATTATTTGAATATATCTCTTTACAGAGTATGATCTTAGTGTTCAGTTTTCCTTTCTTTTTATTAACTGGTCAGAGAGATTTTTTTTTTCTCTTGGGGTGCACAAGTGTTTTATAATCCATTCAGAATTTTTCTGTGAGTGAACAGGCACACTGCCACTAAGAATAATCATAGCAATGTTAAACAAAGATGCTGTTCGTAAAGCCCAGTCATTCCCAGTTAAAGATGATATTCCAGCTTTTATTCTCTTATTGAACATGGACACATACACTAAACAAATCCCTTTTGATATATTACAAAATTGTTTTTTACTTATTAAAATGGCACAACAATCTATTTTTATTGCATTTATAATCTATTTCTTATTATTAACAAACTGATGTAAAATTATGTGTATTACATATGGAATTTAGCTAAAATGTTTAAGCATAATCAACCATTTAAAGCAGAGCATGTGAGCGGAGTGGAGCGAGTTGTCGCTCCGCTCAAATATTCGCTCATGTGCAGGGGTGAAAAGAGTACTGAAAAATCATACTCCAGTAGAAGTACTGTTACTTCCCAAAAGAATCTGTGTGTTCTCATTCTAATGCATGATGCACAATTTTCTGAAGTTTGTGACTGGTGGAATGTTCTGCAAAAGTATAACTGCAAATGTTGATACTTTTCTATTAAAATAAAGGCTAAGCATAATTATAAATTATTTTATCATCTCTACTTTCCTGGTAATTTATTATACCAATTTACACACTCTCTACATCAGGGGTCAGTGTAATAAAAAAAAAAAAACGAACAATATTTAAAAATATATATTATTATTAAATGTCACTGTTCTATTCTATTACATTAATACTTTTAAATCTCCTCAAGTTATTCAGCCAAAACTAGTGAGTGGTTTTCTCATTTCCTTGTTAATGTTTGATTAATAGCCTTTATATGATGTAGTCTACTAGACAGTGCTCAATTCGGTTAAATGTACACTTCAAGTTCAACATTTTGATGCAAATATGCTTTTTGTCCGACTGTTTAAGTAAATTTTTTGACATAAACTACTGTGTTTACATTAAATCCTCACCAAAACGGGGATTGGCAGAATTATAAAGTGTATTTGATAATTTAGCGCTCAAACATTAGCCACCTGTCAATCAATCAGTATGCAGCGACAGATGTCAGGAAATAAAGAATCAATCTTTTGAATTTCATCCAGATCAACCAACCAGCAGTGCTCTTGCTATCACAATTGATATAATCAACACCCCTGTTCTAGATATATAACATAGGCTAAATGTTTGATCGAGGACATCTCTCTTTTTTCCAATAAACATCTAGATCATTTTTTTGCCCCGCCCTATCGGTAACATTGCATTAATCTCTCACAGCAGCTCAATAATCTCAGATAGTGATAGATTTAAAATGATAGTTAAATTACAGGCTACGTTATAGACACACAGAATCTAGTAAGCAGGAATATTAAATTTACCTCGATATGTTTCTTCAAATTAGAGGCAGGATTAATGCTGATATCTGGCTTGAGCAAGATAAACTCGCATGACAGGATCAAGCAATTGGCCTTTTTCACTAATAAATTATGCAGAATTTTCAGGTACAAAAAATCCCACTTCATATTGGCATACAACCTAATATTGCATGGTGCTTATAACAACTGTACAAACAATGCCTTAATGTAGGTTGCTTAAAAAAATTGCCTTGTTCTCTCTGCCCTATTTGGACGTGGTTATTTGATATGGGGATGTGGGGTAACAGCCTAATTGCCAGAGCTTCTCATTTATTTGAATCCTGTGCTAATTCTTCATGTCAGTAATTTTCCCTGACTTTTTGTGGGCTACGCGTTCCCACGCTGGTAAAGATAATAGTGTCTTACTCTGACATAGTAGTGTGGCTAATGGCGAGTTTACACTACATGATTTTAAGCCCGATTTTCACTCGCCGATAGGTTTGTGGAGATCACTGACAAAAAGTCTGAAATCGTAGGCAAACCAGAGCTTGCTCCCGTGAACGACAAACGCAATGTAAGTATTATCAAGACACGATTTGATAGAAGCGCTGGCACGTCGCCTATGTCAGCAAGATATCTAGGATGTTAAATATCTGGACCAGTCTGCGACTCCAAATCGTGCAAAGTGAAATATGTTTTGACTGAATACAACTGCATCGTTGACCTACAGCCAATGAGAGAGCAAGAAACGGGGCACGGGAAGTTTCAGTGGGAGGAGTCCTGATGTACCTGCAACAGAACATCAACTAGCATGGCTGCGGTATCAAGAAAGTCTCATTGGCCGAAGAAATGGAGGAAAAATTTGTGGAACATTGGCAGGAGCACCAGTGTCTTTTTGATGCTTCCTCTGAACTATACCACAACTGGCTGGAGAAAGAGAAGAGTTGGAGAGAAATTGCCAATTCTCTTGGACAGTCAGGCAAGCAAATAGGTAGATTTTTCAGTAGGAGGCATTTTTTATATTGTAATCAATAAAATATATGATGCCTTTTAGGTGTTTAAAAACATACACATCATATTCTGAAATGCATAACATATGATCATGCATTTGTTTTCGTATCTCGTAGCACTTCTCGCATGTACTCTGTTGTGAAACTTAATTTGGAGTCTAGATGACGGGGATTCGTCAATAGTGAAATGTTTTGTAATGTGTTCACCCCTATTGTCGATTCGTCGTTTAATTTGAAAATGCTACGACTTCCATGACAAAACAGTTGGATTTGTAATATGAACGGTACCAAGATCATTCGTCTTTGAAAGTCGTGTAGTGTGTAGGAGGCATACGTTTTTCATTGTCTCGTTCCCTTCATCTCAGGGAACGAGGTTACGTGAGTAACCGGAGAAGTTCCCTATCGATTCAGTTTACTCAACATTGCATTTGAATGCTATGGTGAATGGAGTCCCATCATGACGCACTACGTAGCGTCATACCCTAGATGTACCAGGAGAGAAACACTTAGAAGAATCTGTACATGTGATCACAGTGACTTATATGTCTTAAAGTGTGTATGAAAATTAATAACCCCACATGGTGAAAACCAGATGGAAAATTAATCTTAATCTGAGGATTTATATGAGGGATATAATACACACAAAATAATTAACCCCTTCATAACCAGAGGTTGGGAGGGTGGTTTTATTCTATTGGAAGTGCTTGTGACTTCTAGTGGGTGTAAATTGGATAGCGGCTTACCCAAATGGCTGTATTAAAATTATAAAAGGTAGCGGCTCACCCACTGAGTGAAGAAATAGTAGCTCTCTAGACAGAGAGGACTTGTGAAGCGATGAACGCCACTTCTAGGTTAAATGTCCAATGTTCGTAATGTGAGACGCCAAAGACAGCACTACAGGGAGACAGGAAGGACAGCTGATCGTCCTCGCAGTGGCAGACCACGTGTAACAACACCTATACATGATCGGTACATCTAAATATCACACCTGCGGGACAGGTACAGGATGGCAACAACAGCTGCCCGAGTTACACTAGGAATGCACAATTCCTCCATCAGTGCTCAGAATGTCCACAATAGGCTGAGAGAGGCTGGACTGAGGGCTTGTTAGCCTGTTGTAAGGCAGGTCCTTACCAGACATCACCAGCACCTTCGCTGGACAAGATAGGATTGGCAAAAAGTGCTCTTCACTGATGAGTCATGGTTTTGTCTCACCAGGGGTGATGGTCAGACTCGTGTTTATCTTTGAAGGAATGAGCATTACACCGAGGCCTGTACTCTGTAGAGGGATCGATTTGGAGGTGGAGGGTCCATCATGGTCTGGGGCGGTGCGCCACAGCATCATCGGACTGAGTTTGTTGTCAATGCAGGGAATCTCAATGCTGTGCCTTACTGGGAAGACATCCACCTCCCTCATGTGGTACCTTTCCTGCAGGCTCATCCTGAGATGACCCTCCAGCATGACAATGCCACCAGCCATACTGCTCATTCTGTGTGTGATTTCCTGCAAGACAGGAATGTCAGTGTTCTGCCGTGGCCAGCGACGAGCCCGGATCTCAATCCCATTGAGGACGTCTGGGACCTGTTGGATCGGAGGGTGAGGACTAGGGCCATTCCCCCCAGAAATGTCCGGGAATTTGCAAGTGCCTTGGAGGAAGAATGGGGTAACATCTCACAGCAAGAACTGGCAAATCTGGTGTGGTCCATGAGGAGGAGATTCACTGAAGTACTTAATGCAGCTGGTGGCCACAACAGATACTGACTGTTACTTTTGATTTTGTTCAGGGACACATTATTCCATTTCTGTTAGTCACATGTCTGTGAAACTTGTTCAGTTTATGTCTTAGTTGTTGAATCTTTTTATGTTCATACAAATATTTACACATTAAGTTTGCTGAAAATAAAACCAGTTGAAAGTGAGAGGATATTTATTTTTTGCTGAGTTAATATAAACATGTGTAATCCTATACAGTATAGTGTGTGTGTGTGTGTGTGTGTGTGTGTGTGTGTGTGTGTGTGTGTGTGTGTGTGTGTGTGTGTGTGTGTGTGTGTGTGTGTGTGTGTGAGCGTGTATTTATCATTTTGTGGGGGCCAAATGTCCCCATAAGGATAGTAAAACCCGAAATTTTTGACCTTGTGGGGACATTTTGTCGGTCCCCATGAGGAAAACAGCTTATAAATCATACTAAATTATGTTTTTTGAAAATGTAAAAATGCAGAATGTTTTCTGTGAGGGTTAGGTTTAGGGGTAGGGTTAGGTTTAGGGGATAGAATATAAAGTTTGTACAGTATAAAAACCATTATGTCTATGGAAAGTCCCCATAAAACATGGAAACACAACGTGTGTGTGTGTGTGTGTGTGTGTGTGTGTGTGTGTGTGTGTGTGTGTGTGTGTGTGTGTGTGTGTGTGTATATATATTACAATCTCGATCATTATTGACAGACAATGTATTAATCCATCTTACTTGCTATTTCATAGATTTATTTAAGGTTTATTTTTTCATATATATTTTATGGCAAGAGTAGGTAAATAATCTGGAAAACAATTCAAGTGTCTTTAAATAAAATGCAAGGCTGATGAAAATCTATTTTTTGTAAATAATCATCAAAAGAAGTTTTGTGGATTTCTAACAGTCTTTAAAGTGGAGCGAGAGATATGGGGGAGGGAACATATTGCATCAGAGAGATATTACTTTTCTCACAGCTCATTGGTCCAGCATCTGTATGAGATCTGTTATCAAGAGATAACCAGACCAAGTTATCCGTTTTGTGTACGTTACTATGGCGATGAACCCTGATGAAAACCTATCCACCGTACTGGTACCGCAAATTCAGAGTTTGCTCAAACTATGCTTAAACTTAGCTAGCCGTTTAATCCTGGTATGTGATATAGGCCATTTCTTTCTATATAGTGTATTATAGGAAATTTTATTTTGTTTGTTTTATATGATAAAATGTTTAAATTGTGTAGCTTCATCTTAAGCTATATAATTAAAATAATGTCATATTAATTTGTCATTTTTTCCCCACGTACTCTAGGGTAATTCATATAAAAACACACTAGACTATGAATATATGCTTATTCTGTGCAATATCTACTTTTTTAGTGTCAGCTCATGTTCATAATGTCCATTAACCGTGGGCTGACTCTTTAATATACCTTGAACAGTGCAACAAAAATAGACTGTTCTAAAACTCTCACTGCACTGCTGCTTACACGTCTGCTTCTGCCGTCAGGTCTAACTGTTTGTTTGCTATAGCCTACCATTGAAGTTTATATTAAACTATATACCAAAAAAAAAACATTTACAAGTTTAATTAATCTATCTTTTAAATGTTCTGCAGCCAATTTTAATGAGAAACTGCTTAACAGGGCTAAAAATAAAATTCAGTAAAAAGTTCCAGTTACACTAATGACTGAAGAGCAGAGGGGATGGTATTGAAGGGGTAAGAAGTTTGGAAGCACCAGGACTCTTCCTAGAGCTGGACACCCAGCCAAACTGAGCAATCGGGGAAGAAGGGCCTTAGTCAGGGAGGTGACCAAGAACCCGATGGTCACTCTGACAGAGCTCCAGCATTTCTCTGTGGAGAGAGGAGGACCTTCAAGAAGAACAACCATCTCTGCAGCACTCCACCAATCAGGCCTGTATGGTAGAGTGGCTAGATGGAAGCCACTCCTCAGTAAAAGGCTCATGACAGCCTGCCTGGAGTTTGCCAAAAGGCACCTGAAGGACTCCCAGACCATGAGAAACAAAATTCTCTGGTCTGATGAAACAAAGATTGAACTCTTTGGCCTGAATGGCAAGTGTCATTTCTGGAGGAAACCAGGCACCGCTCATCACCTGGCCAATACCATCCCTACAGTGAAGCATGGTGGTGGCAGCATCATGCTGTGGGGATGATTTTCAGCGGCAGGAACTGGGAGACTAGTCAGGATCGAGGGAAAGATGAATGCAGCAATAAGACATCCTTGATGAGCGCTTCAGAGCGCTCTGGACCTCAGACTGTGGTGAAGGTTAATTTTCCAACAGGACAACGACCCTAAGCACACAGCCAAGATAACAAAGGAGTGGCTATGGGACAACTCTGTGAATGTCCTTGAGTGGCCCAGCCAGAGCCCTGACTTGAACCCGATTAAACATCTGAAAATGGCTGTGCACTGACGCTCCCCATCCAACCTGATGGAGCTTGAGAGGTCCTGCAAAGAAGAATGGGAGAAACTGTCCAAAAATAGGTGTGCCAAGCTTGTAGCATCAAGCACAAAAAGACTTGAGGCTGTAATTGGTGCCAAAGGTACTACAACAAATTGAGCAAAGGCTTTGAATACTTATGTAAATGTGATTTTTGTTTTTATTAATTGTTCTTTATAAATTTGCAAAGATTTCAAACAAACTTCTTTCACGTTGTCATTATGGTGTATTGTTTGTGGAATTTTGAGGGAAATAATGAATTTAATCCATTTTGGAATAAATCTGTAACATAACAAAATGTGGAAAAAGTGAAGCGTTGTGAATACTTTCCGGATGCACTGTATATGATCATTTTGCACTCTGTCTGAAATGCTCAGTTTTGGCATAAACGCCTCTTTAAAACTTAATATAAATGCCCACTATTCTGATTGTGCAGCCCCCCAATAGAGCAATTTTTTTTTAACTCAATCAGAAGAAAATAAATAAGCATAAAATAAACATTATAAAACTAAATGTCAGAGTTTATACATAATGCACATCCAACACAATTCTTCCGAATATATAATTTAATCTCTAGCACAACTCACACCCTGTCTACATGGGATGTGTGAGTCGCGTCAAAAGCAATAGAACCCATTTAATCTATGACGCTGTCTACTATGGAAGCATCCGTTGCTGCGCGTCGCATTGCATCGACTGTAAACAGATGTCTCGTTCCATTTTGCGCTGCATGTTCTGGCACTACTACATCTAAAACACAAATAAACTGTTTAGAAAGTTTGTGTTGACACACCCAGTGTATACATCTTGAAGCCGTTGCATTGCATCACTTCAACGGATGTGCCTGGTGTAAACAGGGTGTCAGCACCTTAAACTATCACACAGTCATGACATATGAAATATTCATGACTGAAACTGAAACTTTCAATACCAGTTCCTTTGCAAAGCTTAAATCATATAATGACTGGTAAGATATGACACAAACATACAATCCACTCTAAAATATGTTAAAGACACATCCAGATTCCAGGATCATCCCAGAATGTTTTCATATACCAACAACTAAAAATAGCACAGATGGATGAAAATGCATCCATGACACATTTGTGCTCAAAACAGCAGGGCAGCAGCTGAATGACAGAGTGTTTCTCCTCTTCAGAGTTGTAACTGTCACTTTATACCTGGCTGCTACCTCAATAACTGCTATGTCCATAGAACACTAATCCATAGTATGTTAATGTGGCAGGGCGGAGGGCGGGCCGGGTCCTGATTATACATACCCGGTCCCTTATCAGGCTAATCAAGCCTCCGAGAGGGATAAAGGCCGACTGCAGAGGATTGTGCGGGAGAGAGAGATAATTTACAGACATGTCAGTCATGTGTGTGTTTGTGTCTTTTAGTTTATCATTAAAAATATTATTGTATCATCAAGCCGGTTCTCGCCGCCTCCTTTCCATTGACTTCTTTACACTGGTGCCGAAAGCCGGGGCGGACACGCCGTAGTAGAGTTCTCACCACTACCATCCACCCCAACGGCGCAGCCGCGGCCATCTGCCGGGGGACGAGGAGCCCGGTCACCTGGAAGCGGATGACGGCCGCCGACCGCAAGGGGAGAAGGGGCTCCTAACCGACCGCCTGGAGAGGTCAGGGCCACTGCCAGGGGCGGAGGAGTACCCTACCAGCCGCTGAAACGCGCCGGGGTCTGAGACCGCCGAGCGGGAAGGGGCTTGCTGCCTACCGCCTGGAGCAGGAGAACCGCTGCCAGGGGCGGGGGAGACCCCTTCTGTTCCTCAAGAACGCTGCGGTGCGTTCTGTCCGCCAGGGGCTGGAGGTCTGCCTCCGATCCACCCGGAGAGGCGCAGCCGTCATCCGTTAGAGGGTGGAGAAGTGGCCGAGGAACAAGCTACGCCGTATTGGAGAACTGGCGAGTAAATGTTTATTTTTTTTTTTTAAATCTCTCTCTCCTCTCTCTCTCACTGCCGCGCCGCGTTGGCCTTTTCCCTCTCATTTAAATTTTACAGTGTTTTTTTTGGGGGGTACTAGACTGTTACAGGAAGTACCCCCTATTTCATTATTTCTGTTTCCCTCCCCTTGTCCCCTCCCTCGTCCAGGTAGACGGGGATGACCTGCCAGCAGATGGGGCAAAAGGTACGCCCCTCCCCAGGGAAGGGGGGTGTACGTCATGCCGGGGGCTCCCCTGCCTGAAACAACAAGTGAGGAATGTGGCAGGGCGGAGGGCGGGGCCGGGTCGTGATTATACACACCCAGCCCCTTATCAGGCTAATCAAGCCTCCGAGAGGGATTAAGGCTGACTGCGGAGGATTGTGTGGGAGAGAGAGATAATTTACGGACATTTCCATCAAGTGTGTATTTATGTCTTAAGTTTATCATTAAAAATATTATTTGTATTGTCAAGCCGGTTCTCGTCTCCTCCTTTCCATTGACTTTTTTACAGTTATGTTTACATTTGGCATTTTTAGAAAGTGTCATATTTTTGCACTACTCAGACTACAAATGTGTCTCTCACTGTGTCTTACTGTGCCTATTGTCCTGTTCCTTTAGAAATTATTGTACTGTACCGTACATTTTGCACACATTTGCATGTGTGCTTCATGTAGTAATGTTATTTAGTCTGTGTAGTCTCATGTGGTTCTGTGTTTGTCCTATGTTGTTTTATGTAGCACCATTGTCCTGGAGGAACGTTGTCTCCTTTCGTTGTGTACTGTACCAACTGTATATGGTTGAACGACAATAAAAAAACACTTTGAATTTCACTTTGAACTTGACACTGCGTCTTTTTAAAGTGGCCTGATGATATGTATCAAGTGGTCAAAGAGGTCTGTCTGTGCATGTTAATGTAGAAAAATATTTCCATCCAGATAAATCATTAGTTACACATGTAACTGTGGTTCTGTGAATTCCGGATGACCGCCAGAGGCAGTATTAAACACTACTGGATTATCGCAGCGCCAGCCAGATAGGTCGAGAGAATATACCAACAAAGTCACATAGTGACGTATGCTGAGCCCTGGGGGTTATAAACCACAGCCGCTCAACACTCTGCCTCGGTACGCCTTTCTCGCGCATTCCGAGTGACCAAGAACTCTGGCGGTCATCCGGAATTCACAGAACCACAGTTACATGTGTAACTAACGTTCTGTTTCATTCCTACTGACCGCCAGAGGCAGTATTAAACACTACTGGATGACCCATACCAACATAGTCATGAGGAATGCCACTGACCTGTTGAAAAATTAAGGCCGCTCCTGAAGAACTGCAGAACTCACAGCATGATGAGCAGCAACGTTGACCTTATAAAACCTGGCAAACGTGCATGGGGAAGCCCAGGTAGCGGCAGTGCAGATGTCCGCTAACGAAACTCCTCTAAATACAGCCCATGAAGATGAGAGTGGAATGGCAAGTTAGCCCCCGGGGCAATGGTTGCCTTGCTGCCTTGTAAGCCAGTAAAATAGTTTCCACTATCCAGTTTGACAACCTCTGCTTCGACACTGGAGCACCTTTCTTCACACCACCATAGCAGACAAATAACTGGTCTGACTGTCTAAATTGAGCAGTAGTGTCTACATAACGCTTCAAGGCGCGAACAGGACACAAAAGTTGAGCACTTGAATCAGACCCTGAAGAAGTCTGAAAAGAGGCCAGTTCAATGTGCTGGTTAATGAACTGAGGAAGAAGGACTTTTGGAAGAAAAGAAGGATTGGGTCGTAGGACCACCCCGGAGTCATCCGGCAACCAACGCAAGCACAATTCGCTAACAGACAGTGCGTGCAACTCACTGACTCGTTTCGCAGAAGCAATAGCCAACAAAAAGGCAGTCTTCAACGTTAAACATTTCACGTCAATGCTTTGCAAGGGCTCAATCTGGGATGAGCAAAGGAATGCAAGCACGAGCGGCAAATCCCACACTGGAAAATGTGGAAAATTCCGAGCAGGCTTAAGACGGCGTGCACCCTTCAGAAAACTGCAGACAAGACTGTGAGATCCAAGAGAAGATCCACCAATTGGAACATGATATGCAGAAATGGCAGTGACATACACTTTCAACGTGGAAGCCGCTTTTCCCTCCTCCAGTAAATGTTGAAGAAAACTTAAGATCCTCGGAATGTCACACGTTGCAGGATCCAGCCCTTGCTTCTCACACCATGCAGAAAAAAGCCTCCAACGGCCAGCATAGATCTGTCGTGTGGAAAAAGCCCTAGCATTGGAGATTGTGTGAATAACCGCAGGATTACAGTCCTCCAGAGAAGGATTTAACCCAATGGCCAGACCCAAAGCTGCAGGCGAGCTGGATCTGGGTGCCAGACGCTGGCCTCCAGTTGGGAGAGGAGGTCCCTCCTTGGGGAAAGCTTCCATGGATTGCCTGACAAAAGTCTTAGCAACAAAGGAAACCATGGTCTGGCTGGCCATCGTGGTGCCACAAATAGTACTCTGTGCTTGCACAGGGAGATCCTGTGTAACGCCTCCCATAACAGAGGGATAGGTGGGAACGCATATAGTAGGCAGTTCGGCCATTCGTGAGCCAGTGCATCCTGGCCCAAGGGGCTGGACACTTCTGTCCTTGCGAACCATAGACGACAGTGAGTGGTCATCTCCGAAGCAAAAAGATCTACCTCTGCTATTCCAAATCGAAGCCAGATCTCCTGCACAACATCTGGATGAATTCTCCATTCTCCTGGATGTACCAGATCCCTGGAAAGAGCATCCACTGTCTGGTTGCATGCTCCTGAAATATGAGCTGCCCTCAGTGAAGCGAGTCGCGGCTGGCACCATGTCAGGATCTCGTGCGTAAGCTGTAGATACCTGCGGGATTTCGTGCCGCCCTGGTGGTTTAGATGGAACACTGTTGAGGTATTGTTGGACCGAATGAGAACATGGCGGCCTGCCAGGACTGGCATGAAATACTTTAATGCCATGAACACTGCACGTAGTTCCAGAAGGTTGATATGTTCTGTTGTCTGGGTCGGTGTCCAGCGCCCGCAAATACCCCTCTGGTTCCATGTTGCCCCCCACCCTGTGAGGGAAGCATCGGTCGTGACCAACTCCCGTCGAGAGGGAACCACACCCAGGGGCACTCCTATCTTCAACAACTCCACCTGCCTCCACCACCTCAACGCCCGTAAGCAACAGTGAGAAATTACAATCAGTCGATGGCGATGTTTGGTGGGATCTAGTTGCAAACTGTTGTTCCACAACTGAAGTGGTCTGAGGTGGAGTAAACCTAGGGGAATCACCACTGTAGCAGCAGTTAACATCCCTATTAGTCGTAGGACTACCTGGTACTGTAAAGAGACACCCGGGTGAAAGAGAGCCAAGAGTTGTAGAATGTTCGTCACACGTTCTTGAGACAGGGAGGCAGACATTAGGCGAGAATTCAGGGTTATTCCTATGAACGTAGTGGTCTGTGTTGGATTCAGACAGCTCTTTTTCTCGTTCACAGAAAACCCCAACTTCTGCACATGTCTCAAAAGCAGTCTGGAGTCTTGCACAGTCTGCTGTTTTGTGGGGGCACAAAGAAGCCAGTCGTCCAGATAAGGCATAATATGCATACCTCTCATCCAAAGAGGAGACAGAGCTGCGCTCACACACCTTGTGAAGACACGAGGAGCAAGGGAAAGACCGAAAGGTAGAACCTTGAACTGGTAGGCTTGATTCAGGAAACTGAAACGCAGAAACTTTCTGTGATGAACAGCAATTGGGATGTGAAAGTATGCATCTTTCAGGTCGACACTTACAAACCAATCGAGTTATGTAAGCAACAGACTCATATGCCTTTTTCAGTAATGAATCTGTGCGACCACATTGCGCACTGGGACATCGCACATTCCCTCGTAGAGCCTCGTCAGGAGACACCACCAAAGCTGCAACAGGCTGCTCTAATTTTGGAGCACGACTCACCCCGATGGAATCTGCTTCAGCCATAGATGCTAACGTCCGAGCAATCTTTGAGCGCCGTTTAGGCAGACCAGAACCAGTGAGGGCATTTGAAAACTCGGCCACAATATCTTTACATGGTGGCATGGCAAAAGAAGTCGCCGCTGTGGCCTGCCTGAAAAAGACATTGGTTTGGGCAGATTGGACAGGTGACTCATCAAGTCCTAGACGAGCAAGAGCCATTCGAAGCACAGCCAAAGTATCATCAGAAGAGGGCTGGGCCTGTCCAGATGACTGGACTGACCCCCCACTCGACCCTGCTGGAAAACCAGCGAAAACATCCTGAGGTGATGGTTGCGCCGCAACATTCACAGCATTCCCATGATCATGAAAAAAAGAGTCAGAAGCAATCGTAGAAAGCACATCCAAGTCAGAATGATGTGAAAAACGAGGGGAATCAAGCGACTCTTCACCGGTTCCACGATTCAGAACATTCTCATCCTCCTGTGTCATTTCACAGGTGTAGCAGATGTTACAGGCTGAAGCGAGTGCAGCAGGCATTTCAGCTCCGCCATCTCTGAAGAAAGTACAGAAACCGTCTTAGAGAGTGAATTTTCCTCGACACGCGAATGTTCATCACTTCGCGATGTGGCCCTCCTCTTACATGGGAGGGGAGCGCCGGCTGCCGCAGACGCCCTACGCTTCTGAGTGCGAGAAGGGGCTACATCCAACTGCCCGAGTTTCACCGTTGAATTGGGGTCTAACTCAGCAAGACGGAGCCGCCGTTCCGACATAGGTAAAAGACTGCAGTGCAGACACGGGTCCGTGAGAGCCTCTCTCAGATGTTGAACACCCAAACACGACGGGCAGATGTCATGACCGTCGTCCGGGAGAAGATTATTAGGGCACAGCTTACAAGTCAGTGGGAAACCAGTGGCAATCGAGCTGTGAGCCATAGTTACTCGCTAATAACACATTTGGATAGAACCGTAAGGTTTAATTCAAGCAGAATGATCATAACGTAGCAGAATACAGGAAAAAAAAAATATTATATAATTCCTGCGGGTGAACAGACAGGTAATGTCCAGAATATCTCACGAAAAAATAAATAAATGTCTAAAATGGCCGATGGATTGAACCAAGGGGCGCAGAGTATCACATAAGTTTGAGGAAAAAAGTTCAGAACAACTGTGAATAATGAAAATGTCAACGGGAGACCGTTAACTTATAGCGCGTAAAACACCAGCCACCGGATAGCACCGAGAGGCACAGAGTGTTACCGACGAAAAAGAATGAAAACTCACCAAAATGCGGCTAAAAACACTTCAAATCCGTTGAAGTGGCGTAGATGCGCGCTGATACAGCTTGTGAGGACGATATCTCGCTGCTCTTGTAAGCTGCACTTGACAGCGCAATCTATCACTTATGTAAAAACAACCTATCTCAACCAGGCGAGAAAGCGAAAGAGGCAGAGTGCTGAGCGGCTATGGTTTATAACCCCCAGGGCTCAGCATACGTCACTATGTGACTTTGTTGGTATATTCTCTCGACCTATCTGGCTGGCGCTGCGATAATCCAGTAGTGTTTAATACTGCCTCTGGCGGTCAGTAGGAATGAAACAGAACCACTTTGGATGAATCTTCCATATCAGGCCCCATTCCCTCTCCTCTTCACCTTTGTGAAGACTTAAGACTGAGAACCAGTGGGTGGGGCCAAGGGTGCAATGATGAAAAATAGGCTTTGCATATGCAGATGTATTTGGTCCTTGTGATGTCACAAGTTCCACGAATTCTAAACGAGCCATTTTGCAACTTGAGTTAAGTAAATGCTCTTTTTCTATTAAGACGTTTTCAGTTTTATAACTTGCATGCATTAGATGGTTTTATAATACAATGACCTTTTGTCAAAAGATCAAGGAAAATTTGATGCCTCATGTCATGACCCCTTTAAATAGATATTATTAATAAGGGAAGCAAGTGGTCTATCGCCATTCTACCAAGTTTTGTTCCATTATACACATTGTCTAGTACATCAAAGTGCAGGTGTCGGTTTTCTCAGGCTGCTGAAAAAAAAACATGTACTGCATACCTACCCACCGTATTCTCATTCACATTTCCTGTCAAACCCTGCTCTCATTCTCTTTCCTCTCTTTTTTAAGGGTTTTTCAGTTAAATTTAAATTTTCTGCATTATGGAAAACACATGGCACACTCATCCAGAAGTGAAACTGAGAATTTTACACATTGTTATTAATGAGCATGTAACTAATGGAAACAGGAAAATCACTTAGTAAGAGCCACAATTACAGAAGGTTTGTATGTTTTCCTTTTCACTGGCCCCTTGTGAACTGTTGTGCCTTTTCTCCACCACTTCCCTCCCAACATACACATAAACACGCTCTTTATGTATACGCTTTCTTTATTTTCCAGTTGAAAAACTGAGTCCTTCTGTAATGCAGAATATTATCATGGCTATCCACGAGAAAGGAGATATTTTTGCCAGCTTTGTTTGCTAAAGGGAGGAGTTTAATAAGTGTGGCCCTGCTAAGTTTGGAAAGTGTGAAATTCCCAGTGAGTCACGTTAAGTATTTCCTGTACATTTAAGATTGGTTACAGATGAGACTAACGCTGTGTGTGTGAGCCAGTAGTGCGGTCTAGTGCATACGCAAGAAAACGCTGCATGCCCACCTATCTTTTTAAGGATTTTGCATATGCTCATCTTAAATCAGTGAAGATATGCATGGCCACCAGAACAAGCGAGTTAGCTTTTGACCCATAACATTCCAATCTACTGACACCATGCCATAGAACGTTTAGTGAATTGTGATTTTTTTTTTTTAAAGGGGTACAGAGATTCTCTCTAAACACGCATGAAGCAGCAAGAGGTGGGAGCGCTGAACTGAAGGCATGGGCAAGATAAACAGTCCGACTTTCAGCCTTGATAGGATATTTGCTAACCAGTCATACTTTCTGTTTCAGAAAAGGGCGGGACATTTCTACCAACTACAGTTAAATGGCGAAGCACTAGCAGTGCTAGAGTTGTCGCAATTTGCACAGATTTACTTAGCTGCTAAACATGAGCATATTTATGCATTTAAATACAACTTATGCTATTAAATTGGTGAAAATACTGACTGCTAGTTTATGATAATTTTCGCAGATGCTGGCCAAATGATCTGATTTGTCCCATCATTTTTTTTTCTTCTATCAGTGGAGCCTTTTTTTTTATTGTGAGATCAAATAATTTAAACTTGCATTTCATTAGTAAGAAAAAAATATCACTATACAAATCACAGATTAGCATATTATAATACACAACAAATAAAACAAATATCCATTCATTCTTATGTATAGATGTATAGTAATTTAAAAAAGCATTTCTACATTCATATGAGCTACAATGTTGAACAGATTAATATATATTTATGTATGTATTATTTTATTAAAGTTTACCCATTTTACTAGTAATGAAAAGATCATTTAATGAAGCCTATCAATTTAAATGGGGGGTTTAAAAACACATCTTCAGTCACCACTACACCACTGTTTTGAGCATGTGTGTCTATCGTGTACATCCATATAGCTTTGTGTTTTGCTATCAACCCTGTTTATTACAATTACAGATTGTTACTATTTGTATAAAATCGCAAATAGCCCATTTAAATCTGTGTGTGAGTGTGAAATCTGGAAATGGCTTATATAGCATATGGCAAAATATTTACATTCCTTACCATTAAAACTTTTTTTTTTAATAGCTATAAGAATGAAGCAAATACTAGTTTTTAAATAGTAATTTAACAAGGCATTGACCTTTTGACCACTACAGTCCACCAGGTCAGTGGGATACAGCCCCTATTGTAAAGGCCCAGCAGGTGGCCTGTGTGATGTCTGGGAACAGCTGAGGGGCTGAATAAAGGATCACACATGACTCATGAGGGGGTATGAAGGAGAGAAGTACAGACAAATATGGCTTCCTAAGGAAGAACAAGTCACTGTGACACTGGTGATGTGGAGACAGAGCAACACTTTCTCCTTCACAGTGAGAAATGTACAGAGGTGAGAGAGAAATACTTTGACAAACTCTCAAACCTCATGCCACAGTTTTCCAGTTTGGCAGAAACAGATCAAATGCAGGTGTTACTGCGTATTAGATGTAGCAAAATACATATTTGAGCTGCACACCCTCAGAAACCAATTACTGCCATAATGTACTTAGTTCACAGTATTTTTTAAATTTGATTATGTGCATAATGTCTTGTTAAATACTTGTTCTATTTTAAATTGTATAGTTTTTTATTTTATTCATTACCTAGCACCTTAATTTAATTATATTTCTGCCAATTTGACATTGGCCTTTTCTGAAGTTCAGAGGTACGCGAGGCTTTCAGAAGATACCCCTTGTGTCACTACAATCGACACAACGTTGAGTGAGTGACAGAAGTGGAACTAGGTCTGCATCAGTGATTCTCAGGAAAGCAGTTGAGAAAAATGTCTTGGTCCTTTTTTACTCCAAATAAGAAATTATAGTTTGCACATAGTAAATGAAGCCAAATTTTTAGGAATAGTAGTACACATAGTAGTACTCCCTTGTTACTGCCTTTTTTATTTTTGCTTATTTTAATAAAAAAAAAAAAAGAATCATTGTAAAAAAAATTTTTTTTTACTGTAATACATTAAAAAATGTATGTGTTATGGTAATGAGAATAATCATTGAAAATAATGGGAATAGTACAAGTAAAACCTCTAAACACATTACAGTAATAAGGATTTTGGGTTAAAAATTACTATTGCTATAAAATTAGAGGGGACAGGGGACACATCCTCCCAACCTGATTTTGTGAAGGGGGAATAAAACTTTGTGTCTCTCAAGACACAGTAAGTGGCTGACAACATGTGCAATTTCGGTCTGTAGGTCTGTTAGCCACACAAAACTTTTAGAATTTAGAAAACATGAAATATATCACAGTGAGTGAAGATGTTAAAGGCGTCCATAGAAATTATAATTTGTTTTTTTCTGGGTGAGGAAAGCAGACAGGCATTTCAGATGAGCAGGTCGAATTTTAATTATCTGAAATTACCCACATTTGGACCCCTCCAACGGTCAAACCAAATCTACACCATTGAATATCACCAGGACATTTTCATGACCGGTTTCGTGAGAACCACTCACTAGTTCCAGTAAGTTGGCAGATCTTAAGGGAGAGCTAGAGTATTGCAAAGCATCAGCTAGTTAGAATTGTACTTACAGTTAAGGGGATGCAAGTGATGAATGACAGAAGGCTTTTTGGGACTCATAGTTTTTCTGTTGGGATCAGGTTGAGACCAATGAAGCACTTATCTATTGTCTGTTTGCAAAGTTCAAAGATGCCATGTAAGGAGCTGCAGATGAAACATTACAGCTCTCCACATCCTAATGTGAGGAAATAGCCTGCAGCCAGGTTTCTTACACACCCAGCCTTGCTTTTTATAGAGTGTAATGTGAGAGAACACAACTAGATCTGTGAGAGAACACAACTAGATCTTGAGTCCATCAGAGAAAAAGCAAGTGGACAGCTCCAGGAAAGCCTTTTGCTTTGAATAGAATGAGCAATTGCACTAGCTTTAACAATATTTTATTCATCACTTAGTCATACATCTACAACATAGTATTAGATTAAAGAATGAGCACATAAATATTATACACTCCATGATTAATTTAGTTCTTCATATTTTTTTAAATGATTGAATGAATAGTAGAAGGTATACAAATAAATCAAGTAATGGAACTGGCAATCAACCTCTTTCCATAATTCAGTCTTTAGATTTTTGTATTTATGATTTTGCTATTATGTTCTAGTAGCAGCGTCAGTAACTGACATTCTGTAAAGAAGCCAGTGACATCTTGAAATTGCATCTTTTTGATTTTGATTTTTTTTTTTACAAATGTTTGGGTCTCTTTCCTTCGCTGTGCCATAAAAACATTGTCTTTGTTTGGGGAATTATCCATCATGTAAGCATCATGTTGGTGTGTGATCAGCCTTTCCTTGAAAATGCCTACTGCTGTGTGTGTGGGGGGGGGGGGAACGGAGCTGGCCCAGGTGACTCAATTATTCTATAATGGCAGAGGAGTGATGCATCCCTAGAAACAAAATTAGATGAGGGGCTGCTGTACTAAAACAGATGAGTGCATTTTGAATAAGCCAGAGGTCAGGGCTTAAACCAGTGTGACTTTAGTGACATTAGGGCTTCTTTGAGCTGTATTTGTTTTTATAAGTTTTTCCCAGAAACTCATTTGGTTCTATACAAAAGGTGAATTTATTTCTGTTAACAGTGTGAACTTTCAAGCAACGAGAATTGTCTCAAATTTGGGGAATTGTTTGAATGGGAACAAAACATCACAATGACTAAATATAATAGAATTCAACATTACAATTTATGACATCAAATTTATTTTAGGAGTGGGCCAATGTGCCCCATTTTAGGCATGACTTACATAATATGTAACATTGTTGGTGAGTAATAGCAGCATGTTCTTAGACATATATACTGAACTTGGTGTATGGTTTGACCTACCACCTAGTTACACCAAATTGTGTTATACCATATACAGGAAGTTCAAAGAAATTTTAACACCACAAATCATTTCCTTGACATATGTTGGTTAGTCTATTTTATATGTACTTATGCAGACTAATTAACCTTTTGAAATCAGCCATATTAGTTTAAAAGTTCTGCTGCTGAAATCGGTATGTGCTTACCGAAATTCAAACCACTGCCCCAGTGGACAAAACTGGAAGTGTTGTTGAATGTATGGGCAACTGTGAGCTCCAGTTTTTAGGTGAAAAATCCACAAAGCGTGGCTAAAAGCAAATTTTATTTTTGGTTGTAAATTATGTTATACATTCAACAGGAATGCATATTTTATTGTCCCTACTCCATAACCCAAATCCCAACACTAAAACCTACAGTCAGTGGAGTAAAAATGTAATTTTAGAGCGAAAATGCTACTTCTAAATCACGCTCGCCATAGATTATGTGAACACATTTACTTTCTGGTTACCACGGGACCAGAACACATTTCTGGGAGGTTGATCGTGCAACATGTTATCCTTAGTACTAGGGGAATGAATGTGTTAATGCTTGAATTGATTCCAGATTATCTAAAGAAATCCCCACATTTTACTTTTGGTAAAGAAAACAAAGTGAAGGAATGTCTAACTGCTTGTTGTAATTTGTGTGTAGTACCATGATGATGTCAACAGGTCTCATTAGACACTTAGCTAAAATGTTTTTTTGTCATTACTTGGAATACATTTATATTATATTAGCACAAATGGCTTCCTCTTCCTATGATCACAATCACTTTAAAAATCCATCAGCGCTCACCATCGACATTGAAGCTCACCATTTAAGATAGCAAGATATTGTACCTTTTGGCTCGTATGAAATGGTATGACTTTTAGACATACCAGTAAACAAACAGAATTTAAAATCGATACAATACAGGCATCTTATGTTAATCTTAGTTAGCCTCCCATCCAACACTTCATTTTTGTCTGTAAACAAATACAATAACTTCTTTCATATTTATTCATACAATACAAATGACTGATTTATATAAATAACCTGTTGTTCCAAACTGGAGGTTTTCATCTGTTACACAAAGTACAAACTTTTTTCTATTAAAATCATGGTTTGGTCAAGAGAGTTTGGGTTATTGGGTAGACTTTAAGGTTGGTTTAAGTTTGAGTTTGAGGGTTGAACATAGGAATAATCTGAATAACATAAATCCTTTGTTGGTTGTTGTCTTTTTTTTAAGCGAGTAAAAGTCGTACTTACCCAACTCAATTACGTATTTCTCGATTTTGACATCTCGTACTTCAGTTATTACAACTCTTATGAGGGTTGATTGTACAGGGTTTTTCCTGCATAGAGAATTACTCGAGAATTATTTTGTGCCGCCTCCGACTGTCTACAAAACTCTGGTGGGTGTCTTCGTGGAAATCACTAACAAACGTTGCACTCTGGTGGATTGTCATTTGTACTACAATCTCGGCAATAATAATAAAATAATTCCGTTGTCGAATAGTCGCTTGATGTCATTTAACGTGACTGAGATGATATAAAGCTGTAATGATGACACACGAGAGGAGAGGAGCACTGCAGCTCGAGTGTCTGATCACCGATCACAGCTTGGCGATTATATCTTTATTTCATCCTTAAGTTCAAATAATACGGTAGCCTGACATGTAAATAAGCACAAACTCCGAAACTGTAATTCTCGGTGCGGTCAGAGCTGCTTCAACCAGTCGCAGAAGAGACCCAATCTGAGCGGGAGTCAAGACCGGGAGAGATTTAAAGTTCCGCCGGCTGATGCGCACTCTAACATGAGACGCTGTCTGCAGCTTGCAACGTCATCATCATGATAAGATCAATCTTGTGCGAAAAATAACACTAAAATGACAACTACAATAAAATGTGTTCGTGTGTGTATATATATATAAAATATTGGTTTTGGATAGACAAAATTGACAAATGCTTATCAGTAATACTCTTATGGCTAAAATGTTAGCGAACAAAGACTATAATGAGGTGCCATTAGGAAGGTTTATTTTCTGGATCCTTTGAGCATTAGAAATCACACACCCTCAGTACAAGCTTGCTATCTGACAACCTGGGGTGCACTAGTAAAAACAACAATACATCTTGCCTGTTTATGAATGGGGATACATAGTTTATTGTGTATGTGCTTTTCCCACTGTACTCTGTGTCTAAAACCGTATGCCTGTAGTATTCTATTAATTTATTAATGTTAGAGTCTGTCTATATATGGATATTTCTGAAATTTGAACTCTCTATACTGTGCATTAATTATCTGGTTCACTGGATGGTTTACATTACTATGATTATGATTAAACATATAATTTCTTATAAAATGTTATGATGGACAGAATATTTAAACTGGTTGCTTAAAGTACTTTTGTAAAATTTTCTGAATTGGCCACTTCAAAACGCTTCTACTGCTCTATTTATGTTTCCTTAAAGCGTATGTGCTTTGGTGTGCGTGTGTTTGAGTGGCCATGCAGTTCACACGTGTGGCTTTTAAAAAGAGGTGACGGTAATACTGTGAATTATAATTGTCAACGTTTGATGATCATCTCTTTTTAAAACATCCCTAGTTTCCTGGTCATGAGAAAGATTCCGATATCTCTAGCATGCAACCTCAGATCATTTAAATGGCCTTTTAAATGGTACATTACATTATGATCTTTCCTGTTCTGGGCTACTAATATAATGTATGATGACTATCTTGCTGTGATGAGTGATGAATAAAGGTATGGTACACAAAGATTGATATCAATCTGTGGCAGTGATTAAGACTGAGGGAAAGGAGCTTGTCACTAGAAAAGGAAAGGCAAGATTAATGAGGAAAACTGGAAAAGGAAGTAATTACTCTTACAGAATCAACAAATGTGCTTCCAGTATAACCCTAAACAGCAGCAGCAGGCTAAATTGTAGAAGTGGCTCTTGTTGGTGTATAGTTGATATGTCATAATAAACTTGATTGATCTGTAAGCATGATTGATCTCACAACGAGATAGAGAAAGAGGGTTATTAGTAGCCTATATATGCAGATGGCTTTAGGTAAATCCAAATGTGCCTGTTTGGATTTATCAAAGCAAAGATGTTGTTTTCTGTTCAAATGACAGAAGTGAGAAAGTGAGAAAACAAAAGAGCAGAAACATGTGCTCACACTGCCCCCCACCCCTCCTCCACTACAGCTCTGCCCTGTCTCTCTCACCATTACTTCCACTGTGGTTCAACTCTGGCATCATCTGTTTGTACTTAAAGTGTGCAGACTGCCTTAGCCCATCCTCTCTCAACCTTAAAGGGATAGTTCTGCCAAAAATGAAAATTCTGTGATCATTGATTCACCCTCCTCTTTTCTCTATACAATGAAAGTGATTGGTGACTGAGGCCAGTCAGTAACATTTAAATGGTACACTGCATTATGATCTCTTATGTTCTGAGTTACTAATATTATGTATGGTTACCCAATTGCTGTGATGAATGTAGGTATGGTACACAAAGATTGATATCACTTAGTCGTGGGGCTGAGTGAGTGCTGGTGATTGAGACTGAGGCAAAGGAGCAGGCCGCATTGTAAGAAGAAAAACAAAGGCAATATTGATACAAACATAAAAAGGAAGTTATTACCCTTAGAGAATCCCTAACATTCTGCCTAACATCTTCCTTTGTGAAAGACATGAGGGTGGGTAAATGATGACTGAATTTTAGTTTTTGGGTGAACTATCCCTTTGTTCACCAAATTCTATGACTGTCCTCTCCTTCACTTGTTCACTTCCTTTCCTTAGTATCTTTGTAACATTCTTTTAATTCTCCTTTTGTCCACAGTTTATTTTTCTGTTCCATCATTTCTTCCTGTTTTCTTGCCTTTTTTCTATTCTGTCTCTTTTTGCCCATTTCTTCCAACATTGTGAGATGCCTAGCGCTCTCTCTCTCTTTCTCACACACTCACTCACTCTCTCTCTCTCTCTCTCTCTCTCTCTTTGAATTAATGAAAGTAGCAGCTGCATTTGGCATGGCAACTTATTTTGCACTCACACATTGAATCATACATCTTTTTTCAGAAACTCACATACACTCAGACAGATATGCAGACAGTGGAGTCAGTAACTCTGACCACGGGAGCATTATAGAGGGATGGGTGTTTCTTCTGTGTCATAAAACACTCATTACAGGAAGCACCTGGCCATAGAAATTCCTTACATCCTCCTCCATTTTCACATCAGTGTATTTTAGGCCATGAGTAGAAAAACAGACCTCAAACTAACCACGCTCTGCTCAGCTGCAGTGTTTTTGTACTTGTTTACAAATCTGTAGTTGGGATTAAAATGTAGTGGAAACTGGTAATTGGATATGGTCATTAGAAAATAAATTACAGAAATCACAGATTACAGAAAGCAAATATGAGACGTATTTATGAAAGAGAAAGTGAACACACAGAGAAAGATGGTCTGCATTATGAAGCAATTCAGTATGCTAGTCACACCCTGCTGCTCCATTCAGGCCTGTCACACTGATAGATGGCCTGGTGGCAGTTCCTTGATCCCAGTACACATTGCAATTAAGCAAATGGAACAAGCACTTGGTCAATCCCCTCCCGCATCACCCCACATTGCATTGATTTGATAAAACTCTCTGGCAAGGGAATAGGCATAGTTGCTAAATGGCAGCAGAGCATACATATATTTTAAGATCATGGGGAGATGATTTAATTATGCTCTGGAAATTAAGTACCAGCAGAATAAGAGATAGAAGATGCCCTGCCACCACTATATGCAGGCTGGGAGATGAGAGTAGAGGATGGAAGAATAGAAACTGTATAAATATAAGATGGAGGAACATAGAGGAAGATATAAAAAAGGTTCCATATCTGTCACTCACTCGACGTTGTGTCGATGTAGTGACACTAGGGATCACTCTTTAGAGCCTGAGACACCTCTGATCTTTGATAAAAGGCCAAGGAGGGGAATGTGCATACCGCTCATTCAGATTTTGTCATCGGAGCTGAACGGTCGATGGTTCAAGCTGAGCAGGCGATTTCCATCCCTCACCTCTGCTGAATCCTTATGCCGCATTACAGCGGCTTTCTCCCCTCTATGCATGAGTGCACTGCAGAGATCTGGGCTTCAGCAGATCTTCAGAGTATATTCTAAAAGAGTGTTTTTCCTCACAAAAAGAGTATATTCTAAAAGAGCGGCACACATCGGAACGTCTTTTTCGAGACGCGTCTTTTTAAAGATGCCCTTCCGATTGTGTTATTCTTTCATGCCTGGGCACTGCCCACACCGATACATTTTTAGTGGATGCGTCATGTCCTCATTGCGAGGCCATGACCATGGCAACACTGTGGTCTCAGCTCGCTTTCGTAAGAAAGCCAGCCACCCCAGCGGCTCCCTGCCTCGGTCCTTCTACCTACGGGTACGAGGCCAGCGCAGCGAGCACTGGAGGTGATTTGGGGACCACAATGGGACCACCTCCACCAGTTAAATCACTGCAGACCTCACATTCCCCGGCACGCTCATTTGCTATGTTTAGGCACTCGGTTGAGTGTGCCGGCTTGTCCCAGGGCGAGTTCGACCTCTTATTCAGTGCCCGTGAAGTCGATGAGCTCTCAAGCACAGCATCGGAGAGCGGGCTCCTCCTGTCTGATGCGGAAACCTCCACTGGGCTTACACCCTCGGGTGTGGTCGCCCAGTCACAGGCAGATGCTGAGATGATGGACATGCTTTCCCAGGCCGCCGTGAGCATCGGGCTAGAGTGGAAACCCCTGCTTTCCCCTGAACCCTCGCAGCTTGATGATTGGTATCTGGGCTTGCGGCACCGCTCACAGCCACTGCCCGGTCCTGATCTCTTGGCTCCCCTCTCTCACTACCCTCGATGGTGAAGCGGCCAGGGATTACTCTGCGCTTATGGTGCACCTATGCCCGTGAAGCACTGGCGCGGGTGCCTGAAGCTCCCACGTCGTCCATGATGGCCAGAGCCTATGGCACTTCCAGACATGCCGCCACCGCCCTCCACACCATGCTTCTCCTGCAAGTACACCAAGCCAAGGCACTGAAAGAACTGCACAAGGGTAGTTCCGCCCTGGGATAGATGTAGGAGCGGCGCTCGGCGACTGACCTTGCCCTCAAACACAGTGAGGTCACATTGCGGTCTCTCGTGCGGACGATGTCCACTTTGTTGATCCAAGAGCGCCATCTGTGGCTTAACCTGGTCAAGATGCCCGAGGCCGACAAGACACGTTTCCTGAACTCCCAGGCTAGCCTATTCAGCGACACCATCGGGGACATTTCCCAGCAGTTCTCGCGGTGAAGCAGCAGACGGAGGCTATCCTGCCCCAGCGCAGGACCCTCGGCCTGCCTCTGTGGCTCCGCCCCAGTGACGAGCCCCCGGCAGGAAGCAGATGCCACCCATCTCATGGCCGCCCGCAAAGAAGACTTTGAAGTGCCCCAGAGACGGGCGACCCAGGGACGAGAGGATCCTCTGCCTTGGAGCTGGTATGCAGACCACTCCATCCCCCGGTGGAGGGGCGGGAGGAGAATCTTTTGTTTCCTTTTGACTTTGTTTTGCCACACGCTCCACTAGCTGCGGTACCCAAACATTCAGCAAAAGAGTAGTTTCCTCATAACCGGTGTGTTCAGCCATCACCCCGACCACCATATTCTATCTATCTCTGGCAGGTCCAGCGCCCGGGCGGCAGTTTGCACGCACCAAGCTGTGGTGCAAACACACTCAAACCCGGTTTTGACAGTTTCGATGGACCGCAGGGACGGAACACCTCGTCCTCCATCCTCTACCGATCCGCCGGTGAGCATCAGGGGTCAGGGAAGTGCTTTGATGTCTCTCGAGTCCGCACCTCCACAGGGCTCAAACCTCAGGGCTTGCGCTTTCCAACCTGTCGCGTTGGCTGACCTGGCCAGTCCGACTCGGCTACGCGTTTCAGTTCACCAGACGCCCACCAAGGTTTTCCGTCATCCACTTCACCACGGTGAAGGGCGAGAATGCCGCCACCTGGCGTGCGGAAATTCGCCACCCTTCTATGGAAGCATGTGATAGAGCCTGTCCCTCTAGCCGAGATGAAGAGGGGGTTTTACAGCCCCTACTTCATTGTACCTAAAAAGGTGGTGGGTTGCAACCAATCTTGGACTTACGAGTTCTGAACCGGGCTTTACACAGACTCCCATTCAAGATGCTAATGCTAAGGCACATTCTATGCGTCCGGCATCAAGATTAGTTTGCAGCAGTAGACCTGAAGGACATATACTTCGATGTCTCAATTCTACCTCAACACAGACCCTTCCTGCGGTTTGCATTTGAGGGTCGGGCGTACCAATACAACATCCTCCCTTTCGGCCTGTCCTTGTCCCCTCGCGTCTTCACGAAGGTCTGAGAGGCTGCCCTTCCCCGGTAAGGGAAGTGGGCATTCGCATTCTCAACTAACTCGACGACTGGCTAATCTTAGCTCACTCACGAGATGTGTTGTGTGCACACTGGGTCCTGGTGCTCCCACACCTCATCCGACTAGGGCTTCGGGTCAGCTGGGAAGAGAGCAAGCTCCTGCCGGTTCAGAGCATCTCTTTTCTCGGTTTGGAGTTGGACTCTATGATGGGCGCACCTCACGAACGAGTGTGCCCAGTCAGTGCTGACCTGTCAGAAGGCGTTCAGACAGAAGACTGTGGTCCCTCGGTGGTGGCCACACTGCTCGGGTTGATGCATATGAGACCGCGTCAGCAATGACGCGAGTCCCGAGATGGGCATGGCACCGTGGGACACATCGCGTGGCCATCATGCCTATCTGTCGCCACCTTATCAGCCCTTGGAACTACCTTGTATTGCTACGGGCAGGGGTTCCCCTAGAACAGGTCTCTTAGGCACGTCGTGGTTACAACCGATGCCTCCAAGACGGGCTGGGGTATTGTAAGCAACAGACACGTGTCCGCTGGCCCCTGGACGGTCCCATGGCTACATTGGCACATCAACTGCCTCGGGTTTTTGGCAACACTGCAGAGGTTCCGGCCGTTGATCCAGGGCAAGCACGTGTTGGTTCAAACAGACAACACTGTGACGGTAGCATATATCAACCGCCAAGGCAGGTTATGCTCCCCTCGCATGTCACAACTCGCCTTCCTCTCCTCCTCTGGAGTCAGCAGCACCTCAAGTCGCTGCGAGCCACTCACATCCCGGGCGACCTCAACACCATGGCGGATGCGCTGTCATGCTCAGGTGGCTCAGGTGTCCGGTGTGCGATTTACGCATCTATTTGGATCGCATGCCCCTCTGCCCCAGTCTCCATGCTCGTAGAGCCTCCTCCCCCATTAGGCAGGACCTACCATGGGACTTTTCCACATGACATATTTCCAACTAGACTCGGCAAGACAATGTGACATATTTCCACTTAAACCCCGCCCCCCTTTCTTTCTTTCTTAAATGGCTGCACATCCTGGTTACTTCCGTAACCTTGTTTCCCTGATGGAGAGAACGAGACGTTGTGTCCCTCGTGCCACAACGCTGAACTACCCGCTGAAATGGCCGGGAACTTATTCTCGGCTCCTCAGCACAAAACCTGAATGAGCGGCATGCATGTCCCCCTCCTTTATACCCGTATGTCTGGAGGAGGGGCATGCAAATACCACTCGCCAATTCCCATTGGCCTTTTATCAAAGATCAGAGGTGTCTCTGGCTCTCAAGTGTGAACCCTAGTGTCACTACATCGACACAACGGCTCATTCCCTCCAAGGAACGGAGGTTACGGAAGTAACCAGTACATTTTCATTACACTATCAGAGCAGGAAATTAGTGTTATTAAACCTAAATTGTTGAAGAGGTGGCTTATATTCATTGATGCAGAATGGTTCCTTCTGTAAAAGCTTAATGATGTGCTATATTATAAGCATTTGCTAAAAGAATAGTTCACCCAAAAACGAAAATTTCATGCAGTGGCAAGGTATATAGTGAAAAATGTGTTATATTTTTGACTGTTCTCACCCAAATCCAATTAGATCGCTTCAGAAGACATTGATTAAACCACTGGATTACTTTTATGCTTTTTGCCCCTTCAAAATTTTGGTCACCATTTACTTGCATTATATGGACCTAGAGATTATATGGACCTTTGTTTGTATTAGCAAATGATGAAATTAGTTTCATTTTTGGGTGATCTATTCCTTAAATACATTGCAGAAAAGAATAATGTCGATAATGAAATGAAACAAACAAAAGCCAGCATATATGTAAGTCTGAAAATCTGTGACTCAATAGCAGAACTTTCAGTTGTAGATAACTTCGTGCTCAGTCATATTTTGTCATTTTAGTCACCTAACATTTGTGTGTGGGCAGATTATTTCTCAGCGAAAAGGGTCATTTGAACATCCATGGGAATACTGGTGCTGTGTCCCACAGCCTACTAGTTTTACTATGGTTATCACTTAGTGTTACTAAGAGAGGTAAATAGAGAAAAGGAGATTTTTCTTTCTTTCTTAAATGACTGCACATCCTTTTCCTTCTACCAGTTCACCTCATGTTACATAAGGGACCTGATTTGCTGTTCTACCAATGCTTTTATGTGAATGAAATGAGGGAATGGAAACAAAAAGTACATTTAAGCTCTCAGTATGACTTCCAAATGTTGTGACGTTTTCCGTCTACTTATGTAAGTGAACTTACCACTCTATCAATGTAAGCACACAGTGGCTCCTGCTAGTTAAAATGAAGTACTGCATCCTCAAGATATTTAAAGTGTTTAGATTTGAGACTTTCCTGAATTTCTTTTCTCACACTTGAAAACTTCAAACTCACATTTGTTAGTTGTGATTTAAAAACGTTCAACTGTATACATAGTTAACAATATGCTTCGTCCCAGGATGTTGAATTATTATTATTATTTTTTCAGATAACATACATTGTTCTCTCCTTCATGTAGGTGTCTACATCCTGATTGCTGTTGGTGCTGTGATGATGTTTGTTGGATTCCTTGGTTGCTACGGAGCCATACAGGAATCCCAGTGTCTTCTTGGAACAGTGAGTAACACATCTTATGACCACTCAGCGAATTCCTCCAATCACACTATGACAAACAATAAGCAATATATATATTCTAATGGATTAATTGTCAAAAATAGATTTATAGTAAAAAAAAAAAAAAAAAAATTTCACTGAAATATGGTAACCGTCTGTTAATTATTTTCAATATTTTAAATATACAAGTTACAAGGAAAACTATGTAGTAGAAAACATTCTTTCATAATTTACTCATACCAATGTGTTTTCAAATCTGTACGACGTTCTTTCTTATGCGGAACACAAAAGGAGATGTTTTAATGAATACCCCATTCTGTCTTTTCAATACAATGACAGTGGTTAAAAAAGAACCCACAAATATTATAAATATTCCAAGTCTTCTGAAGGAGTATGATGGTGAGAAACGACCTGAAAGCAATGTTTTAGGACTAAATAATGCCAGTTCTCACATGCCACTGTCAACAAGTTTAATGTTTTCACAAGTTCTCACAATGCTCGTGATGTTATGGATGTTAACATTTTCACAAAAAATTACTTTAAATTTCATGTTCACCCACATACATTGAGATTTTTTCAGAAAACTTCTGCCTATAAATATCTTTCTCTCCTACAGTTCTTCGCCTGCCTGGTCATTCTGTTTGCCTGTGAGGTTGCTGCTGGTATCTGGGGATTCATGCACAGAGACAAGGTAGGTTTCTCAGACACTCATGTGACAAGCTCACTCATGCACACCTATTTACATATTCATAAAGTCATTGATGTATATCTGTGCAATATAAGATTATGATCATCAGCTTATGATTATTTGTGATTAAATGTTTCTCCTTATTTTTATTTTTTTTTCAGATCTCTAAAGACATGATCAACTTCTATGACTCTGTGTACAACAGAGGTGTGTCACATACCGACCCTGTAAAAAAGCAGACTGCCGCTGAGGTCTTGAAAATCTTTCATGAGATTGTAAGCAGTCCTCACTTTGTTAAGGAACAGTTGTTTTGAGAAACAATAAAGCAAACACAAACTCCACTAAAACCAAATCAAACTTCATAATGCAGTTGTAAGGACACCTCTAATAAGTTTCATCTCTGGATTTCAGCTTAACTGCTGTGGCAAAGGGGTGTACTCATTGGCTGAAAGTTGGCTATCAAATGTCTGTCCTGAAAAACTGAAATTTGCCAGTACAGTAAGTCTCCTTTCTAGTTTAAACCCTCAGAATGTTGTATTCTGCCTACTCATTCAGATCTTTTCTCCACAGCATGTTAATATTTTTGCACTGTATCAAACTGATTTTAAAGTTAGAGCTGAATGCATTCCTCCATTTTTCAGAACTGTCACAATAAGATCAGAGAGCTCTTCTCTGAGAAGATCTACCTGATTGGAATTGCTGCACTGGTTGTTGCTGTTATCATGGTAAGTGAATGTTATTTAAGATTGTATCTGTTTGTGCATGTGCATGTGTCAATGTAAATGTTAATGTGCTATTTTTTTTATGGTTCAGCATTTATGTCAACATGAAGCTAAAATTGACCCTGTTTACTTTATTAAACCCTTAAATGCATGGGAATTTCAACAAACACTCTTGAATATATGTGTTTAGAGATCCAACCTGTATATCATTTAAAAATGGATCGACAAATTGCCCAGATTATGTAACAATTTGAAAATTGTAAGATAATGCAAAAAATCAGGACAAATCTAGAACAGGATTCATTACTTTCACACTGAAATTTCATGAGACACAACTGGCTGTCAAATATTGAGCTACACATAACACATAAAGTATACATAAGCTACATATAAGTATTTTCTCAGGCATTTATTGAGTCTAAATAGCATAATTTCAGTGGTACACCTAAATGACAATAGTCATATCATACTGTGCGTTACTCTTGCTATAGTTTACTTCCATGTTGTTTCTTTGTCAAATAGCCATGTCAAATGTAAATCACGTCAATCACTGAAACAACAGCACCACCTTGAGTAAAAACTAACATGTACAATATGTACTTTATGTATACATATGGAATACTGATAATTCACCATTCACAATTTATTGTTGCACAGAGAACCAACATGATACAGTATTTATTTGTATGAATATATTACTCATATCATGTAATGGTAAACTTATATAGATATTAAATTATCATATAAATATAATTTATGGACGTGCACAAAAAACAAACAAACAGACACTCTTACTTACATAAGGACTCTAATAACCCTGTACAATTTTTCAGGGGGTAGGGGGTACTTTTTTTTCCCCCTTTTTTTTTTAAATACTATTTATAAAAGATAGATTGAGGAACGCTAAAGACGTGTGGGCACAACTCCAAAAAATGGATTAGGTTCAGCGGTTGAAGTGAGGTCCCGGGTCTCAAAAGACCTGAGGTATGATTTTAAGTGTTAATACATATTCCTGGTCTAATTGTGCTTATTGTGCCCTTTTACCCTCTAGATCTTTGAGATGATCTTCAGCATGGTGCTCTGCTGCGGCATCAGGAACAGCCCTGTTTACTGAAACATGTAGGGGCCAGATACCACCTTTAAAAACATCTGCCAAAAAAAATTATATTTTGTTTTATATCTTTGTTTTATATCTACCAACTACTATTTTGTTTTGTGTCTTCTACCATTTCCTAATGTAGTCCGTTCCTTAAATCTCATAGAACAAATTTGTGTTTTGTTTAGTGCATTTTTGTTACTCACCAACAGCTATTGTTTATGTTGTATTTGGCAATATCTAGTTGCAATCTATGGCTATATAACTAAACTGTTCAGATAGTTATAAACACACACATACACAGAACATTATCATATGAAGGATGGATACATTTATAAGCTTGTAGTTTTCTTGTGTTAACGGTTAAGTACTGCTATTGGTTACTATAATTATTTTCATATATGTACATGTATAAACTGTATATATTTGCAGCCCTATTATCACTATTAGACTGCTGTTTGTATGTACAAGTTACTTCCTGAGAAACCACTAAATAAACAGCTTTAGCTAGATAAGAGAGAAGGTCAGAATACAATACTTAATCCAACCGTGACAGAGCAAGGATTATTGAAGCTTTCCTGTTAGTGATGAGTTGATGAGCACTAGTTTGCTTCTTACACAGTGTGCAATTTTGTAGAGCTCGTCCAACAGCCAGTCTGTTTAAAACTAATGGCAAAAGAGTATTGATCTATGGTCATTGTGTTTCACACAATAAAACCAATGAAATCACAGATGAGGGAGCTGATCCTAGATTTAGATGCCACTTATGCTGGAATGTTTTCCAACTAGTGATGCTCACTACAATCAATCTGAATAGCATGAATTATGTTTCTTTATGCTAAGTCTAATATAGTGGATTGTACTTTCCTGCATGCCTGTCTCTAAAGGATTTGGACATATGTTGATTCACTGCCCCAGTCACTGGAGATCTTCTGTCCTGACTCTCTTTGCTGTCTGAAATAAACCAAACCATAGAAAGGACTCATACATGCTTTCAAGCCTTTTAAATGAAACACCCTATCCCTTAATCACTTGACACATGACAAATCCGGATTGATTGCTAATGGAATTTTCTATGCTGTCATAGCTGTAATGTGTTATTATGATATCACAATACTGAAAGAAACATAAAGTGTTTGCGTGAGTGTATGTGCACGTGATATTTGTTGACATTGAGTTCAGAAGGACAGTATTAGTTTGTTTAAGGTTGGTTTGCTCTTCCCTGCCAACGATATAACAAAAGTAGTTTCTGTAATACCTTGCTTCTTTCACTAGGTGGAACTTAAATACCATTTACTTTGGCAACTGGTGGCTACACCCCCTTAAAATGCCTGTGTATGTGCCTATCATGCGCTTCTAGGTGCACTTAAACAAACCTTCCCCAATATAAAAACTGATGCATAAATAGCATTGGATCGAAGTTTTACTACATGCATTATGCAACCCTGTCTTGTTAACACATATTGCCTATGCTGATATGCTTAAAATGTGTCTTGTAATACATATGTACAGCTACATAGTATACTAATGATCATGTGAAGACAATGTATGCCTTTAATTGTGATATCTTTTTCTGGTACTTTGTTAAAAGAAGAGAATCTCAGCAGAGATTTAAATTAAAGCATGTAACAAATTCATGATTTGTTGAGCATGATCTTGAAACTTTAAACATTATGAAGGTGATAAGGTTTGTTCAAATGCAATCTTGTAGTTAAAACACTTCAGGGTATTTGAACAGTATGAAAAAATGCTGTAACTGTTGTATCTCACAGTTGTTTGAGACTCAAATTGACAGCTGTCACTAACATCTCTGCCCTGACTCATCAGTTACGGATTTTGGTCTGGTTTTATTGCCCAAATATATAGGAATTAAATGTATTTTAAATAATGTTTCTTTGGTTTGCTCATTTTTGCCTTGTTGGTCATAAATAAGAAATAAAAAATGTTATGAAATACAGTTGGCCCCAAAGTGCATTAGGACTTTTTGACACCTATGTCACACTTAAAATGTTCCCCTCAAGTTAACGCAGGCATGCAGGTAGATTAATTGACATGTTCCACTAACATTTGACAACCACAAAGTGTGACAGTACATATTTTCTTCATTTTGAATGATGTTGCTTTATTATTATGTACATTTTAAAAAAGTATGTTTATGCTATGTTTCTTTCAAAATAATTCCAGTAGGTTTGATAGATCTTTTTAGAATTATAAGACATTCAAGTGTTGCTAAACTGTCCTTATAGTTTTTGGGACCTCAGTTCACTCCTATTTTTAAGATTTTGGCATTTCAATTTCAAAACAAAATTCCATCAAATTTGGAGTCATCTTTAACAAAGTAAAATTAATAGAACTTAAATGTATTAAAGTATTATTTTATTGTTTTTATTTGGTTAAAGATTACTCAATTTAATTATATGTAATTGTATTAAGAAATTGAAATGCCTAAATCCTAAATACAAAGGCTAAAATATTTTGTGTATATGGAGACTGGGGCTAGCTGTCACACATGGAGTGGAGTGGAGTGGAATGATGGTGGTGTAGTGGGCTAAAGCACATAACTGTTAATCAGAAGGTTGCTGGTTATATCCCCACTGCCACCACCATTGTGTCCTTGAGCAAGGCACTTAACTCCAGGTTGTCCAGGTGGATTGTCCCTGTAATAAGTGCACTGTAAGTTGCTTTGGATAAAAGTGTCTGCCAAATGCATAAATATAAGTGTACATGGAAGTTGTCACAAGGGCTATTTCCCAGTAACTATAATGATGTATCTATCGGCTGCTGGTATTTATTGGCCAGTTATTAACCAAATTAAAACCATTGGCATATCGGTAATAAGCATGAAAATGCTGATATGAAAAATCGATGGAAGATTTATTATTCATTAACACACTTTGTAAACAAATATTTGAATTTAAATCCACAATCCTGAAATAATAATAGCCACAATATGAACAGTAAAAGGGATGGCACTCCCATATAATATTTAATTTGACGCTTTCTCACAACAATGCTGTAAACATGATTAATGGATGTGACAGTTGAGAAAGCGGCACTATAACTTATAGGCTACATGATGAGGTAAACCATCCAAAACAATTTGAAACCAGCACTTTGACTTCTGAGACATCTGTTAATATCCATTAATGCTGCATGATTAAATTAATTAAGAATGAAATCGTTATATGGCTTTGAACAATTACTAAGCCTTTAAAGGCTTTTTTTTTTACTGCAAAACCAGAAGTGCAAAACATGTTTTAGCACTTCTTTTTTCATGTCAATCATCATTTTTTGTATATTTTTTAATCCTTTTGACTTGTACTGTGGCTCTCTTTAAAAGTCATGTGTTAAACAGATACAATGTTCAATGCGAATTATTTATTGTTGGAACAGTAAAAAAGCTTTCGTACCTTTTTGTCCATTTTTTAAGCATTCCTGTGTAAAATAGTGATCTGAAGACAGAATAAGGTGTTGCAAAATATCTGTATCATTATGGTCTAGTTTTTTTGTCACTACTGTATCGTGTTTGCCAAAACATTTCATTTTGGTGCGTCTCTTGTTTTAAGTAAAAGTTTAATTACTCAAATGTGTGTTTTTCTTGCAGAGGTTTTGTATGTTTGTTTTAAACCCTCGGTTCAAATACCTCTTAAATTATATATATAGATAGATTTTTTATTTTTTTTCTCCAAACTAAAATTTCAGTGTCATCATGTTTTTGTAGGTAAACAAGTTAACAAAATAAATGGGCATGTTTTAATTATTTATCATGGTAGGTAGGTTTTAACATGTGTTTTGTTTTAAAAGTCATACATTTATACAGTTTATCAGTAATTTGCTGGTGTGACGATGTTGGTTGGACATTTCTGCACAATGCAGAATTGATGGTGTAAATTGGTACTGTGGTGCAGAGTGTAAATCAGTCCCATAGCATGTCTCAACAGTTGGGAAATACCAAATTTCCCTAGTTACATGCCATTGTTCAGCAGGTAGATGGCAGATGAACTGTCCCCTTTCATTCAGTTTTAACATGAACTTAATTACACACCTTTACTCTGGCCAAAATAATGTTTTGTTATTTTTGTGTTACCGAATCTTTTTGTGCTTCATAATTGTTTAACCTTTTAACCTTTTCTCAAAGACCTGCACACTTTGATTTAAAAAAGGCATAGATATTGTCTCCTAACAAGGCCACATGTTAAGGTCTGGTTAGATTAGATGGTAAGCAAACAATCAGTTCTCGTTGTCAACATGTTGAATGCAGGAGAAATGTGCAGAAGTTAAGACCTGAGCGACTTTGAAAAGGGCCAAATTAGCTGCAGAGCAGTCAGAGTGCTCATGATGACCCCTGTCTACTGTCAAAACCACCTACAATGCGCACACGAGCATCGGAACTGGACCTTGGAGCAGTGGAAGTATGTTGCCTGGTCCGATAAGTCCCGTTTTCTTCAGTACCCCATGGATTGCTGTGCACATGTCCACCATTTACCTAGGGAAGTGATGACACCAGGATGCACTGTGGGAAGACAACAAGCCAGTGGAGAGAGTGTGATGCTCTGCACAATGTTCTGCTGGGAAACCCTGTGTTCAGCCATTCATGTAGACATCAATTTGACACTTACCACCTACCTAAACATTGTTGCAGACCAGTTACACCCCTTCATGGCGATGGTTTTCCCTGATGGCAGTGACCTCTTTCAGCAGGATAATGCATCCTGCGACACTAAACACATTGTTTAGGAATGGTTTGAGGAAAACGATGACGAGTTCATGGTGATCAGATCTCAATCCGATTGAGCATATGTGGGATGTGCTGGACCAACAAGTCCAATCCATGGCGGCTCCACCCTGAAACTTACAGGACTTGAAGGATATGCTGCTAATGTCTTGGTGCCAGATACACCAGGACACCTTCAGAAGTCCATGCCTCTGGGCCTGTTATGGTGGTACACGGAGAACCAACAGCATATTAGGCAAGTGGTCACATTTTTCATGCAGCCCAGCATTTTCCCTATTTTTTACAATTAAATGTTTCTGGGAAGGGGGAGGGATGATGCAAGGTTAATATATAGGTGGGAAACTCCTACTAGTACTCCTCTTTAAACTGGAGAGTTGATTCAAACACAAGAAGAAAGAGATACAAGCAAATGAGGCCGATAAAAGGACATTGTGAGATTGTGTTCCCTGAAACCAAGAAAAAACAGTAAGGAACATACTGAACAATGAAAGCAAAGTTTTCTGGACTGTGAGTAATTCTACTGATGAGATTTTGTTATGCTTATCTGATGTTCATTTAAAGATGCTTTTATTCAAAATAGCTTTATGTTAACCTGGAATCAGATGCACATTCACTTTAAAATAGAATCATTTAAACGTTAAAAAAGTCAAACTAAAGCATGAGAATATCCATAATAATAATAATGCTTTAATTTATTGTGAATGTAAAAATTTAATTAGACTTCAAATATTCCAATAAATATTTCACATAATTAATTTGATAACTTTTGGTGTCTGATTAATCTTGTGGCAAAGTTTTCATCTCTAGTAGGAGATCCTGGTTTTTTCCCTCCTTGTGTAATTATTTTTTTATTTTTTTATTTTTTTTATAAACCATGATTACATCTGTACTGTATATCATGAATCAGTGGGGCGATCATCAAAAAAGAAAGGTTGAGAACCACTGACTTACAGTATAACAGCAGTAACGAGCCCTCATCGTGGCATTCAAAATAACACATTCCAGCACTGGATCATCTCTTATTATAACACATATTACAGTCCTGCTCAATCATTTTTAATGTGTCTTCTGCTTTAGACATTTGAAGAAAGCTGTTTCAAAAAGTGGTAGGGACAAAATTGGCCAAATCAAAAAGGAGTCCCACTCATAAATGATGTATTTGCTTAAAATGAGTTTTCTTGGTATAATTTAATATATTCAGGTTGATTCAGTCATGTTTAACAAAATATTTGACAAACCCATTCAAACCAGTTAATTTACATGTTACCACATTTATATAAGTGTAGGAGCTGATACTGTACATGAAAACAAAACAAAACAGAAAAGAGACAGATAGCCTACATAAATAGTGTACAACAAATAACTCATACAAAACAAAAGGGAGCAGTACAACAAGTCCATAGAGAAGAGGAGTTGATAAAGGGAGGAAAGGGCATATATGGTAAAGAGTTTGAGAAAAGTTCAGTGAAGAGAATGAGTCCCTGATAAGAAATGTTAGTATAACACTGAAAGTAGAGATGCGTTTTAATTGTGATTTAAAAATGGGGAGAAAACAGAATTGAAGGAATTGTAGGATTAAAGCAATAGTTCACCCAAAAATGAATCCCAGAAGAATATTAATTTATTTCTTCTACTGAACAAACAAATATATTTAGATGAATATTTCAGCTCTCTGTTGGTCCATACAATGCAAGTGAATGTTGCCCAGACCTTTGAAGGTCCAAAAAGCATATAAATGCAGCATAAGACTCTAGTGGTTAAATATATGTCTTCTGAACCAATTCAATCACTTTGGGTGAGAAACATATATATATTTAAACAATATTTAAGACTTAAATATTTATCTTTTTCTCACTCACACCTATTATATCGCTTATGAAGACATGGATTTAACCACTGGATTTGTATGGATTTCATTTGTGCTGACTTTATATGCGTTTTGGAGCTTGAAATGACCATTTGCTTGCACTGTATGGCCTTACAGAGCTGAAATATTCTCTTAAAAAGTTCTGCAGAAGAAGGAAAGTCATTAACATCTGGGATGGCACGAGGGTCAATTAGTAAATGATGATGATTTTAAATGCCCTGTCAAAAAATACAATGTAGCTCTTACATGGCAAAATGCAGGTATCAGACTGCAGTACCATGATACTTTGATATATGTTGCTGAATAGATACAATATCCATATAGCATGCTATTTAAAGGTGCACTCAGTAACTTTGGTCTATGTGTCATCCTGGACTTACACTGACACCTAGCATCTTGGATGCAGTATCATTTAAATCAATAGTTTTCAAATTCAGATGCCATTGTAGAAATGTAGTATTATAAAACAGCTTTTATAAGGTTTTTATAAGGTTACTACTACTACTGGAGTCTTAATTTTAAGTAGGCATGATTTCCTACATGTATTGCAAAATTACAAATCATGTATTTAGGATTAAATCTTTTTTAATGAGAGAAAAAAAAATAGTAAGTGCACCTTTAAATGTTATTCTAAGGTAATTTAAAGAATGCCAGAACATACCATATCCAAAAATGAAAGAAGCTCTATTCAGCAACCTCAATCTAAACAGCGGAGAAGAGTTCCTATAACCTCTGCAACTCTAAACTGTCACTGATTAGTATGTGGCACAACAATGCATAAATATCTGAGTGCTGAGAGAATGTGAATGAGTTTGCCCCGCCCCGTCTACACGCTCTGTATCTATTGTAGACAGTAGCGCACAGCTGCCCACGTAAAGCTGGACAGATCAAGTGTACAAAGTCCTGTGCATTTCACTTGCGCTCCGAGCTATTTGCTTTCAGTTGGTTTTTGGAATAATTTAAGAACAACATTCGAAGAAGAAAATTGATTTAATCGGAAAAGGAATTTGGAATTATATTGTCTACCCTCGCAGTAAAGAATTATAGTTTGGAACGTTAAATTGTTGGGGCTACATTTGTTACTTCATCATGAGTTCTGTTTTGGCCACTGAGGGCCTGTTCTTCTCCGCCTTACAGCCCAGCTCTTCGGTCACCACATATGCGGTCCCGTCCGATGACCAGCTCGGGACGGATCAGCTGTCGAAAGCCAAACGCGTCCAGCAGCAGGTACAGCAGCGCATGGCGGAGAAAGCCTCATCCTTATCCCGACTGAACGCATCTCATTACAGCTCAACAGGTAAGCAACATGATCCTCTACAATCTACTGCTAACCTATGCTATCTTCTGAAGTCCTATCTAGTAGGATAGAATGCACCAACATACTGTACTACAATACTATACTACACACACACACACACGTATATATATTATTTTGTATATATATATATATATATATATATATATATATATATATATATATATATATATATATATATAAACAGGGTTGGGGAGTAACGAAATACATGTAACGGGATTATGTATTTAAAATACAAAATATAAGTAATGGTATCCCACTACAGTTACAATTTAAATAATTGGTAATTAGAATACAGTTACATTCAAAAGGTATTTAATTACTGAAGAGATTAATTTGCATTTTATTGTCATTTGTTACATTTAATATTTAGTCCTTTCAGATGAACAACATTTATACATATAAATAATGCAATCCAAAGTGCATTTGAACAGAGGTGAAACACTTTCTTATGATGTGTTACATTCATACGAGCAGACAGAGAAGTAAGTTTGAAGTAAGTTTGGAGCAGAAGAAATAGAAATAAACCTTGTGTTTTGTGCTTTACGCTAAGCTAAAATGCTATTTCTAGCCATTTTACATGCACATGTTACCAGGTGCGATCATATTTTTTATAAAAAAAAAATAATTAATGTTGGATCATAATGTCCTTTGTTCTGTAATGCTTTTGATGTTAGGGAAAAATTGTATTCTTGATAATAATTATTGTTTTGTTTTCTTGTAAAAATATATTAAAAAATCCTTAAAACAAGATCAATTTGATTAATCAGGTTTTAGAAACAACACTGCATAAGATATTTAGGTTTTTCAGAGAATGTATTTTTAACATGTATATTTTGTCTTACTGTACTGGCAGTTTTTATAGTCAAACAAGTGAAAAAATCTACCAATGCTGAAGAAGTAATCCAAAGTATTTAGAATAAATTACTGACCTCTCACTGAATACGTTAATTACATTTTACAGCATGTATTCTGTAATCTGTTGTGGAATACATTTCAAAAGTAACCCTCCAAACCGTGTATACATAAATATATGTATATATATATGTATATACTTAAGCAATATCACATGAGCAAGAGTGCGATATGGCCCTATATCAGCACTGCTGTGATTCGGCCGCACCGGCTGTGATCGGCATTACAGCAGTGCTGATGTAGGGCCATATAGCACGATTGCGAGTGTGATATTGCTTATATACAACAGTTCAATGAACAAGTACATTTCAATTTTTTGGGAAAAACTGTGTACGGTCATAAAAACACATTTGTGCATAGAACTACTTTCTTACGTGACTGATCAGAATCTGCCGTTACTGGTTCAAAACAAATGATGCGTCCAAGCCTCTGTTAGTAATTCAAAATGTTCACTTCAGAAATAGTATCACGGCTTGTGCTGTTTCTAACAAGTCAATGGGTAAACAGGGATAGACGGATGGATGTGTGTGTTTGTCTGTGTGTGTGTGTGTGTGTGAGAGAGAGAGAGAGAGAGAGAGAGAGAGATGGAGCGTGTGCAATCACCTGTTGCCACACCCAATCAGAGGTGCTTACAGCTTTCTGAAGGTCAGCTATCTCAGTGGAATATAGACGTCCAAGCGGGGTATTCTTCTATTTCGGGGTAGCCGGTGCACAAATGTAATTCACTATAGAAACAGCGATGTCCTCCGCCATTTTAAACAGTATGTATCCAATGTGGAAACTCACAGAGCACTGTTATATGTAAACAATGACTAACAGATTCACTTTACGTCACCAACTGGCTCATATTACACACAAAAATGATCTTTTGCCACCACCTGCTGGCAAACATATGTAATTTCAAAAATAAAGACAGTAACTCCTAACACATATGCACTACGCTTATACTTTATTTTAGAACAGCACGAACACAATCGGAGTGATACACACAGTGATGAGTCTGTCACACCATCAGTGCTCATGGAGCGTCTCTCGTCCAATCAGATTCGAGGACCAGAATTTACTGTGGTATCTCTCTCTCTCTCTCTCTCTCTCTCTCTCTCTCTCTCTCTCTATATATATATATATATATATATATATATATACAGGTGAAACTCGAAAAATTAGGATATCGTGCAAAAGTTCATTAATTTCAATAATTCAACTTAAAAGGTGAAACTAATATATTATATAGACTCATTACAAGCAAAGTAAGATATTTCAAGCCTTTATTTGATATAATTTTTTATGATTATGGCTTACAGCTTATGAAAACCCCAAATTCAGAATCTCAGAAAATTAGAATATTGTGAAAAGGTTCAGTATTGTAGGCTCAAAGTGTCACACTCTAATCAGCTAAACACCTGCAAAGGGTTCCTGAGCCTTTAAATGGTCTCTCAGTCTGGTTCAGTTGAATTCACAATCATGGGGAAGACTGCTGACCTGACAGTTGTGCAGAAAACCATCATTGACACCCTCCACAAGGAGGGAAAGCCTCAAAAGGTAATTGCAAAAGAAGTTGGATGTTCTCAAAGTGCTGTATCAAAGCACATTAATAGAAAGTTAAGTGGAAGGGAAAAGTGTGGAAGAAAAAGGTGCACAAGCAGCAGGGATGACTGTAGCCTGGAGAGGATTGTCAGGAAAAGGCCATTCAAATGTGTGGGGGAGCTTCACAAGGAGTGGACTGAGGCTGGAGTTACTGCATCAAGAGCCACCACACACAGACGGGTCCTGGACATGGGCTTCAAATGTCAAACGTCTTACCTGGGCTAAAGAAAAAAAGAACTGGTCTGTTGCTCAGTGGTCCAAAGTCCTCTTTTCTGATGAGAGCAAATTTTGCATCTCATTTGGAAACCAAGGTCCCAGAGTCTGGAGGAAGAATGGAGAGGCACACAATCCAAGATGCTTGAAGTCCAGTGTGAAGTTTCCACAGTCTGTGTTGGTTTGGGGAGCCATGTCATCGGCTGGTGTTGGTCCACTGTGCTTTATTAAGTCCAGAGTCAACGCAGCCGTCTACCGGGACATTTTGGAGCACTTCATGCTTCCTTCAGCAGACAAGCTTTATGGAGATGCTGACTTCATTTTCCAGCAGGACTTGGCACCTGCCCACACTGCCAAAAGTACCAAAACCTGGTTCAATGACCATGGTATTACTGTGCTTGATTGGCCAGCAAACTCAGCATGACCTGAACCCCATAGAGAATCTATGGGGCATTGCCAAGAGAAAGATGAGAGGCATGAGACCAAACAATGCAGAAGAGCTGAAGGCCGCTATTGAAGCATCTTGGTCTTCCATAACACCTCAGCAGTGCCACAGGCTGATAGCATCCATGCCACACCGCATTGAGGCAGTAATTAATGCAAAAGGGGCCCAAACCAAGTACTGAGTACATATGCATGATTATACTTTTCAGAGGGCCGACATTTCTGTATTTAAAATCCTTTTTTTATTGATTTCATGTAATATTCTAATTTTCTGAGATTCTGAATTTGGGGTTTTCATAAGCTGTAAGCCATAATCATCAAAATTATATCAAATAAAGGCTTGAAATATCTTACTTTGCTTGTAATGAGTCTATATAATATATTAGTTTCACCTTTTAAGTTGAATTACTGAAATTAATGAACTTTTGCACGATATTCTAATTTTTCGAGTTTCACCTGTATAATGTAATTAATAGTAATCAATGAATGAATAAATTAATGTTGACCTCTCTTAGGAAAAAAATCTGATTGTTACTTTTGTTTGTGGAGTTAAAGAAAACAAACACAAATGTGAAACCTAATCAAAATTTCAGATCTACATTTACTCAATAACTAAACTGAGTGAATACAGGACTTCAGGTTAGTCAAAAAACTCTGCATGGTGTCTGGGTGATGCTGATAGGATTTGTCTGTTTTGTCTTTATGTGTTGGTCATAGCTAGAGCATTTCATTCAGGTGTACACAGGTGAAATGCTCGTTTTGTTGTTTTGTAATTTTGATAATAAGAGACCAAACTGTGGATTTTTGTATTTGCATTTGAAGTGGTATCAAAGAGTCTTTGTTGGTTTCTGCTGCAGCTATGTGGGAACCACATCCAACCAACCCCCAACATTTAACTTGGCCTAGAAAAACGTCCTGGTTACTGCTGTAACCTCCGTTCCCTGATGGAGGGAACAATGTGTTGTGTCGATGTAGTGACACTAGGGGTCGCCCTTAGGAGCCCTAGACACCTCTGATCTTTGAGAAAAGGCCAATGGGAATTGGCAAGTGGAATTTGCATGCCACTCCCCCACACATACGGGTATAAAAGGAGCTGGAATGCAACCACTCATTCAGGTTTTGTTCTGAGGAGCCGAGACAAGGTCCTGGCCTTTTCAGCGGGTAGTTCAGTGTTGTGGCAGGAGGGACACAACGTCTCGTTCCCTCCATCAGGGAACGGAGGTTACAACAGTAACCAAGACTTTCCCCTTCTGTCACTCACTCGACATTGTGTCGATGTAGTGACACTAGGGGTCCATATACAAAATGCCACAACTAACTGAACTGTGTTACATGGACTGGCAGTGCGAGACGGTCAGACCTCTGTGTGCCTCGTAGCCAGTGCACCTGGCTACCATGTAACCTCCCCCAATGCTCTTGTAGGCACCAAATGGTCCCCTGCACCTCAGGGACAAATGGACTGCTCAAAAATAAGGACCGGCTGACACAGTGGTGGCCTCTTCTGCATTCCCAAAAGGAATTCATTCATTCAGCTGGTGCCCATACAGGATCCGCACCTGTGCTTGACCAAATCAACTCCAAAACAGCTTGACCACCTGAGGGTGGAGTCTCCACTCTCTCCTGAGCGTGACCTGCCATGACAGGTCGCCCGGGATGTTAGTGGCCCGCAATGACTTGAGTCGCTGCTGACTCCAAAGGAGGAGATGGCGGACAAGTTGCGACATTCAATGGGAATGTGTACGCTGCCTGGTCCATCCGGACCAACACGTGCTTGCCCCGGATCAATGACAAAAGCCTCAGCAGGGTGAGCAGTACTGCCAGCAACAGGAGGCAGTTGATGTGCCAATGCAGTTGCGGACCAGTCCAAGGGAAGGTGGCTGCGCACCCTTTGCACACGGTGCCCCAGCCATGCTTGGAGGCATCCGTTGTAACCATAATGTGCCTGGAAACCTGTTCTAGGGGAACCCCTGCCTGTAGAAACAAGGGACAGAACAGACAGCAGTAGACCAACATGACGTGGTGTGTGCCATGGTGCCATTCCCAACTCGGGACTCAAGTCTGAAGCCAGTGCTGAAGCGGTCTCATATGCATCAACCCAAGCACTGTGACAACCGCTGAGGATGCCATATGCCCCAGGAACTTTTTTTAGGTACAATGTAGTAGGGGCCTTTCTTCATCTCGGCTGGAGGAACAGGATATATCACGTCCTTCTGTAGAAGGGATGTGATCTCTGCACGCAAGTCAGTGATGTTCTCGCCTTTCACTGAAGTGAAGCAGACAGTGTTGAACCTGCTAAAGCGCCTGGCAAATTGAATCATGTAGCCAAGTCGGACGGTCCTGATCAACCACCGCGACAGTTTGGGGAGTGTGAGCCATGCCCCCAAGCTCCGAACGAGGGTGACCAAGGGAACAATTGCGTCGGATAACGCGTCGGATGAGGCTTCACGATGGGGCGGAGCCTGAGGTGCCACTGGTGGGCGTGCTGAGTCTAGGGACTTCGAAGCACTTACCTGGCTCCTTGCATCCACCCTCAGAATGGTCTGAGATGGGGGAGAAGGAAAATCATCCTCGCAACCCATCCCGGTTTTTGCAATAGGTGGGGGTAAGGGGTGGGAGGCCTGCCTCCGAGTTGCCATACCTGCCGAAAGGATTCGGTGCCTGGGGTCATCGACTGAATGGCCCAGGAAGTGAGGAAACATCTCTTTTTTAAAAATGTGGGTACTGCAGCTATCGACAGCTCATCATCTTCACAAGCCCCGAATGAGACCATGAACCCATCCTGAGACGGGCCCGCGGTCTCATCCCAGAACTCGACCGGGGTACACGAGTGTGCTGGGGAATGGGAGGTCTGTGGGGGGGTTTCCCAGTGGAGAAGCTCCCATTGAGGTCCCCAAATCACCCCCAGTGCTAACCTCATACCGTAGGTTGAAGGAACGATGCGGGGTGCTGGGGTAGCTTTCCCTCTGGGGAAAGAAAGCCATGACTGCAACGTTGCCATGGTCCATGCAACGTTGCAACCAGGAATAATACACAAACAAAAAGGCATCTTGAAAAAGATCATAGGTGCCACTCTTTTAGAGGAAACTATATTGTTTTAGAGGAAGAATATAACTCTTTTAACTGTTGAAGCACCCAGGGGCATTCTCTGCACAATGGCAGTGCAAGAGGGGGAGAAACCACTGTAATGCGCAGTAAATCCAACATTTTCACTGGAAACAGAGGTGAATGGATCGGCAGAGTAATTCAGCTCACTGAACACAACAGCTCGGCTCCGAAGACAAAATCTAAATGAGTGGTTGCATTCTTTTATACCCGTTTGCATGCAAATTCCACTCGCCAATTCCAATTGGCCTTTTCTCAAAGATCAGATTTGTCTGGGGATCCCAAAGGCGACCCCTAGTATCACTACATCGACACGACGTCGAGTGATTGACAGAAGGGGAACAAGACACTGTATTTTGGAACAACTAATATCCTGACATTTTCCTGAAAGATGACTGAAGGTGATGCATAAGCTTGTATGCATGGAAAGACAGCCCATTGTCCTATACTGACAACATGTCAAGATATATAGAGTTTTTTTAAATGCAAATATGTAAAATCCTAGTGAACACAAAAACAAGTAGAAATGTATGCCTTCAGTGCACTGTAGGTTGCTTTGGATAAAAGTGTCTGCCAGATGTATAAATGTAAATGCAAAATGGAAAACCTTCCACCACCACTGTCCCATAAATAAATAGTTGTTCTCTAGTCTCATTGCACTTTATTACAATTTCACTATAATGCCCCTGCAGAAGCACTGAAGTCAGACATGATTTTAACAATCACTAACTAACAGAATAGCTATACTCACGTAGTATAAACACGCTATCAAATTTTGAGATAAACAATACAGATCTCATTGAAGTTATAGCAAAGTCATTTCAGGTCAGCACATTATTATTTTATATTTCTTTAACCAAAATGTATCCACGCTTGTCATAACAAATCACTCATACTGGTTATACAGTGCTGTTCCCTGTAGGGGAATGAATTGCATTGCTGATCAGTTGCACTTGATAAAAAGCAGCAAGAATTGCCTTTTTGTTACCTTTCAGCGATAGGAATGTTAGGCATTTAAACTTTGACCCTGTTGTTGACCCACACAAAGGATTTGGAGAGCTCCTATCCTTCCTATGCCAAACAACAAATTTGGAAGTGACCTTTTGAAATGAAGATGAACAGACCCCTTAATAAATAATTTTTTCCCCCATAATTTATACATATTAAATATAGAATGCTTTACATATTGATGATCTTAAACTTTCTGTACAATATAGGAAGCAGAATAATTATTCATACATAGTGTATATATATATATATATATATATATATATATATATATATATATATATATATATATATATATATTGTATATTTAAAGATTTGCATGTATTGGAAATAATGTCATACACTCTTTTTTTGTAGTTACACATGAGCTCAGTTTGACATGATATGGGACACATATGGTCACACCTCTTCAATCAACGGTCCTTTGCTGAAGAGATTCCTGCCATTTGATTCACAGTATTTTATCAGTAGGGCAGTTCTATTTTAGCTTATGACTTGAATTGAGAGGACTTGAGAGGATGTGTGGTGTTAAAACTTTTCAGAATATAATAATCCAGAAAAGGAGACGTCTTAGGGCTTAATCCTCTGCATGTATGAGCCAACGTCTGCTTTGCAACAATACTAAAAAATATGGTGTGCACACTTTGTTATTTAGTTTTCATCCATATTTATGCTGTTTCTCTGCTTTTGTAACCAAGTTGCCAGAGAATTTACTGATTCAGAATGTAATAATCAGTCTCAGACTCATCTTTCTTTTGATTTATTCAACATGTCAAATAAGAATCTCTTACTTTATCAATACCAGCAGCCGCAAGTTTGGTGTTGTAATTGCAGATGGCTTATTATCTGTAAACGTTTAGACAGTCCATACCCCTCACTTGTAGTAATTGTTCACCTACAAATTTTGTAAGATATTTTTGAAGAACATTTTGAAGATATTTTATAAAAGGGCTTTCAATTGATTAAAATAATGTAATTATATTCTGATTGATTGTTTGATTAATTATTCAGAAATATACTTGCTGAGAAAAGCCCCCAAATGAAAGTAATTATAATAAAAATAATAATGTCATAATGTAATAAAATAAATTATATTATAGTAGCTGATAGGTAAATCATTGACTAGACAGGCATTACGGTGGTACTTCAGTGGAATTCAATTGCTTAAATTTAATTGCTTCAATGGTAGAAAGATTTCATACTACGGAAATTACATACGGACCAGGTGGCATGGTTAAATGCGTTATATCTTTTTATTGTTTTATTTTTTACATAAGTATTTGTACTAAATAAATGTGTTAACTTGTCTGCCCTAATTTAAAATCTACATCATGTAGCATCTATTTATGCCAGTTACATTATTTAAGAAATTAAAAAGGTGTTTGTAAGTACTCTCAGAACACAGAAAAGGAGATGAGCAACCCATATGTACATGTCATGAGAAGGCATGAAGAAAAACAGATGTTTCAATTTCAGAAATAATCTTCCCCTAAACACTCTCTTCCCTAACCTTTCACCCCAAACTAAAGGAATTTAGTATCTTAAAAACTTCTGGATCTACTGGGGAACAATCTTAATGCACAGCATCTCAAAAGTCTGAAATCTTGCCAGTGTGACGAAACACCCAATTTAAAGGGATAGTTCACCCAAAAATTTTAATTTACTCATCATTTACTCACCCTCATGCCATCCCAGATGTGTATGACTTTCTTTCTTTCTTCTGCAGAAAACAAAGTTTTTTGAAGAATATTTCAGCTCTGTAGGTCCTCACAATATTAAATGTGAATGGTGACCAGATATTTGAAGATCTGAAAGTCTGAAGATGTTTGAAGATGTATGTGAAATACATGCATTTTTTACTATAAATCTCCACTTTCAATTTCACGTTCTTTCACATTTTGATTAAATAGTGATCTGTTCCTCATCCACACTTATCATATCGCTTCTTAAGATATATATTAAACCTTGATGTGGCCTTGATGTGATTTTTGGAGCTTCACATGTCTGGTCACCATTCACTTGTATTGTATTGACCAACAGAACTTAAATATTCTTCTAAAAATCATCATTAGTGTTCAACAGATGAAAGAAAGTCATACACATCTGGGATGGCATGAGCATGAGTGAAAGATGAGAGAATTAAAATGTTTTAGTGATCTATCCCTTTAATTTAGATATAATTTTATAATGGTTCAAATGGTTCATTAAATGGTTTCAATGGTTTCATTGTAGAACAGCAGGCACTCTATCATAGTTTAAGTTGAGAAACAGGATTTTAGTAAACATTTTATAATTAGGTGGTTTTATGAGGAGGGTGTGGTATTGGCTAACAAAGAACATTAAACACGTTGAAGCAAATTTGCATTATATAATTGCCAATGTAATAGCACTTAGTTCTGTTTAATAGTTTTTATTGATTCACACAATTGACAAATAAAAGCAAAACATATATTCACAGAATCAACATTTAACCCCCATTATTCCCTTTCCCCCTCCCAATCCCCAACCCCACCCTGAACCTCAACAAATATCCCCATGGTCACACTTGAATATACACACAAAAAAAGAAAGAATAAAAGAAGAAGAAAAATATATATAAAAAATTATAGATAAATAATTAAATAAATAAAAATAATCACACACATTTAAAACTACACTTCTCTCTCCACTCCCCCTCCCCGAGAGCCCTCCAAGAAGGCCAAGTAGCTGCCTGATTTTTCATAAAATTTATCTAAATTGCCTACCCTTCTACATGACATTTTCTTGAATACCACCACACACCCCATCTCTGTGCCCCACTCTTGAAATGAGAACACTCCAACCGATTTCCATCCCCTAAGAACAATCTGTCTGCCAATCATAACACTGGCTAGGACCCAATTTTTTTATATATTTATCTCCTGTATTAATGACTGCCTCATCAACTAAAATACAGAGTCTGGGGCAAAATTTTATTTGTGTGCCCAATACGTCTCACACATAAAACTCTGAACCCTTAACCAAAATTCTTGGATCTTAACACACCACCAAAAAACATGGGTTGTGTCTCCATCTTCTGATTGGCATCGCCAGAAGGTGGTTGTGTCTTTCAGACCAAGCCTGTAAAATCTAGAGGTAGTCCAATAGCAATGTAAAATATTAAATTGCATAAGTCGCACCCTTGCATCTCTAGATGTAGACTTGTTTTTTTTTTTTAATCCTAGCCCACACTCCATCCTCCAATATCAAGTTTAGATCTTTCTCACATAATCTCTTGAGACAAGCCGAAGCTCCGTCCCCCAGACTCTGAATTACCAGGGAGTAATACACTGATGCCTCGTGACCTTTTCCAAAAGCTATAATCACCACTCCCAGAGTATCTGCCACTTTAGGGGGGTGTATGCTACTCCCAAAAATAGTACAGAGCAGGTGGTGCAGCTGTAAATACCTAAAGAACTGAGACCTGAGAATCCCAAAATGTTAAACCATATTTTTAAAAGATCTCAACACACCACTCTCATATAGGTCACTAGTGTAGTAACCTCCCTCTCAATCCACTCTGTCCAGCAGTAATACATAATTTTGGGTTCAGCCATATACTTGAGGCTACATTTAAATAAATGTCCGAAATAAACACTCTGGACACTTTTGTCCATACCTAGTGCAAATGCAAGATAACGGGGTGTAACTTAACTTCTCCAGTTAGTTTGATAGAAAGGCCTTGCAAAGGTGAAATAGGGGCAAGAATTTCCTGTTCTCTCAGGTGGAAGCGACTAATTAGCCAAATGTCTGACACTGAATGCATTAATAAGCAAACAAATCTTGGGTAGGCCTAGCCCACTTTTGTAAATTGGCCTAAGCAACTTACTGAAATGTAATCTGGGCCATTCCAACTGAAGGACTTCGCTACACTATCAAATTGCTTGAAATAAGAGAGGGGACATCTTCAGGGAGAGATTGTAGCAGGTAGTTGAATTTTGAATTCATTTTAATAACATTAACCTTCCCAATCATAGATAAATCTAACAAAGCCCACCTGCCCACATCGCTCAAAAAAACATTTTATTAAAGGGCCAAAATTAACTCATAACTTTATTTAATCGGTTAGCCAACATTTTTGACAATATTTTGACATCTAGCTAGATCAGGAAAAATTGTATGGTAACTCTTACACTCGCTTGGATCTTTGTCCTTTTTGGGGGGGGATTTGTATTTGGAATTTGTATTTATTTTTAATTTGCATGTCCAATTCCCAATGTGCTTTTAAGTCCTTGTGGTCGTGTAGTGATTCGCCTCAATCTGGGTGGCGGAGGACAAATCCCAGTTGCCGCCGTGTCTGAGACCGTCCACCCGCACATCTTATCACATGGCTTGTTGAGTGCTTTGCCACGGAGACATAGCATGTGATACATGCTCAACAATGCGCCACACCGAGAACAAACCACATTATAGCGACCACGAGGAGGTTATCCCATGTGACTATTTGGTTGCTTAGGAGACCTGGCTGGAGTCACTCAGCATGCCCTGGTATTCGAACTAGTGAACTCCAGGGATGGTAGCCAGTGTCTTTTACCACTAAGCTACCCAGACCCCCGGATCTTTGTCCTTTATAAGAAGCAGACTAATCCGGGCTTGTGTCATGTTTGGCAGAAGCTTTCCATGCTTTAATTATTCTGTATGAACTTCTAGCTAGAGTGGAGCCAGTTCTGTAGCATAACATCTAAACAATTCAGCGGCAAAGCCATCTGGTTGTAGGCAAGGCCTTAATTGCCTCATCAAGCACATCCAAAGTTATCTCAGAATCAAGATCATTTTTTGCTCAGCTGACAGTTTAGGAAGTTCTAATTGTTCCACAAAGTTTCTAATATCCTCTTCAGTAGATGAAGATGTGCAACTATAAAGATGAAGATAGAATACTTTAAAAGCCTTATTAATATCAGTGGCCAAGGTAAATATTTCACCACTAGCAGATTTCACTGAGGTAAAGGTAGAAAAATACTCTCTCTGTTTTATATATCTAGCATTTTTAATATTTTTTATATTTCCTTCCAATTCCACAAGTTCTTGTGCTTTGGATTTTTTGGTGAAAGCGGCATACTGTATAATTAGGCCCCTATGAACCGCCTTAAGTGCCTCCCAGGCCATGCCCACAGAGGATTCTGAGGACAAGTTGGTCTCCATAAAGACATTGATTTCAGTCTTTAGCACTTGTTGGAATTCAGGATTTTGCAAGAGGGATACATTAAAGTGGCAACTATATGATTTCCTTTTTTCATATGTGGCAACACCTATAAATACACCAGGGTGTGATCTGAGACTAAAATGTTTCCAATTGAGCAATCAATGACAAATTAAATGAGGGACTTTGATATATATATATATAAAAAATCTATTCTAGAGTAAATCTTATGGACTGATAAAAACAATTTATAGTCCCTACCAGATGGGTTCAAACACCTCAAGACAAAGATTTTTACACATCCTGTGAAGCATCAATGTTGCTCTAGGGGCTTGCACACATTTGCTTCACTATGATCAAGGACTGAATCCATTAAAATATTAAATTCTCCTCCCAATATTATATCATGAGGGGCACCAGCGGCTTGCAACATCATTTCAAGATCTATAAAAAAGCCCTGATCATCGAGTTAAAAAAAAAAAAAAAGACTTTGTCCCTGAGTTTCAGCTAAACCAATAATGACTCTTCCTAATTTATCTTTACACTGTTTGGGACATTTTAATTATCAGTGTAATGACTCCCCTGCTCTTACTCGAGCCAGCACTATATTTTCTCAATTTGGCCTGGAATATCAGTGCAAAAGCAACCTTCCGTTGATGTTAAAGTTTCTTGCATTCTTTAAATCAATCATATTTCTCTCTTGTCGCGTTTGCAAAGTCTGGGAACAAGAAAATGCTGTGGTTCTTCCAAGAAAGCCTTCCTTTACTCCTCGCCTCACGTAATACAAGATCATTATCGGATGATCTCAGAATTTTGGCCAGAATTGATCTGGGCCTGTATCCCTCAGCCGATTGCCAAGCCAGAACCCTGTGAGCTTGCTCGATTTCCATCTGTTTCCAGGCCTGTTATTTCAAGCAGACTCGGAAAGAGCCCGTCCAGGAATTCCACCATATTCTGTCCCTAAGCTCCCTCATGGATACCCATGATACAAACTTTATTTCTACCAGCTACTGTTTTCCATGTCCTCCAACTTCTCCCAGACATACTCCAAATCCACCTTGATTGCTAGTGGATTAGCAGATAATTCCCTATCTGATGAATCCAGATAATCCGTTTCTCGACATCCCCCACTCTTATGACCACATGAGTAAATTTCGCCTCCATGGCATTGATTGATTGACATATCACAGCAAGATCTTCCAAGTCAGCAACGACGTTCGTCAACATTGCGACATGTTCAACATCTCTCGCCGAATTTCCCGTATCTCTCAGACCAAATCGTCTCCCTGGTCCACGGCCTGCCCTGGGGTGTCAGCTTGAACATGTAAGTGTCTTTTAATGTCTCCAGAGCCCGAGCATTTTTAATTCTTTGACATATTGTGCTACTAGAACCAGTGACGTGCGGTGATGTCTTAAAGAGGCTAGGTACTGAGTTATGAAAGCCAGATTACCTGATTTATTGTTTAAGCTAATAATACGTAATAACAGTGAACGTTACGCACAAGCGCGGCATATCAATAAATGTAAAAATCAGGATGAATTATTTGTCAATAAAAAAAAATAAATAAAAAAAAATCAGGATGTATATCGTGTACTCTCTCTCTCTCTCTCTCTCTCACACACACACACACAGTGAACGCGGCATATCAAGAAATGTATGTATTTTATATATAATATATACGATTTTGTTAATATATCTTCATTAGATATTATTATACAAAATTCAGTAGTCAAAACACAGAACATATAACAGAACATAAGTTGTTTATTTTTTACAACATTATGTGCTTATTTTTTTATGTGCAATCTTCATCTTTATAACAGAAGATACAATACAACAGTCCTTTACCTTTTCATTGTGGTAGGTTATATACAGTTTCCTTTGCTCGTCAAGTGCAGGTCGATCCGAGATTTTCCAAAGGTTTTCAGTGTAATTTGACACTGGATGTGAACTGACGACTTTTCATGCTTGGTTAAAGCTGCGAGCAGGTTGTTCAAATCACAATATCCCGCTGAAGTCCAAACAGTCCGACTGGTTGAAAAAAGCAGGCAGGGATAGCAGTACAGCCGCTGATTGTTAGCACAGCCACATAGCCAATCTTTTCTTACATACCAATCAGTTTGAAATGATCGGATAATTTTTGTGCCCTTTTGCTGTACTAGTCAATCTAAGGCTGGCGTAGACCTCCCTCTTGCAATTAACTCATATTTGGAATTAAAATCGAGCTTGGAAAAAATTCTTAATTCCGTGATTACAGCCGGTGCTGTCATTTTGATTTTGAATTTGGCGGGGATTAGGCATGTACGCTAGCTGTGGTGTAATGACGTTAGCTATGCAAATGTCCAGGAATATCTCGATTTTAATTGGTCCATGTCTGATACGTAACGGAGATGATTACGGGCATAACATATTTACGTCAAAAGGCACAGTAGAGTTGTGCTTTTTGCCGTACATGTTAAAGAATACAGGATCGAAGTGCGCATGCGCAACATGGGTTTTCCGCGTGTTGTCTGCAATGAATGGACCGTAAAAGCACTGCTTATTCTACCATTTGTTTTTAGCTGATTATGCATAACTGCTACATTTGTCATCATAACGTCTAAACAATTGGAATAACACACATATTGCATATATAAATCACAAGAATAAAAAGTAAAAATACAAATACAATTTTATTATTTAATAAACATTTTATTTTAGAATTTTGGCAGGGTAGGCAGTGCCTAGTTTGCCTATCCAGACCGCACGTCAGTGACTAGAACAGTTATGGAACAGAGTGTATCGAATCTCACCAGTTTATGTAATAAAAGGTATTAAAACTAGCAAAGTGAGCAGAGCTCGCCATTTACAAGTCAGATCCTCGCATGGCATCACGTGACAGTAATAGCACTTCTTAAAGAGCAGAGCAAAATGTATGAATTATGTTTCAAAAACAAATTGAAGACTAAGATAGATTATTGACACAGTTTAGCTGAACATGTACTGTATTTTTCTTCTTCAGAACAATAATCTTAAGATCTGCTAAAGTCAATGTGCTCCTTGTCATCTATTGAGCAAGCTCTTCTGTCACAGTTATATAGAGCTCTAGTTGAAATACATCTTCTGTCTGGGAGAAGTAATAAATGGTTGGCCACAACTTTGTGTTCTCTTTCAGTAGTTTCTTAACACTGACTCAGCCTACTCCATTCCTCAGCTATGGCTTCTTTCTTGCCTTCTTTCAGTAAACCAGGGATGGATAGCTGACTTGCTTTGGTTTGTTGTATTTGAATGTAGACAATTATGGTTCCATTGTCTAATAATGTGGTATCTTTCTGGAATTAACCAATTAGAGTTTTTAATATTTGTCCGAGTTGCACAGAAAGTAAGACTTCAGAGAGAAAAAAAAAAAGAAAGAAAGAAAGACGCTGTGAATGGACAAAAGGATGTAGAACCTCTGAAAAAGAATGAAAGTATGACTAAGGAAAGAAGACAAAGGACCACGCTATGATGTCATCTTCCTTTCCTTCTATTCTGTAGTGGTGCAAAATAGCAGGGAGAGTCTCTTTTAAGCATGAAAAAAGGTCCTAAGAAAATCTTAGACCTATGCATTTTCACATACCTATTTGAACTGAAAATCTGAAAACTAATAAAAAAAACAAGTTGTATCTGGCTGGGTTGAGGAGGCTTAGCACTGATCTCTGAAGCCAGATCTCTTAATTTGATGCAGCGCACTGTTAGAGAGCTGAAAGCCAAACACGGATCAGGTGACACTCTGGGTCTTATGTCATGTAGACCAGAGTAATGCCATCCAAATGAAAGCCACCTGAGAAAGAACTTTCTAATTTCTCAGTTATCTCAAGAAAAAATAATAATTTATCTACATTTTATGCGTGATTATGTGTTGTCAAACTAGAGGCAAACAAGTACAATATAATGAGACTTTAGACAAGTAATATACTGCTTAAAGAGGTATAATGAGGTAAAAGTGTGCAATTTACCATTATATTTTCTTTTTCAGAATTTAACGGCTTGTCCTCCACAAGATACCAAATCAAAGGCCCTGGATTCCCTTCCAAGTCTCTTGTCCCCAATGGAAACAGAACAATGGCAGTACGTGTGACTACGTTCAGCTAATTTCCAGTCCAGAATTTTTCAGTTGCATCAACACATTTTTAAAGATAATGATATTTAAACTTGTTTTAGTCACAGACTTAGCTTTACAGTGGAGATTGTGACAACATTTTCATTAAAATTTAAAGTGTCAGTTTTTGGCTGAGAGTTTTTCACTGCTTGATGTTAGCTACACAGGTTAATTTATTTATTTTGAATATAATTTTGTCAGGTTAGGGCAGGTTAGGGCAGGTTAGAACAGCGGCCTATAACTGGCTATTTGCTGGACTGATATCAAGATCCACAACCCCTTGACAATGACACTTTGTGTGGCTGCACCCCTAACACACAATGATGTAGTATTTCGCGTTCTCCTGTGGGAGCTGTGTTTAGATGGCAAAGTGCAGTTCTAGCAAGCTGTGGAATTAAGCTCAGAGCCCATGTGCATATGAAACATTTCTAACCAAAGACCTCATGAGCCAAATGGTGAACCAGAGGCCATGTTATCCTTCAGTGTGATATCAATGTATCTCTTCCAGACTATTCTGGAAGAGCAGTTATGCAGTTAATGCACCTCATAATTGATATTAGACGCAAACATTGCAAAAGTAATTTTTTACTTGTTTTGCATTCAAAATATATAAATATCCTTACCCCTTTATGAAACGGTGTTAGAATATGGTAACAGAAACAAGACCAGTTTTTACTTTTCAAGTAAATGTAAATTGGTTTAAGAATGTTTAGATAAGATAAAAATACAGAGAAGAAAACCAATATTTCTGTAGTGAATTAAAAACGTGTATAATATAATCTTGATATCGGTACAGTTTGGTTTACTTTTTAACTAATCTGTTCTTCTTGCTATACTCAGACCCCCCGAATATCTCAGTATGCAGGTGGATTTTCCTCTCGCTCTGCAGTAGAAGTGGGCACTCAGCACAGAATTAGCCGTGGTGTCTCCATGCCTGCAGTAGTGGGACGTCCATACATGCTTCAAGACGATGCACATGCGAGTGGCTTTTATACTAACCATATGCAGACAATGGACTCTAGAACTATGAGTCGTGCTGAGCTGGAGGCAGCATCAATAGGCGGGCATACATTCCAGCGGCAATCATCTCCTGTGGCTAACTGGAAGCCATCCTATGGCCAATGCCCTTCGCTGAATGTGGTGCATAGGCAACGCACCCTCAGTGGAACCCTGGCACCGGGGGGATTCAGCAGAGGCTGGAGGGAGTCAGAGTTTGCTCATCAATATTCATTTAAAGGCCCCTCTCACCGAACCATCAGCCGTATAAATAATCGGCAGGTTCAGCAACAACAGCAGCAAAAGATGGGTGGCAGTAATATGCAATGGCAGCAGATGTCCACTGGGGGCAGCAGTCTGATGGGTGCTGGACATTACCAGGGTACCATAAAGCGAGCAGGGTCTGTGCATAGTATGAAGAGTGTTGGTCGTGGTGTGGACGTGTGTGATGGTTTGGCAGATGGAACTGTTGATGCCCTTGGCGGGTAAGAGTAATTAATTTTTTTATATGGTAAGGTACTATGACGCCACTGAAACAGATCAATAGTCTTGTTTCAATTGTAACTGCCCCTTCAGAGCACCCTTTCCACAACAGTAGGTTTTCTCCATTTCATTTTTTGTAAATTTGGCTGTTAATGATTTGTGTGGCTCTTACAACTGGAAGTTTACTAGGTAATACCACAAGTACAGTACAGGAGGTATACCGCATAGAAGCAGTGTGCATGTTGGATACTTTTGCTCTTAATAATTATTGAACTCATATTAGCTACAAATTTATAAATCTTTTCTATCATGGTTTGTTTTATTTTTAACATATTCCTGTTTGTGTGCATGGACAGAATCCATAACCTGGACATGACCAAAGCAGTCAATTATATTTCTTCCACTGACGTTGCCATGCAGATGTTGGGAGCAGCCTATATACAGCATCAGTGCTACCACAGTAATGAGGCAAAGAGCATGGTAAAAAACATATACATATTATAGTGTTACAATATTAATTTGAAACAAAAGGCAGGCATGGAAGTAACATATACCTGTACAATGTAAGGACTAAGACATTTTTTTTCAATCTACTCAGTGACCTTCAGGAACTTACAAAGTTCAGTTTTTGAAGATCCAATGTTTTTGATTTTTTTTTCGAAATGTCTATTACTTGATGAATAAGTAGTTGATTGTGTGTTACCTCAGAAAATACACTGCAGTTGTTCTCTTGATACAGTGAAGTGCTTTGATTAGATTGTGTTTGATCACATCCCCGTTATGTCCACCTCCTACCTGTCAAGTCTGTAATGAATAAGCCGAGTTCAAGAATAAGGTTGTTTAAGGACCCCATTAAATGGCTTGGTGAGTGCCGTTTTCTTTCCTGTGTTGACGTATTTCCAGTCAAAACAGAAAGTTGGGCGGGATATATATCATCCCCATCTTTAAATGGCCAAGAGCCTTTATATGCTATAGCCATGAACCATGATCTGCTACCTGCTATTGCTAGTCAGTTTTAAGTGGTATTAGGGGGAATAAACATTCTCATTTTAGAGTTTTATGGGACAAAAATAGTGGATATACGCCAATGAGTGCTGATCAGCCATCAACAATTTGTGGAGAGAAAGAGAAAAAGTGTCTGTTTGACATTGTAAAGTTTAAAGAGTACACAAGCATAAGATGCTAGCCTCAAAGCTAACAGACATGAAAAAAAAAAAAAACTCCCAATTTTTATATCATGCGGTCTTTAAATGATTTATTGTATTAGTTTTTTTTGCATATGAATTCAATTGTATTATATTCGGTATGATATAAAAAAACTACCAATCTTCTTAGATATTAGCATAATATACATTATATTAAGGTGCATTTACACGTACCTTCACATGGCAAAATTCCACGGGCTGAGATGGAGTGGGCGAAAATAAAATTGTCTAGCAGCCTTTTTAATTCTGGACTTAATACTGTGTGAGAGTGAAGTTAAAAAGAAACTCAATGCTAAAATGATATCCTTGTCCATTGTGAATATTTAGTGTAGCTGTAGACGAAGCACCACCCACACAGAGGTCACTGCCAAACCAAACCAATTCCCATTGGTTATCACGGCATATTCGGCAGCTAAAATACTTGAACTCCACGCAAAATCCGGAAGGGGAAATTCTTCGCCACTGGAAGTCCATCATGCAAAATTCACTATTGCGTGGATTTCCATTGAAATTAGTGTATTTCGCCAAAGGAGTTTCGCAGTGTGAAGGTGTGTATGAATACACTTTTAAAGGAATATTCAAGTTCCTCACTGCAACCTCGATTTTTGCATTTTTTAAAGAAAAGGAGGGGCAAGTCAAAATAATTTTTTGTGGTAATCAACATTATGCCACAAATGCTGTCGATTGAGCATAACTTGTATTGAACCTGAAAAATTCCTTCAGGAGCATGGTTGTTCTCATGGCTTATTAAGCTGCTTATCCTTCACAATTGTTTTATGTTACATGTTCAAGCCAGCTGCAGAGAATACCTTCACTCTGCCTTTAATCTTTATCCAGGACCTCAGGGGGCAGAACATTCCGCCTGAGAGCACATCATGGCAAAACACAGACAAATGCTTGAGAAGGTTGCCATGTTAGGCTGAAAGCTTTCACTGAGTAGTGCTTAAACAATAAGTGATTTTTGTCTGTGAAGTTTGAAGCACAGCAATAGGATTTTGAAGGGATTTTTTTGGGGAATCAAGTTAATGAACTGATGAAAATGTATTATTTTTATGTCTCAAGTCAACTTTTGCTCTCGTACACATGGGTTCCTCCTTATTTTTGTAAAGATGCTGAATCTGAAGGGCATCCAAGTGTTAGTGCAGCTTTTCAGCAGTGAGAACCAGGAGGTGCAGCGCTATGCCACAGGTGCTACACGCAATCTTATCTACGAGAATATGGACAACAAGACAGCACTTATTGAATCTGGTGGCATTAGCAAACTAATTGGTGCTTTAAGACAACCAGATGATGAACTACGCAAAAATATAACAGGTACGTTTGTGTGAATGGAGTTATTGTCATAGTGTCCAGTGTCAACTTACATAGGACGGGGGATATTTATGTGCTCACTTGGAGCGGATCTGTCAGTGCAAACAGGTGGAGTTAAGTAGAGAAGTCATTGAGTGTACTCTGAGACACAGAGAAAGGGCGAGCGAGAAAAAAGTGTCCTGGTTGTTACCTGAACTCATTCCAAGTCTCAGATGCAGTGGGAAGTGGAATCTCAGAGGACTTTGTGCTTTGTGAGCTATGCTATCACACCACCCCCACACCCCCCCCCCCACCCCCTCATGCAAACACACACACACACACACACACACACACACACACACACACACTTAGTAAACAATCCTTGACATTCTTTGCTGCTCCACTTTGGGGTGCCAGATCTCTTAGTGACATTTTATGACTTGTACTGTTATCTATGCTGCGTTACAAACCTCACAAGACACTAAAGGCTTAGTGCTCTGTATACTACAAATCTCCCAATGGGCAGTTTAAGACTTCTTAGAATCTTTCAGACATTTTTCAATCTAAAAGTGAAAAAATGCTCTCTTTGTGCAAGGGCTCTTTGTTCGAGTGTAAAAAAAAATAAAATAAATAAAACTGTGGCAGGCGTTCCGCCTCTGTTGGGCTGGTTACCTTGGCGCAAATGCTTTGTTCACACAGGCAGCAAAGATTTGTTACCATATCTGACTTCAATCCATTTAGTTTTTAGCAAAGGAAAAAGTGCCAGTTCCCCTTCTGTCATTCACTCGATGTTGTGTCAATGAAGTGACACTAGGGGTCGATCTTGAGAGCCTGAACCACCATCAGATCTTTGAGAAAAAGCCAATGAGAATTGCCGAGTTGAATTTGCTAAGAGAGGATGTGGCACAAGGAACTTATGCCACATGCCCTGTACCGGTGTAAGTGCTCCACAGGTTTTCAGTTTCCTTGTAAACATCCTGTGATGGATCTTCCATGGCACGGTCTCCCCCTTCCTTGTGGTAGACCCACGTCTCCCTTGGCAGAGCCCTCTCTGCCCCGGTCGGTGTGTTATAGATTACAGGCATAACATATTTACGTCAAAAGGCACAGCAGATTTGTGCTTTTTGCCGTACATGTTAAAGAATACAGGATCGAAGTGCGCATGCGCAACATGGGTTTTCCGCTTGTTGTCTGCAATGAATGGACCGTAAAAGCACTGCTTATTCTACCATATGTTTTTAGTTGATTATGCGTAACTGCTACATTTGTCATCATAACGTCTAAACAATTGGAATAACACACATATTGCATATATAAATCACAATTATAAAAAGTAAAAATACAAATACAAGTTTATTTTTTAATAAACATTTTATTTTTGAATTTTGGCAGGGTAGGCAGTGCCTAGTTTGCCTACCCAGACCGCACGTCAGTGATGATGACTGTAGCTCAACTATCCAAATACCCTATGTAGCTCGACAATAACTGTGCATATAAATGTACTGAGTGTTATAGCTGAAAGTACTATTAGTTGTTATACTACAGCATGTTCAAATGTATCTTACATCTACAAGCATAAATCAGAACTCATTATGGAGTAATAAATCATTTAAACTTTCTCTTTTACAAATTTCTCTCTCCGCTTTCTCTCTATCTCTCTCTATTTCTCTGTAGGTATTTTGTGGAACCTGTCTTCTAAAGACAGTCTAAAGGAGAAGCTGGCTAGAGAGAGTTTGTCTGAGCTGACAGAGAGAGTGCTGGTGCCTCTATCTGGAGGTGGAGATGCTGGCGTCATTCAACAGAGTATGTCTGAAGCTGATATATTCTACAACACTACAGGCTGCCTCAGGTACAACTGCTCACAGACCTTCTCACGTACACGTATACTGTATTTAAAGTACATGTGCACTGCTAGGCACACTCTGTAGGTCTATCAAAGTAATATTACTTCCATACACACCTATGAGCATCACCTTCTGATTTGCAAACTCACAGACACACACAAAGATTGGGGCGGCTGTGGCTCAGGTGGTAGAGCAGGTTGGGCACTAATCACAGGGCTGGTGGTTCAACTCCTGGCCCACACGACTCCACATGCCGAAGTGTCCTTTGGCAAGTCACTGAACCCAAGTTGCGCCCAATGGCCCAGTGTGTGGGTGAATGAGTTCACAGTGAAAAGCACTTTCAAAACCGCTAAGGTTAAAAAAGGGCTATATATCATGTTCGGGAAAGTTCACGAGATGAACCTAGCAAAGTGCAGACCATTTACACACATACTTTTAGACTATTATACTATTCACTCTGTTTGTTATATGCAAGATTGTAACATTCAACAGAAAAAGAGTTACAGCACATCAATTGATGTCTTGCTACAAAGATTTATAGACACACTAAAGATTAATCTGCTATGTAGATTTAAATGCACAATAAAAAAAAATCATAACTATGACACCTATTGGTATATTTTTCAAGGAACCTGAGCTCAGTAAATGAAAGAACCAGGCAACAGATGCGGGATACTCAAGGCTTAGTGGACTCTCTGGTTGGATACATTCAAAACTCCCTACAGGATGAAAAAAGAGAGGAAAAGGTCAGGCCAGAGAATCAACATTAATTTGTACTATCTAAGATATATGTTAGGCCTGGGCCAATGCGAAAGTGTGGCAATGTCAATTTTGCCAAGTGTAAAGAACTAGAACTAGTCTAGAAGGCCAATTTGAATACTTTTGTCATCGAAAATAAGTATATATGCTAAATCAAGAATTGTAATCAGTTGCTGTAATCATACTGTAATCAACTACATCATTTCCAGAACTATTTGAAACTGTTATTCTCTATTTCTGTGCTTTCAGGGTGTAGAGAATTGTGCATGTGTCCTGCGCAACATGTCCTTCCAGCTGTACTCTGAGATCCCAGCCTCAGTTCAGATCCGTTTGGAAGGGCCCACTCGAGCACAGGACACACGGCACAGTGACCCCATAGGCTGCTTCACCCCGCAAAGTAGGAAATCAAAAGATGTTAGTCACTCATCCATAATCCTTAATCAAATTTGTTTCATGAATTTATTTCTGAACTTTTCTAAAAATAATTGCTTGATTATTAATTATTTATATATGTATATTCAGTGCATTCAGAAAGAATTCAGACTCCTTAATTTTTTTCACATTTTGTTATGTTACAGCCTTATGCTAAAATGCTTTAAAAAAACAAAAAAATCACATCAATTTACTCTCCATAACCCATAATGACAAAGCAAAAAACAGATTTTTGCTAACATTGCAAATTTCTTTACAAAAAAAAACTGAAATATACAGTAACAATGACTAGTACTAGGTTTCGCCAGCCACCTCACGATACAATACATATTGCAATACACGTCACAATTCAATATTTATCACGATACACCACGGTATTATGATTAGATTTAGATTTTAATTTAAATTAATTTGGGAATATTTCATTTATAATGTCCATTTTGCTTACAATATGAAAGACATTTTATTTTAGCTAATGCTGTTATTCATGATACAGTGGGCCTTCTAACTTGTTAAATTATGGCCATATACTTTTTACAAATTTTATTTTATCATTAGTTTTTAATTTTTTGGTGGCATTTGAGCTTTTTAAAAAAATATATAATCCATGTATTACATCAATAAATATGAAATTGCATATATTATATTGCATATATACCATATATTGTTACATGTATTTTGTTTACATGCCTAATTTGTACAATTTACAAGTATTTATTTAGATATGTAGTAAGTGCTAAAACTGTGACTCTTTAGCACCTGTGGCAGGGACTTTGACAGACGAGTTTGCTTGGTCCATCGCCTTCTTTACAGCATCCATATTATGTGTTATTAGAATTAAATGTTTATTTAGTTGTTTTCAATAAATATCTGGCTGTAGAGAACACAAAGTATATTAAAAAGTACATTATTAAATAACAAATGGTTTGCTTGAATTTCGTCATTGGACTCATATCACACAGAAAGAGTCAAAGCTTTTACTCTCAACACGCATTGAAAAGATCTCTGTGCTAAACTTCTTCACCACTACACCACTCCAACAGACTTGAGGCTGTAATCGCTGCCAAAGGTGTGTCAATTAAGTACTGAGTAAAGGGTCTGAATACTTATGTCAATGTGATATTTCAGTTTTTTTCTTTTTAATAAACTTGCAAAGTTATAAAAAATCTGGATTTTGCTTTGTCATTATGGGATATGGAGTGTAGATTGAGGTGAAAAAAAATTATAACTTACAAAGCATTTTATTATAAGGCTGCAACATAAACTGAATGAATTCACTATATGACTTCAATTATATATATATATATATATATATTCATGGTTGAGAGGGTTATTTCTGAAATGTATTCCACTACAGAATACATGCTGTAAAATTGAATTTGTATTGTATTCCGTTAGAATACTCAAGGTCAGTAATGTATTGTAAATAATTTGGATTTCTTCTTCAGCACTGGTAGATTTTTTTCACTTGTTTTGACTATAAAAACTCAGTACAGTAAGACAAAATACACATGTTAAAAATACATTCGCTGAAAAACCTAAATATCTTATGCAGTGTTGTTTCTAAAACAAGATTAATAAAATTTATTTTTTAATATTTTTTAAGGAAAACAATACAAAAATGAATATCAAAACTAATATCAAAGGTCATACAAAAAAAAAAAGAAATAATGATCCAACATGAATTTTTTTTTATAAACAAATATGATTGTGGCTGGTAACATGTGCATGTAAAATGGCTAGAAATAGCATTTTAGCTTAGCGTAAAGCACAAAACACAAGGTTTATTTCTATTTCTTCTGCTCCAAACTTACTTCAAACTTACTTCTCTGTCTGCTCGTATGAATGTAACACATCATAAGAAAGTGTTTCACTGCCGTTCAAATGCACTTTGGATTGCATTATTTATATGTATAAATGTTGTTCATCTGAAAGGACTAAATATTAAATGTAACAAAATGACAATGAAATGCAAAGTGATCTTTTCAGTAATCAAAATACTTTTTGAATGTAACTGTATTCTAATTACCAATTATTTAAATTGTAACTGTAGTGGAATACAGTTACTTATATTTTGTATTTTAAATACGTAATCCCATTACATGTACTGTGTGTGTGTGTGTGTGTGTGTGTGTGTGTGTGTGTGTGTGTGTGTGATATATATATATATATATATATATATATATACATACAAGTCAGAATTGTACATACACCTTAGCCAAATACATTTAAACTCAGTTTTTCATAATTCCTGTAAACTTCTGACTTCAAATATATATATATATATATATATAGAGAGAGAGAGAGAGAGAGAGAGAGAGAGAGAGAGATTATATATAATATAAAAAATTTTAGGCACATTTTTAGATGTTTCACAAGAGTATTTGTCTTAAGATGGTTATTTTATATCTTCTGCTTTAGTGTAGGAAATATACATTTTAGATTCATACTGTCTTTTTTATGAGCTCATGTTGTGCCGAAGCAGAGAAATCAAGAGCTGTCCACCTTCTCTGAAGTTGCACGAGTCCCTAAAGGTGCAGAGTGGCTGTGGCACCCAAAAATAGTCGGCTTATACAACAGCATCCTGCAGAGCTGTGAGACAAATACAGCCACAAGAGAGGCTGCAGCAGGAGCCTTGCAGAACATCACAGCGGGGGAGGCCAGGGTGAGATACCCCTCACTCAACTTTTCACAGGGGATTATATTAACTGGAAGCACAACTGGAATAGTTTACCCAAGAATTAATGTTCATAATTTACTCACTCTCATGTTATTCCAAACGAATGACTTTATTTCTTATGTGGAACTCAAAAGAAGAATTATCACGGTTGGTCTTTTCAGATTTCAAGTTATAAAAAGGACCCAAAAGTATCATAAAGGTAGTCCATGTGGCTTGTGAAACATATTCCAAGTCTTCTGAAGATATATGATAGGTTTTTGTGAGAACCAATACAAAATAAATTTTTCAGTGACAATCTTAAAGTGTGTTGTGCTAACACTAAAAACAACACATGTTCTTGTGTGGACCTCTATCCACTGCCATTGTACATTGAAAAGATGGACTGCAATTAAAACGTCTGCTTTTGTGTTCCACATAGGAAGGAAAGTCATATGTGTTTGTAAATGATGACAGACTTTTTATTTTTGGGTGAACTGTTCCTTTAATCAAATAACCTTAATTATGACATCAATATACATATACATTACATACATCTTTCATCTAAGATATAAACTGTACATCTTTCACCTTTATCTCTGTTCTTTTAACCATTGCAGTGTATTATTTAGGTCTCCTATATCTGTCTGCCCTTATATCTCTCATGATCTGCATGTTTCTGCCATTGCTGTTATTTAATTTCTTTGTTCTCAGTTTTTTTCTGTGTCTCCATTTTAATCTGGCTATCTGTAAAACAATTTTGTTCCTTCTCACTCTCTCTTTACCCTTCTCTCTCTCTCTCTCTCTCTCTCTCTCTCTCTCTCTCTCTCTCTCTCTCTCTCACTCTCTCTCTCTCTCTCTCTCTCTCTCTCTCAGTGGGCATCAGTGTTGAGTCACGTGGCACTGGAGCAGGAGCGGATGTTGCCAGTGATACTTCACCAGTTGCAAAGCCCCACTGATGCAGAGCTCCGTTCTCTCACAGGTTTGCTGAGGAACCTCTCCAGACACAGCAAAAACAAAGCTGACATGGGTTAGTGTAAGACTTTCTTCCTTCGTGTCAGTCTAAAGCTCTGTTTTTAATCTCCTTTTAATGTAAAACACACCAACTAATGTTTCAACATTCTGCCAAACACATGTCTAGCTCAGTCAAAACTTGAATAAACTTATTGCACAAGCAGATAACTATGAAAACTACTATGACAATGGCTATATTTATTTCCTTCTCAGCCACTCTTTTTATAGACCACTGTCCAATTTTCTTCCACATAGAACAGATTACTTACACGTTGTTGTTTTTACTGCACTTCAACCCACATTAATACTTTCTTCAGTTCGTCAGTTCCCAAAAGACACATTTTTGTATTGCTCCCAATATCCACAATTCTGCCGCCCATTTCTCCCCACCCTGAACTTTGAGTTTTCTGCAAACACTGTAATTCACCCCCGCCACAGGGCTCCCACTTCATCGCACTACACATATGTCACTCTATTTTATTCTTCCTGTTTGGATTATTCCAGCTATATTTGTTATTGCTTTTTATCCATAGCTACCAAAGTGGTTAATGTTCTAGTGACCAAACTCCCCAGTGACGGACATCAGAAAGACCCTTCTAGTGATGTTGTGGTCAACATTTGTGGGGTTCTCAACAATCTGGTTACAGCAAGCTCTGTAGCTGCAAGAGATATCACTTTCTTTGATGGACTACCCAAGCTGGTCAGCATTAAGACATCCCATGACAACAGGTGATACAAGAAAGTTTAGTCATATATGATAATTTTCCACCTTGTCTCTGGCCCTCTGTCTGAAACACTCGATTTTGGCCTAAGCGTCTCCTTTAAACCTTAATGTAAACATATCAATCCACACTGATATGAGCCAAAAAACCCATCCAAAACACGTCCAAAGCATGGTGAACTAGACACACACACATACAGTATCATCCTGCACTGAAGTGCACACACCGGAAGCACATCAAAACCATCAAAGATGTCCATCTAGTGCATGTTTACATACACCAACAATTAAAAATAGCATAGATAAGCTCAAGAAGGATTCCAGGATGCATTTGTGCTTAAAAGAGCAAGAGCATCTCAGCTGAATGAAACATAATGACAAACAAACAAACAAAAAACAAAGAGTCTAATTTAGATTTTTATGGGGTCTTTAATATTGTAATTGCTTCAGAGAACAAGACAAAAAAAGCTTTTAATTTGTATGTAAAAATGCAAATATATTTATCTTACATTCACAGAACACAATGATATTTTTGTGTCCCCATGACACTACTAATTTAATTAACAGGATGAGGTTTTGCCCCAAGTGAAGGAGTTCAAGTACCTCGGGGTCTTGTTCACGAGTGAGGGGACAATGGAGCGGGAGGTTGGCCGGAGAATCGGGGCAGCGGGGGCGGTATTGCACTCGCTCTATCGCACCGTTGTCACGAAAAGAGAGCTGAGCCGAAAGGCAAAGCTCTCGATCTATCGGTCAATTTTTGTTCCTACCCTCACCTATGGTCATGAAGGTTGGGTCATGACCGAAAGAACTAGGTTGCGAGTACAAGTGGCCGAAATGGGCTTCCTCAGAAGGGTGGCGGGCTTCTCCCTTAGAGATAGGGTGAGGAGCTCAGTCATCCGTGAGGAGCTCGGAGTAGAGCCGCTGCTCCTTTGCGTCGAAAGGAGTCAGTTGAGGTGGTTTGGGCATCTGGTAAGGATGCCCCCTGGCCGCCTCCCTAGGGAGGTGTTTCAGGCACGTCCAGCTAGGAGGAGGCCTCGGGGAAGACTTAGGATTAAGTGGAGAGATTACATCTCCACACTGGCCTGGGAACGCCTCGGGGTCCCCCAGTCAGAGCTGGTTAATGTGGCTTGGGATAGGGAAGTTTGGGGCACCCTGCTGGAGCAGCTGCCCCCACGACCCGAATTCGGTAAGCGGTTGAAGATGGATGGATGGATGGATGGATACTAACTTAGTCACATTATCTGATAGATTTAACTATTATTGTGTTTTGACATTTTTTTTTAATTGAACATTTATTTATTTTTTTTCATCTGAAGATCAGCTCATTTGCATGTCCCCATTCATCACCACTACAATTTAATTGGTTGCTTAGAATCTAATCCTTAACATAATTTAAAAACAAATCTAATCTGACCTAAATGTTTATTTCATTCAATTGAAATAGTATGCTTTGTAGAATGCATAATAATAATAACAATAGAAATAATAATAATAATTATTATTATTATAAAGGTTTCATTTTTCTGACATCATATTTGAGGGAGTATCTTAATAAAACTCATAAGGATCACACATGACACAATAACATCTCTTTATTAGTATGTCATGACCATCTTTACATTGGCCTTGCCAACCTCTATATTGCACATTGTTATGGGAAAAAATCACAAGGATCAGTTTTGTACTAATCCTTTTCAAGGCACAAAGTACAAAAACAACAAATGTAAGTTATGTGATGATATAGTAAAGGCTGTTATTAGCATTTTTAGACTGACTTTCAGTCCCCATAATGCTAAACCCTGATATATTTGGAATGTAGCAGGCTTAAAACACAAGGCACATTGAAACTTTTTCTTTAAAAAGTACTTAGATATTCATTACAATTATGGATACTTAAAGTACTGTGTTGGTGTTGAAATAATGCAGCATTTTAGGGTTAGTAAGAGTAAATAACTATTGAAATACAACTAATTTGAATAATGGGAAGACGTACCCCTTTTAGTGGTCCCTCGATATATACAGGTGAAACTCGAAAAATCAGTAATTCAACTTAAAAGGTGAAACTAATATATTATATAGACTCATTACAAGCAAAGTAAGATATTTCAAGCCTTTATTTGATATAATTTTTATGATTATGGCTTACAGCTTATGAAAACCCCAAATTCAGAATCTCCGAAAATTAGAATATTACATGAAATCAATAAAAAAAAAGGATTTTAAATACAGAAATGTCAGCCCTCTGAAACGTATAATCATGCATATGTACTCAGTACTTGGCTTGGGCCCCTTTTGCATTAATTACTGCCTCAATGCAGCGTGGTATGGATGCTATCAGCCTGTGGCACTGCTGAGGTGTTATGGAAGACCAAGATGCTTCAATAGCGGCCTTCAGCTCTTCTGCATCGTTTGGTCTCATGTCTCTCATCTTTCTCTTGGCAATGCCCCATAGATTCTCTATGGGGTTCAGGTCAGGCAAGTTTGCTGGCCAATCAAGCACAGTAATACCACGGTCATTGAACCAGGTTTTGGTACTTTTGGCAGTGTGGGCAGGTGCCAAGTCCTGCTGGAAAATGAAGTCAGCATCTCCATAAAGCTTGTCTGCTGAAGGAAGCATGAAGTGCTCTAAAATGTCCCGGTAGACGGCTGTGTTAACTCTGGACTTAATAAAGCACAGTGGACCAACACCAGCCGATGACATGGCTCCCCAAACCAGCACAGACTGTGGAAACTTCACACTGGACTTCAAGCATCTTGGATTGTGGGCCTCTCCATTCTTCCTCCAGTCTCTGGGACCTTGGTTTCCAAATGAGATGCAAAATTTGCTCTCATCAGAAAAGAGGACTTTGGACCACTGAGCAACAGACCAGTTCTTTTTTCTTTAGCCCAGGTAAGACGTTTGACATTTGAAGCCCATGTCCAGGACCCGTCTGTGTGTGGTGGCTCTTGATGCAGTAACTCCAGCCTCAGTCCACTCCTTGTGAAGCTCCCCACACATTTGAATGGCCTTTTCCTGACAATCCTCTCCAGGCTACGGTCATCCCTGCTGCTTGTGCACCTTTTTCTTCCACACTTTTCCCTTCCACTTAACTTTCTATTAATGTGCTTTGATACAGCACTTTGAGAACATCCAACTTCTTTTGCAATTACCTTTTGAGGCTTTCCCTCCTTGTGGAGGGTGTCAATGATGGTTTTCTGCACAACTGTCAGGTCATCAGTCTTCCCCATGATTGTGAATTCAACTGAACCAGACTGAGAGACCATTTAAAGGCTCAGGAACCCTTTGCAGGTGTTTAGCTGATTAGAGTGTGACACTTTGAGCCTACAATACTGAACCTTTTCACAATATTCTAATTTTCTGAGATTCTGAATTTGGGGTTTTCATAAGCTGTAAGCCATAATCATCAAAATTATATCAAATAAAGGCTTGAAATATCTTACTTTGCTTGTAATGAGTCTATATAATATATTAGTTTCACCTTTTAAGTTGAATTACTGAAATTAATGAACTTTTGCACGATATTCTAATTTTTCGAGTTTCACCTGTACAATAAGGTGAAAATAATCTTGGTACTTTGGGCATGTGATGGGAAAATATAATTAATGCTGAAGTTCAGCACAACAGCAGTGACCTTTTCTAATGAAATAATAAAAAAAAAACTGGCATTTTCTGATAAACGTATCGGTTACCTAACGTAACCTCGGTTCTCTCTAGATGAGGGAACGAGTATTGCGTAAGCTAGCTTACGCTACGGGAAAGATTCATCTTTTCTGAGATATTGAAGCCAAAAAATTATCCTTAATTTTTGTATCCATTGTCAACGCAGTGCGGCAGCTGCAGACCTTGAGCGGGCTAGCTAGCAAGCTCATAGGTTGCTCTGTGGCAACTGCTGCAGCCTATAGACGAGCTTGGGCGAACTCGCATCCAATGAGAGGCGTCCGTGCGCTCTCTGCATCAAAGCCCGCCAAAATGGGCGTGACTAGAGTGCATATAAGCGTAGTTCGTAGGCTGGAACCCTGGTTTTCATTGACTGAAGCGTAAAAGTCGCTCATGGCGCTGAAGCACGGCCGGCTACGCAATACTCGTTCCCTCATCTAGAGAGAACCGAGGTTACGTTAGGTAACCGATACGTTCTCTTACGAGAGGTTCTCTCATATTGCGTAAGCTAGCTTACGCTACGGGAACCCATTGTCAACGCCGTGCGCGCCAAGCATCCACTGTATGAGCCCCAGGGAATGAAGGGGGACCCGGGGAGCCCTTATGAGTGGGGAAATAATATTTGGCCGGCAAGAATGCGGGTCATTGATTGTGTAAAACATAAGCACATAGTGGGAAGGGAACGACAGAGCGGCGGTGCCGGTCTGTGTGGAATGTGTCCCATCAGTGCAGCTCACCAGGGGAGCTGTAGCGTATTAAACCGCTAGTAGTTTTGCCTGCAGAGCGGGCACTTCCATATTGTAAAATCTGACAAAGGTGGAGGGGAAGTCCATCCCGCTGCCACACATATGTCGTGAATGGAAATCCCGCTGGACCATGCCCACGAGGATGCCATGCCTCTAGTGGAGTGAGCCCTAATGCCCAACGGGCATGGCAGGTCTTTTGACGCCAGTATGCAGCAGCAATAGCGTCCACTATCCATCTAGATAGTGTCTGTTTCGAGGCGGCGAGACCTTTGGTGCACCCTCCGAACGAAACGAAAAGCTGCTCAGAGCGTCTGAAAGCGGCGGAGCGCGCAGTATACAATCTCAGTGCTCTGACCGGGCAAAGGAGATTGGCGTCGCGTTCAGCTATCGGAAGCTGGCAGCGCCAATAGGGAAATGACCTGTGCTCTGAAAGGAGTACCGATCACCTTGGGAACATAGCCGTGTCTAGGCTTTAAAATGACCTTGGAGTCACTTGGTCCAAACTCAAGACACGCAGTGCTGACAGACAGCGCGTGAAGGTCTCCCACACGCTTGACTGATGACAGGGCAGTCAGAAAAACGGTTTTGAGTGAAAGGTATTTCAAATCCACGGATTGAAGTGGTTCGAAAGGGGGGCTTTCATAGTTTCGAGAACTATAGAAAGATCCCAGATAGGAACCGATGGGGGCGCGGGGGGTTCATCCTTCTAGCTCCCCTGAGGAAGCGGATGACCAGCTCGGGGGCTTTTTACCCCATGACTGGCCGTGCAGGGGTTCAGCGAACGCCGCAACGGCCGCCACATACACTTTGAGCGTGGATGGGGATCTGCCCTTATCCAGCAGCTCTTGTAGAAATACGAGCAGCGACGACACCCCACATGTCCGCGGGTCCAGGTCTCTGTCGGTGCACCATTTTGAGAACACAGACCATTTTGACGCATAGAGTCTTCTCGTGGAAGGGGCTCTAGCGTGTATGATGATGTTTATTACTCCTTCTGGCAGAGCGACGGGTAGTCGTTGATCACCCACGCATGCAGCGCCCAGCTCTGGGTGGGGATGCCAGATTGTGCCGCAAGCTTGAGAGAGGAGATCTGCTCTCACTGGGATGGGCCACGGCGCTGTCAGTGACAGCTGCGTAAGCTCCGGGAACCATGTCTGATTCTCCCAACGCGGGGCTATGAGGAGCACCGAGTGACGCTGCTTCCTGATCCCCTGCATTACCTGTGGCAATAGCGAGACGGGAGGGAAGGCGTAAAGCGGGCGTCTGGGCCAGTCCTGGGCCAGCGCGTCCTCTCTTTTCGAGAAAAATATTGGGCAGTGAGAGTTCTCTTTGGACGCAAAGAGGTCTATCTCTGCTCTGCCGAATAGGTGCCATAACGTCTGGACTGTTTGAGCGTGCAGGGACCATTCCATGGTGGCACTGGGACCAACTCAGTATGCGTTTCATCAGATGGAAGAGTTTCCTGGATCTGACACCGCCCTGACGGTTTAGGTAGGATACCACAGATCTGTTGTCCGAACGGACCAGGACGTGGTGACCCTGAATGACCGGGAGAAAGCGCACGAGCGCGTACTCGACCGCTATCATTTCCAGACAATTTATGTGAAGGAGCTTTTCCTGAACTGACCATAGGCCGAAAACCGGAGAGCCCTCGCAGACCGCGCCCCAACCCGTGTTGGACGCGTCTGTCGAGATGACTTTTCGGCGAGATACAGCTCCCATTGTCACTCCCCGTTGATACCATTCGGCCACTGTCCAGGGCTGCAGAGCTGATATACAGGTCTGAGTCACCTTGATGGGCTGGCGGCCTGTGGCCCAAGCCCAGCGAGACGCGCGGGTGTTTAGCCAATGCTGAAGCGGGCGCATGTGCAGTAAACCCAGCTGAAGTACTGCTGCGGCTGAGGCCATGTAACCTAGCACTCTCTGGAATTTCTTCAGAGGCGTGAGGCTGTTCATCTGAAAAGATGCGGCTAGTCGCTGAACACGCCGTGCGCGCTGTGTAGATAAGCGAGCCGTCATTGCCACGGAGTCTAGTTCTATTCCCAGGAAGGAAATGGTCTGACTGGGCTGTAGTGAGCTGTTGGTCCAATTGACTGCAAGACCCAAACTGTTCAGATGGCTGAGGAGAACTGCTCTGTGAGACAGAAGCTCCATATGTGAGTAAGCCATAATCAGCCAGTCGTCCAAATAGTTCAGAATTCGCAAACCCTGACTCCGCAGGGGTGCGAGCGCCGCATCCATGCACTTCGTGAAAGTACGGGGTGCTAAGGACAGGCCGAACGGAAGGACGGTGTATTGATAAACCTGGCCGTCAAGGCGAATCTCAAGAATGGCCTGTGACGGGATTTATCTGAATCTGAAAGTATGCATCTTTCAGATCGAGAGAAATAAACCAGTCCCCTGGCGCACATGCCCGAGGAGTTTCCTGATTGTAAGCATTTTGAACGGTCTTTTTGCAAGCACCTTGTTCAAAACCCTGAGATCTAATATGGGTCTGAGGCCGCCGTCTTTCTTGGGAACAAGAAAATAACGGCTGTAAAGCCCCGACTCGCTCAGAGAGGGTGGCACTTTTTCTATGGCCCTTTTGCACAGAAGGCTTGCTATTTCTGAACGAAGCATGCACGCTGCTTCCGTGTTTCTTGGACTCAAGATGGCGCCGAGTATGGCTGCTGCGTTGCGAGCTCCGTTACAACACTGCGGTTTATTGTTTGTTTTGTTTACAGTTCTTTGTTTTTTTGTCTTGGATGTTGTCTGCCTTATTGTTTACGACAGACAAACGCTTTTGGACATTAGTTCTACAATCACACATCGAAAACCGGACTTCAAATTCCTTAATGCCGACCCGCTGTTTACAAACACGCCGGCGGAGCCCTTTGTCTGTGCTGCTCGGCCGCGGAAACGCAGAAGGAAAAGAGGAAAACGAGCCGGCGTTCTCATCAGAGTAAGACGTCGTGCAAATCGACCCCGCTACCCAGTATACTACTGGCAAATGTTCAGTCTCTGGACAACAAATTCTGCGAGCTGAGAGCCGGATCTCTTTCCAACGAGAGACGAGGGACTGCTGCGTTATGTGCCTTACAGAAACCTGGCTGTCTACGGAGATTCCAGACTCGGCCATCGAAATCACGGGCTTTTCCGTGCACCGAGCGGACAGAGCGAAAGACCTCTCTGGTAAAAGCAGAGGTGGTGGTGTATGTTTTATGATCAACAAATCATGGTGTGATCAGAGGAACGTACATTTCATCAAGTCTTTTTGCTCTCCTGATCTGGACTATCTCATGCTTCTGTGTCGACCATTCTGGCTGCCGAGGGAATTCACAGCGGTTATCATCACAGCTGTGTACATCCCCCCGCAAGCCGACACAGACCGGGCACTCAGGGAACTGTATGGGTGTATAAGTGAGCAGGAAACCGCGCACCCTGAGGCTGCGTTCATTGTTGCCGGGGACTTTAACAAAGCCTTCAAAGCAATCGCCCCAAAATACCACCAACACATAAAGTTCAACACACGAGGGGACCGGGTTTTGGATCATTGTTACTCTCCCTTCCGGAAGGCTACAAATCCCTCCCCCGCCCCCATTTGGCAAATCGGACCATTCTTCCGTTCTGCTTCTGCCCGCTTACAGGCAGAAACTGAAACAGGAAGCACCCACCCTCAGAACGATCCAGTGCTGGTCGGACCAATCAGACTCTGCGCTACAAGACTGTTTTGATCACGCGGACTGGGAGATGTTCCGGTCCGCCTCTGATGACGACATCGAGGTTTACGCTGACAGCGTAACGTGTTTCATCAGGAAGTGCGTAGAGGACGTTGTTCCGACCAAAACTATACGGATATACCCCAACCAGAAACCATGGGTTAACGGCGATGTTCGCGCGGCACTCACTGCGCGGACCTCCGCTTTAATTCTCCTAACACGGAGGAGCGTAAACAAGCCAGTTATGCCCTCCGTAACACTATCAGTGCAGCTAAACGCCAGTACAGGCACAAACTTGAAAGTCAGTTCAACACCACTGACTCCAGAAGTATGTGGCAGGGAATTAACACAATCACGGACTACAAGCGGAATAAAGTCTCCGCCATGAACACCGCTGCATCTCTCCCGGACGAACTTAATACATTTTATGCTCGTTTTGAGGACAGTAACACCGCCCTCGCGGAGAGTGCACTCGCGACTGACGCTACAGAGGTTGATTCACTCTCCGTCTCTGTTGTGGATGTAACACCGATCATTCCGACGGGTGAACATCCGTAAAGCCGCGGGTCCAGACGGCATTCCGGGCCGCGTCATCAGAGCGTGCGCGAATCAACTGGCTGGTGTTTTTACGGACATTTTCAATCTGTCCCTCTCCCTGTCTGTAATCCCCACATGCTTCAAAACATCAACCATTGTGCCTGTACCGAAGCAAGCTATAATCACATGCTTAAATGACTGGCGTCCTGTTGCTCTGACCCCCATCATCAGCAAATGCTTCGAGAGGTTAATCAGAGATCACATCTGCTCTGTTCTGCCCCCTCTTTGGACCCATTGCAGTTTGCCTACCGCAACAACCGCTCCACTGATGATGCCATTGCATCTACAATACACACTGCTCTCTCCCACCTGGAAAAAAGGAACACATATGTGAGAATGCTGTTTGTAGACTACAGCTCAGCATTCAACACCATAGTGCCCTCCAAGCTTGATGAGAAACTCCGGGCTCTGGGCTTAAACAGCTCGCTGTGCAGCTGGATCCTGGATTTCCTGTCAGGCAGACGTCAGGTGGTTAGAATGGGCAGCAACACCTCCTCATCACTGACCCTCAACACTGGAGCCCCGCAGAGCTGTGTTCTCAGCCCACTCCTGTATTCCCTGTACACACATGACTGTGTGGCAACACATAGCTCCAATGCCATCATTAAGTTTGCTGACGATACGACGGTGGTAGGTCTGATCACTGACAATGATGAAAGAGCCTACAGAGAGGAGGTGCACACTCTGACACGCTGGTGTCAGGAGCACAACCTCTCCCTCAACGTCAGTAAAACCAAGGAGCTTGTTGTGGACTTCAGGAAGAAAGACGGAGAACACAGCCCCATCACCATCAATGGAGCACCGGTGGAGAGAGTCAGCAGCTTCAAGTTCCTCGGTGTCCACATTACTGAGGAACTCACATGATCCGTCCACACTGAGGCCGTTGTGAAGAAGGCTCACCAGCGCCTCTTCTTCCTGAGATGGCTGAGGAAGTTTGGAATGAACCACCACATCCTCACACGGTTCTACACCAGCACTGTAGAGAGCATCCTGACTGGCTGCATCACCGCCTGGTACGGCAATAGCACCGCGCACAACTGCAAAGCCCTGCAAAGGGTGGTGCGAACTGCCAGGAATATCATCGGAGGTGAGCTTCCTCCCTCCAGGACATATACACCAGGCGGTGTGTGAAAAAGCTCGGAGGATCATCAGAGACTCCAGTCACCCAAGTCATGGGCTGTTCTCACTGCTACCATCAGGCAGGCGGTATCAGCGGCATCAGGACCCGCACCAGCCGACTACATGATAGCTTTTTCCCCCAAGCAATCAGACTGTTGAACTCTTGATCTATCAGGATCAATAATTAGCACTGCACTTTATTCAGCTATAATCTCACACTGGACTGTCAACATATTCTCCTCAATACAACTGCTATATATATATATACACATATATATATTTCATATACTCCCACTTATTGTATTGTATTGTATATTCTGTTCTATATTCTGCATTGTATATAATTATTGTGTTGTGTAAGTATGTGTACATCTGATTTGTAAATTGTTTTGTGTAAGTATGTGTACATTTGATATGTAAATTGTTTTGTGTAAGTATGTTGTTTATTGTAATTGGTATATGTCTCGTCACTGTCATGACTGCTATGTTGCTTGGAACTGCACACAAGAATTTCACCTACTGTTGCACTTGTGTACATGGTAGTGTGACAATAAAGTGATTTGATTTGATTTTGATTTTTTTGATTCACAGTGGTTTCGAGCCGCGCTCTGAAGCGAGGAGGGCGGCGATCGAACTGTAGCAAATAGCCCTGTTGTATTGTGCTTAACACCCACTTGGATATCCCTGGAATAGCTTCCCACGCTTTGAAGCGTAACGCTAGAGGGTGAATGGCCAATTCGCTCTGATTGCCGCACACAGAGCGCTGAACAAAATGTGTGAGCGCGTTTAGTGTGTTCATGCATGATTGCTTGCAGACAGCATGAACAGGCTGTTTTGTGAGTGACTTCCGATTGGAATGAATGGGGAAAGAGTCACATCTGTTACGTGATGCGCAAGCATAGTCATGGGCACGGGACTTACACACAGAGGAATGTTTGCTGGCCGTGTAACAGAGCGGGCAGAGAATGGGCGCACGACGCATTTGTGGGCGCCTTCATTGACTCTGACGCTCGAGCGGTTCAGTAACCGCTTTATGAGAGCGTGCTCTGATAGGGGCACGGGATGTGTTATGCTTGTGTGTAGGGGCGAACACTGGGTTGTGGGCACTTTTTCTACACATAAGACATGTTTGCTCTTTACAAGATTTATTTGGGTCGCCGTGAAAACGGCGTTTGAGTGCAGGCAAGCGGGCAGTGTCACCGGCTTGTTGGCTGCTAAATTCACCACTGTAGTAGCCTGAGAGAAGGGGACTGACAGGGGGAAAAGCTTTGACGGTGGTCCGGCCGCGGCGGGACTGAGCCGTCGTTTGTTCAACAAAGTTAGGAAGACTTCGCTTGCTCTGGTTTCAGCGTTACCTTAAATCGAGGCCCGCGGGGGGGGCGGCGGTCTGCGGCGGCTGTCTGAGCGCGATCGAGGGCGGCCGTCCTATCGACGCTGAGAAGTCTGAGTTTGTTGAACTGGGCGCTGTGAAGAGGCTCGTGCAGGAGGCTGATCACGTGAGCGGCCTGCAGAGGAGCTAGCGCGACGCGGCAGGAAGAGGTTCATGGCTTGGGTGGCTTTCTGGACTTCTGAGAAGCGGTCAACAATGCCACTCACCGCGGAGCCGAAGAGACCGGTCGGAGAGAGCGGTGCGTTGAGGAACGTGGAGCGCTCTGCTTCTCCCATGTCGGCTAGTGTTAGCCATAAGTGTCTCTCGGTCACAGTCAGCAAGGCCATGCACTTCCCTAGAGCTTGGGCTGCAGCTTTGGTAGCGCGAAGGGCGAGGTCTGTCGCGCTTCGTAGATCAGTAACAGCCTCTGGGTGCCTGCCTTTCTCATCCCACTCCCGAAGAAGGTCTGCTTGGGAGCTGTAAAATGGCCATTGAGTGCAGAGCAGATGCGGCTTGGCCGGCGGCGGAATAGGCGCGGCCAACATAGGCGGAAGTCGCTCTGCAGGCCTTAGACGGGAGCACAGGCTTGGAACGCCATCTTGCGGAGGGCGGACAAAGGTGTGCTGCTACCGAAGTCCTCGACCGGGGATGGAGGAGTAGCCTCTCTCAGTGGCGCCGTCCACCGACGCGAGAGAGGTGGAGACGTGGGAACGGGTCCTGGCTGAAAAAGGAGTGTTCCACGACTTTGCAAGCTCCGTATGTAATTCCGGCAGGAAGGGAGCGGGTGTAGAGCGGCGATGGCTTTGAAGAAAGCAGCCGTCGAGTCTGTTGGGTGCCTGCTCAGGGGGCGGTGACCACTCGAGCCTGAGGCGGTCGACGGCCTGTGTGAGGAGGCGTGTTAACTCCCCTTCGACTCCGGCGCGGGTCCTGCTGGATTCCTGGGCCGAGGAGGAGGCTTGGGAGCCTGACCACTCCTCGCTGTCCGAAGCCATGATGGAACAGCGGCCCTTATCCTCCGCCTCGTCATCCGAGATGGCAGCAGTGCGGCCGCTCGGCGGCAACTGCGCGTCCCAGGGGGGCGGGGAGGGTGAAAGCGATACTCGAGGGAGAGGCTCCGGCGAGGCAGTCGCTTCAACCACAGTTTCCGGCAGCCTTTGTGAGCGGCGCTTCTTCCTGCGCGGCTGAAGGCAAGGCGGCGCGGCGGGTTCTGCTTTGAGCGCTTCGAGACGAGCCCGCAGGGTCGACATCGGTAGCTCCTCGCAGAAATCGCATCCGCCCTCAGTGAGGGCGAGCTCTGCGTGCCCCAGTCCCAGGCAGAGAGCGCAGATGATGTGGCGGTCTCCTGTGCTGAGAAGGGCGCGACATGAGGCGCAAATGGAGCGAGGCATCTTGAAAAAGACGCTCGTACTCTTTTGTGAATAGTTCGTGAGAACTAGCTTGCTGAATAAAAGGATACGTCGTCGGATGGCGTAGCTCGCAGGATGAGATGGCCGGCTTCTTCTAGCGCTGTCCACGCTTGCTTGATGCCCCTCGAACGGCGACGCGGCTTCCAGGTCAGCGATGCGAAGAGCTTCGCTGAAGAGATGAAAATCAGGGTTCCAGCCTACGAACTACGCTTATATGCACTCTAGTCACGCCCATTTTGGCGGGCTTTGATGCAGTGAGCGCGCGGACGCCTCTCATTGGATGCGAGTTCGCCCAAGCTCGTCTATAGGCTGCAGCAGTTGCCACAGAGCAACCTATGAGCTCGCTAGCTAGCCTGCTCAAGGTCTGCAGCTGTACAAAATTTAGCTGTAAAGCTGTAATTTTTCTATACAAAAATTAAGGATAATTTTTTGGCTTCAATATCTCAGAAAAGATGAATCTTTCCCGTAGCGTAAGCTAGCTTACGCAATACGAGAGAACCTCTCGTAAGAGAACATTGCATTTCCTGAGAATTATCCATTTATATTGGACCTCACCTACCAGCTTTCATACAAGTACATTTGTAATACAGCCTACACGTTGTTTCATTATTTAGTGGTTTAATCAAGAGCACAATGTCCCAGCATTGGTTTTCATGTTTCTACCTTCCTATTCTGTCTCAGTCCTGGGAAGCTGAAAGCGGCCAGGGTTGCCTCCACGGTGCTGTGCAACATGTTTCAGTACAGCAAACTCCACAGAGACTACAAACAGGTGAGTCTCAGTTTCCAGCCCAATTAAACGCACACATAAATTTACAGGTAATGGTGGCAAGTAGTAGACTTAAGACAAAGGCCTGTCCACTATAATCTGATATGATCTGACAAGTTCGCTCCTGAAAATGGATCCTTTCTTGTCCACAGACTTTGCACTGATGGGTATTGTGTAAACTTTGTGCAAGTTTGAATTTGCTTACTTTCAGTTTGCATGGCCAGTGGTTATCTCTTTTTATTATGGTATAAGTCAATAAATGTGGCCGTTTATAATGTGTGAATAGGCACTGTAGACATTTGCAGTGTATGAATAGGCGAAATCTATAGGTTCTTGTGGTTATTTCTATCCACATCTCTGTGCTGTCCTCTGTCCATGTGTGTGATATCATCTCTCCCAGTCAGTTTTATAACTGAGGTGGACAAATGTTTACACAATACACATTACTGATCACAAGACATGACCCTGTTTAACATAATGCAAACACGATGTGTCATTTTTTTCTTCTTGTTGTGTTTGTGTTGTGAAAAGGACTATTATAGTGACTTTTCTCTGGCCTCTCATTATGTTGCTGCATATTTACTAAAAGTTTGGTTTTACTTAAAACTCCTGGCACTGTTTAAAAAAACAACTGAGTTCAAGGTTATTGGTACTCCAGCTGATAATGGTCATCACAAGATACCTTTGAACTGATTTTAAACTTGCATGTTTGCCACTGCCAGACATATCTTTAACATGGCTTTATTGAATTAAATAGTTAATGCTCATGAGGGCTGCCATGTTGGGAGCACATGACCAGCCAAATACTACTCGCTTAATCTCAGTAATTGCTCTGTTATTGGACATTTTCACTCATGGATTAAATCAATCATGGCTGACTGTGAATAGTGAATTTCTTCAACAGCATCGGTAACTAAAAACTATTGTGTTTGAATGATGCTGCATCCATGCTACTAGGTGTCAGTGTAAATCCAAGACAACATATTTAAAACATGTACACTTTTAGAGCCTGATATGAATGTTGTGCCTAGTGCTCTGTGGCCCAAAATGATGCTGGTCAGACAGGTGGTCTCTGTGGAATGCAACAGTGGAATGCAGGAATTTCTTACTTATTACCTTTTTGAAGCTGAGGCCTTTTTTATTTCCATCTTACTTTTAGATAATATGATACAATATATTTCTGCCTTTTATGACTATTATCTTGAATTTCACTTGATTAACAAAAAAAGTATTGCTAGTTTAGTATTGCTGCTGATTATTACAATGCCAAGGCACAAGTTTTAGTTCAGTCATGACAACTCTAGAAATACATTTAAGGTGTCATAATGCATATGACAAGATGGGAGATCTTGATGGACTAAATCTGCTTACACTGCTGCATAGCAAGTACGAAGACGATACTACAAGAACATATTGTTTCATACTGTTCTGTTTTATCAAACTATACAGAATGGACGATTAAAGCAGTATCATTGCTTACTTTATTTATTATGTGGCTGACTGCATTACAAGTGCCAGAGCCCAGCTCTCTGTCTGTACGTCACTCAAAACTGTCCCCCTGGGAACCTGACAGGAACACTAACAATCCACTTGTTACACATATGTTAGATATGCTGCATCAAACATGTAGAAAATGCTGCTGCTGTACAATTAGACACATACAATTAGGGTTGGGAAGCTTACTTTTAAAATGTAATTACAGAATACATGTGGTAAAATTTTATTTGTAACATATTCCATTAGATTACTCAAGGTCAGTAACGTTATCTAAATACTTTGGATTACTTCTTCAGCACTCGCAGATTTTTTTACTTGTTTTGACTACAAACAAGTAAATAAATTAAGAAAATACACTTCACTGTAAAAAAAAAAAATACATTCTCTGAAAAAAGCCTTAATACCTTTCAAATGTAAATGTTTCTTGTTTCGTGTTTTAAGGAGTTTTAGCTATTTTTACAGGAAATAAATGTTTTACATTTTCTTTAAGAATCACTTTTTTTATAGTACATCTTTGCCCTAATATGAAATGTCTTACTAGAGAAAACAAGTTATGCTCTAATTGAATTATCTTCATATAATTAATTATCAAAAATAATCGCGCCTGGTAACAGATGCATGTAAATGCAAGAAATAGCCTTTTAGCTTAGCATATAGCTAAATATTCACTACTCAAGGTTAGCTATTTTTGCTGCTCTAAACTTCAAAACCCCACTGAGTGTACGCAACGATATACTCTTCCGATTGTATGTAGCTTCTGTTCATAAAATTACACAGAAAATATACTATTTGTATCTTTCTATACAATGTTAAATGCTTCATTGGTTAGCATTTCTTGTAAAAAAAAAACATTGACAAAGCATGTAATCGTGTTTTTATTGGTTTTGTTTCATCTCTCAAAGTGTTTCTAACTGTTTTTTTGCTAAGCTGTAGAAACACGATGTAGCTTCTCTGTTAAAGGGGCATTCAGTAGTTCTCTAGCTAGCGTTAGCATTGCTCTTCTTTGTGTATTTCAATTTTGACTGTGGTGTTAGACACAGTACTGCCATCTTTCGACGTGGATCATCATGAAATATTCAGCTGCCCACTAAAGCTCTGAAATATTATTTGCATCTGGAAAATTTCGTAATTTCTAAACTTCTTTATTACCACTATAATATAACTGTTTTGCCTAAAAACAAACGTCAGAAATCAAGTGAATATGCTTCTACAGTTAAGGATAGATTAATATTGTCCATCATATCAATAATCTTTGATCTATGGTTCACATTATTTCTTAAGACAGTTATTACCTTTATAGAGAACTGTTTGGCATGAAATAAACCTCAATTATCTCTCACTACAAGAGATAGTGTGAAAGCGCTGAATGAAACAAATCACAAGATAACGTTTCACTGTTGTTCAAAAGCTCCTCGGATCACATCATTTATATGGATAAGTGTTTTCCAACTGAATAGACTGAATATTAAATAAAACTAATTATAATAAAAGTCAAATTAATCTCTTCAGCAATCAAAATACTTTGCATGATTTAAATTTGAACTGTAGTGAAATACAGTTACTAATATTTAGTATTTTAAATACTTAATCCCTTACATGTATTCCATTACTCCCCAACCCTGCATACAATCCCCTTGAAACAGATATAGGCAAGTGGTGTTGGGGAGGATGAGTGTTTCAGAGTGAAAACTGTCATAGCATACTGCAATGAAACCTACTTACATGCAAAAAATTATGCAGTTTAAATGTTAGACAAAGAGAGACTCCGCAAGTCGATTGGCTAACAGATAACATGTTCAAAGGACCCATCAGATGCTCCATGTAGAGTCTCAATGCTGAACAAAGAATACATTATTATAATTGTTAACATTTCTCTTATCTGTATTTTTTATTTTACAGAAAGGGTTCACAAAGCGAGATTTCACTGATGTAGCCATCTAATCTGTGTCCATGATTCAGTACTAAACAACTCAAAGGATAAGGTGGCAATAGACGACTATAGGATTCTACCTGTCTTTACCACCACTACCCAAGGGTCCACCAAAGTCACAAAGGGAATGTGATCAGCCTCTATCATCCACAGTGAAGCAGTGGAGAGAATGAACAGTTTTTACTAGATTATAAATCTGAGTTTGCAACACTCATAAGTATTATGAAATGCCAGAAATGTAGAGGAATGCTTGCAGAGCACTACATCTAAAAGGTAGACCCAAATGCATGTGTGTGTCTTGGTTGAATTAATTACATGAACCTAAAGTCTGTTTGGGAGAAGGCAACAGATAGACATGAAATGTTAGCTTCCATTAGTTGATTGCAGAAACACATTACTTTGAACAATTCAAAGATTAATTCTTTCACCAAGATCTGCTTCTTTTGCATAGACTGGAAGCTAATCAGTCTTATCCTAAATATATTTTATTTTTGCTAAATATTTTTGTAGTTGCTCACAACTAAAGAGACAGATTTGCCGGACTGGGTATTTCATGAATATCTTTAACATCTCTGCAGGCTTTTGCTCATATTACAGTTTCATTAGCACTGGAATTTAAGTGCAAAAGAGATAACACATTACTGTATATGTCATCTGAAATATATCTGAATATCATGAAAGCACAAATATAACACCCCATTGCCTTTTGAAATAAATCCTTATTTGGACATTTGTATTCATAATTATAAGTCAGTTACATTCAGAAGCAGTGCATAAGAATTCCCTACCCCAGATTTATATAATACATTAAAACAATAGTCACAAATCATTTTGATATAATATGGTAACATTGTTTTTGTTGTTGTTGTTTTTTTTTTGACTTTGTGCAGTCAATCAAGTTTATTGTCCACATTACTAAACTTAATTTACACATGAACTAAATGGCTTTTTGTCTGTCTCTATTAAAAGTATTTTTCAATTGTATGTGCTTTGGGTTACCACATTTATCTCCACTCTCTTTTTCTAGACTCTCCCTCTTACTGCTCATGAACATCATTGTTGAATGAATTTCTGGACTGCTCACAGTTTACACTCTTAAAGGGATTGTTCACCAAAAAATAAATATGATCTCATAATTTACTCACACTCATGCCATCCCAGATGTGTATGACTTTCTTTCATCTGCTAAACAGAAATGATGATTTTTAGAAGAATATTTTAGCTATGTAGCTCCATACAATGCAAGTGAATGGTGACCAACAATTTGAAGCTGCAAAAACCCATATAACGCCAGTGGTTAAAGGTATATCTTCTGAAGTGATATGACAGGTGTTTGTGAGAAACAGATCAATATTTTAGTCCTTTTTTACTATAAATTCTCCTCCCTGCCCAGTAGATGGCAGTATGCATGAAGAATGTGAATTGCCTAAAAACAAAGAAAAGAATATGAATGTGAAAGTGGAGACTGATAGTAAAAAAGTACTTAAATATAGATATCTTTCCCACCCACATCTATCATATCACTTCTGAAGATATTGATTTAACCACTGGAGTTACTTTTATGCTGCCTTTATGTGCTATATTTTGGACCTTCAAATGTCTGGCCACCATTCACTTTCATGAGAGGACCTACAGAGCTGAAATATTCTTTAAGAAAATCTTAATTTTTGTTCAGCAGAAAATAAAAATTCATTCACATCTGGGATGGCATGAGGGTGAGTAAATGATGAAAGAATTTAACTTTTTGTTGAATTATTCTTTTAACCTCTCCAGGCTGTGACCTGCCACAAAAGCTACTAAGAATATCTTGTGTATACATGCACAACTCTTGTGTGTGTGTGTGTGTGTGTGTGTGTGTGTGTGTGTGTGTGTGTGTGTGTGTGTGTGTGTGTGTGTGTGTGTGTGTTTCCTTAGGCTAATGGCCAATAGGTTGGAATGCATTAGGGGTCAGTGTGCAGTATGATTGTTGTGGTTGGTCATTAGTTGAGTGCATGGGAGTAACATCCTGTGTAACAACTGATCAAAAACAGCTTTTTCTCCAAGATAGGGGAAGAAACGTGCAGACACAGAGGTTTGGCATAACATTTTCTCTCATGAATTCATACAGACAGAAATTAGTAAAAAGAGAAAGGGGGAATAGAGAGAAAACAACCATGTTCCCTTTACAAAAAGCTTCACTTTGATGCTGCGCTTTTGCTAAGCGCTACGGGGAACAATCCTGCATTGTGAACAGCTATGAATTTGTGTGAAACACGTCAATGAACATTGACCTGAATTTATAGCCTCGGCTGGTGATGATCATTAGATGCACCTGTGGCCAGGCTATAAAATAGAGGCGTCACCAGCGTGTCGACAGATATTTTTCATTCAGAGCATACTGTGCTGTGTGTCTCACAACCTGCTAAGAAAACTTTCTTCCCTCTTTGTTAGGAGTTAGAAATTGTTAGGCAGTGCACAGAACTTTCTTTCCTTTCTCTCTCTGCTCTGAAAGAGATTTTATATATATATATATATATATATATATATATATATAAAAGAGAATGGCGGAGAAACAGAGCAAGCGATGCGTGTTTCCTTGTCAACGTTTCATGACGGACAAGGACACGCATGAGTTTTGCTTTGTTTGTTTGGGGAAGAGCACACGGCTCTCGCGTTGGGGCGGGGCGGTGCGCGCATTGTGACCTTCTTTCGGTCGGGATGCTTCGCGCTCACCTCGCTTACTTCCGAGAGCCAGCACCCACACTTCATTCGTGGGGCTCTCGTATGGATCTGGCTGAGGAGCGAGAGACGGGTGCGTCCCTTTCGCTCGCTCTCTCCCCAGATCCGGCTGGTCCTTCTCGTGATCTTGAAGCGTGCTCCGGCGCCTCTTCAGTTCAGGAGGAGGACCTCGATTCTCTTGGATCTATAGATTTCGAGTTACCAAGAAACCCCCAAATGACCAAGAAACCCCCAAATGCTCCAAGTTAGAGGATAGATTTCTGTCTGATGGCCAAGGGAAGGGAACACCTCATCAGTCCCTTCCCTTCTTTGATGACCTCCACGATGAGCTTGCTGGTTATCTCTCGCCGGGTTCGGCATCGTCTTTGAAAAAACCTGCTCTCCCCTCTAAGCCATGCAGAACTACCTCCATGCTAGTGGGGAGGGCTTATCAAGCGGCAGGTCAGGCTGGTGCTGCACTGCACACCATGGCTGTGTTACAGGCGTACCAGGCTGACCTGCTAAAAGATCTGAGTGTGGGTAAAACTCTCAACGAAGAGGCCTTTTCAGAGCTTCGTCGAGCTACGGATTTGTCTCTCTGCGCGACCAAGCCTTGGGTCCCACTCTCGGTGCGTCATGTCGTCGCAGGATGCTAACGACAGACGCCTCTCTGATGGGTTGGGGTGCGATCTTAAGTGGTCGTCCAGCCCAAGGGGAATGGGAGGGTCATCAGCTCGATTGGCACATCAACTGCCTCGAGCTGATGGCGGTATTTCTGGCCCTGAAATACTTCCTCCGACATCTGAGAGGCTGCCATGTCCTTGTGCGGGTGGACAACATAGCAGCAGTCTCCTACATAAACCATCAAGGAGGTCTACGTTCTCGCCACCTGAATTTGCTGGCACGTCGGATTCTCCTTTGGGCCCAGGGCAAGCTCCTGTCACTCAGGGCAATTTACATCCCTGGACACCTACATGTGGGAGCAGATTTTCTGTCCAGACAAAACATACCGAGGGGCGAGTGGAAACTCCACCCCGAGGTAGTACAACAAATTTGGGAGAGATTTTACAGAGCAGAAGTGGACCTCTTCGCCTCTCAAGAGACTGCGCAATGTCCCCTCTACTTCTCTCTGAGTCACCCAGCTCCCCTGGGTCTGGATGCGATGGCGCATACATGGCCCAGAATGTGTCTGTATGCTTTTCCCCTGGTTTCTCTGCTCCTGGGAGTCTTAGCCTTTGGGGAGGCACCCTCTACTCGCTCGCTTCATTCGTGGAGCCAGGCTACTGAGGCCTCCTGTTAGGACCAGAACTCCCTCATGGGACTTAGCAATAGTCCTGGAGGGTCTGGCTGAAAGCCCCTTTGAACCTCTAGAGTCAGCGTCTGACAGACTTCTGACTCTCAAGCTGGTTTTTCTTGTGGCGATTACCTCTCTTAAGAGAATCGGGGATCTACAGGCTCTGTCTGTTTTGCCGGCCTGTTTAGAGTTTGCCCCAGGTATGGCCAAAGCTATCCTCCATCCTCATCCTGACTACCTTCCTAAGGTGCCTTTTTCGACACTACACCCTGTCACTCTGGAAGCCTTCTGCTCTCCACCTTTTTTAACGCCGCAGCAGGAAAGTCTTCACGGACTCTGCCCAGTCCGTGCCCTTCAGACTTATGTCCACCGCACTAGCCAGTGGCGTAAGTCTGGGCAATTATTTGTCTGTTTTGGGGCCGCAACAGGGGGGCAGCCGCTACCAAGCAGACTATGTCACATTGGGTGAGGGATGCTATTGCCCTGGCCTATGAGGCGTGCGGTCAGGCTTCGTCAGTAGGTGTCAGGGCTCACTCCACCAGAGGGGTCGCCGCCTCTAAAGCCTTGGCTAGAGGGGTCCCTCTGCAGCAGGTTTGTGATGCCGCAGGCTGGTCCTCTCCGCACACATTCATCAGATTTTATAGTTTGGACGTTCATGCTACTCCGGGCTCTTACGTCCTTGAGTCGACATCCCAAGCTCATGCCTGAACGGGTTTGTGACGCGGCGGGCTGGTCCTCTCCGCGCACATTCTTCAGTTTTTTATGGCAGGCTCATGCCTGAACACGTTCGTGATGCGGCAGGCTGGTCCTTTCCGCACGCGTTCATCGAACTTCATGGGTTAGATGTTTCTGCTACTCCGGATTCTTACGTCCTTGAGTCGACATCTCAAGCTCACGTCTGAACAAGTTTGTGATGCGGCAGGCTGGTCCTCTCCACACACATTCATCAGATTTTATCGTTTGGATGTTCATGCTACTCCGGGCTCTTACGTCCTTGAGTCGACATCCCAAACTCATGCCTGAACAAGTTTGTGACGCGGCAGGCTTGTCCTCTCCGCGCACACTCTTCAGTTTTTTATGGCAGGCTCATGCCTGAACACGTTCATGATGCGGCAGGCTGGTCCTTTCCGCACACGTTCATTGAACTCTATGGGCTAGATGTTTCTGCTACTCTGGGCTCTTACGCCCTTGAGTCGACATCAAGCTCATGTCTGGGACCTCTCGCGTTTTTGTGAGCACACTTCACAACCGTAGGGGTCCGGACAGCCCCAGTGCGGCGGCGTGGGTATTGCGTTCCCCGTAGCGCTTAGCAAAAGCGCAGCATCAAAGTGAAGCTTTTTGTAAAGGGAACGTCTCGGGTTACATGTGTAACCCTTGTTCCCTGAAAAAAGCGGAACGAGATGCTGCGCTTTTTTGCCGCACTGGGACGTCCCAGGACTGCTCTTCAGAAAAAGGTGTCTGTCGACACGCTGGTGACGCCTCTATTTTATAGCCTGGCCACAGGTGCATCTAATGATCATCACCAGCCGAGGCTATAAATTCAGGTCAGTGTTCATTGACGTGTTTCACACAAATTCACAGCTGTTCACAATGCAGGATTGTTCCCCGTAGCGCTTAGCAAAAGCGCAGCATCTCGTTCCGCTTTTTTCAGGGAACAAGGGTTACACATGTAACCCGAGACGTTTTTTTTTTGGTCTCTTCTGTCCAGCGCAATTCTCCAACATGGAAGTGTACTGCCCCATTCACTCTCTAAACATTAAAGGCAAAGAGAATATTCTCAAAGTAAAATCCATGGCAGATTTTTATTGTACGAGAAAAAATCATTTCAAAGTCATTCCACATTAGGCTACACAAGCCATTGGGCAAAATCTTCACGGCAACGAGAAGACTCTCCGCTCCCCTGCTCGCCTCGCTGCTTGACACTTCGCTGGTAAACGGACCGCTCAAGGATCCTGACTCCCCACACTGCTTCGGCAGGTGTTGTGTATCCTTACAAAGCAATTGTATTTTGTGTGAAATATAAATATAAATTTATTTATATATCTAAAAGAGCTGCCTACGTGTTCGCGTCTTTTAAAAGATGCCGTTCTGAAAGAGTTCCTTGTGTGAGAGACACATCCCGCTCTCAGACCAACATGAGAGCTGCATTCTCTGTCTGGGCCACGTCCACGCAGTCAGCTCTCATTGAGACAGACTGGAATCTCAAGACCTATCATCTGTATTTCTAGCCTTAAAGGCTTTTCAGTGGGAAATAGCGAACTTTCATGTTCTGATTCGCTCAGACAACATAACAGTGGTGGCGTATATAAACCGCCAAGGCGGAATTCATTCACCACCATTGATGGGACTGACGGGTCACTTCCTCGTGTGGAGCGAGCGTCAAATCTTTTCCCTAAGAGTGACATATGTCTCAGGCCTTCTGAACTACAATCCGGAACTATTGTCAATCCAAATGGAGACTTCATCCTCAAACTGTCCTGAGGATTTAGGAAAATCGATCTATTTGCCTCAGTGGAGAACCGTAACAGTCCGCTCTGATACTCGAAGTCCAAGCACTGCTGAGAGCAGACACAATGGCCCACAAATGGCCAGCAAAATGCAAATATGCATTTCCGCCAGTGTAAACTGTCCAGAGGACAAGGAAACGATTCTATTGGTTGCGCCGAAATGGCCCAATCAGCCATGGTTTCTGAAAATGATAGATGTTATAAAGCTTGCCATGGGAAATACCGCAGAGGAGGGATCTCCTCTCTCAGGCACAAGTTACAATCTGGCATACCCAGCCCAAGCTGTGGAACCTACATGTGTGGCCCCTGAACGGAGCGCGCTAAACGCACCAGAACTGACGCATTCAGTCATGAACACCATTTTACAGGCCAGAGCGCCGTCCACGAGACACATCTGCTCTAAAATGGAATGTTTTCACTGATTGGTGTCTTTCACATAGCAAAGACCCAGTAAACTGTCCCATACATGAAATTCTCATATTTCTTCAAGAGCGATTGGATGAAGGATTGACTATATCTGCGTATCACACACCTGAAGCCGGATCCACTATAGGAAGGATGATTGTAAAGAGACCAATGGAAAGGAGGAGGCGAGAACCGGCTTGTCAACATAAATAATATTTTCAATATAAAACTTAAACAGAAACAAACCCACACATGTAGGACATGTCCATAAACTATCTCTGTCTCCCGCACAATCCTCTGCAGTCGCGTATAAGTGATAAGGGACCGGGTGTGTATGATCACGACCCGGCCCTGCCCTCCACCCTGCCACAGTCCTCCCTCGTTCTCTCAGGTAGGGGAGCCCCCGGCATGACGTACACCCCCCCACCTCTTTCCCTGGGGAGGGGCGTGCCTCTTGCCCCGTCTGCCGGCAGGTCATCCCCATCTACCTGGATGAGGGAGGGGACAAGGGGAGGGAAACAGAAATAATTAAATAGGGGGGTACTTCCTGTAACAGTGTAGTACCCCCCCCCCCCAAAAAAACACTGTAAAATTGAAACGACACTTACTCGTCAGTTCTCCGATACGCCATAGCTTGTTCCTCGGCCACTCCTCCACCCTCTAACGGACAACAGCCGCGCCTCTCCGGGCGGATCGGAGGCAGACCTCCAGCCTCTGGCGGACGGAACGCCCGCCTCGTTCTTGGGGAACAGAAGGGGTCTCCCCCGCCTCTGGCAGTGGTTCTCCCGCTCCAGGCGGTCGGCAGCGAGCCCCTCCCCGCTCGCGGTAGGCGGTCTCAGACCCCGCCGCGTTTCAGTGGCTGGTAGGCGACTCCTGTGCCCCTGGCAGCGGCCTTGACCACTCCAGGCAGTCGGTTAGGAGCCCCTTCTCCCCTCGTGGCCGTCGTCCTCTTCCAGATGGCTGGGCTCCTCATCCCCCGACAGATGGACGCGGCTGCTCCGTTGGAGTGGACGGCAGTGGCAAGAACTCTACTACGGCGTATCCCTCCTCCTTGCCGGGTTTCGGCACCAGTGTTAAGAGATCAATGGAAAGGAGGAGGCCAGAACCGGCTTGTCAACATAAATAATATTTTTAATATAAAACTTAAACAGAAACAATCACACACATGACGGACATGTCCGTAAACTATCTCTCTCTCCAGCACAATCCTCCGCAGTCAACCTTTATCCCTCTCTGAGGCTTAATTTGCCTGATAAGGGACTGGGTGTGTATGATCACGACCTGGCCCCGCCCTCCGCCCTGCCACAATGATTTAATCATAAAGTTCCTTTGAGGAGCAAGACGATTAAATCGGCCTCGGCCGGCTTGGTTCCCTGAGACAAAGGGAACGAGACATTGCGAACACTGGCCACTCTACAAGACGAGTTCTTCTAATGTGTGAGCAATGCGCTTCTTTCTGAGGAATGGTGTTTGGGCAGCTTCTTTTATTGCAGACAGCTATATAAAAGGGCAGGGCTCAAACACCATAGCCAATATAAGTGTTAGCACACAATGTCTCGTTCCCGTCATCTCAGGGAACAGAGGATACATACGTAACTGAAATGTTTGTGCGGTATGAGCCATGTACATATGTGGCCGAATGGAAAAGCCCCACACACCCACTGAAAAATGCACAAATGAAATTGCTCGGTTCCCCATGTATGACCGAGCAACATTTAAAGAGGAAGAAATCATATAGAGTTGGCATAGTACTGCATTTCTAAACTAGTGACTGCTGCATTTTCATCTCAAAATTGTGCATGCATGCATAGTAACGTGATTCACAGATGTCACCTCAAAGTTTAACACTTGCTTAGAAGTTTAGAAGCTTGACACTTCTAGGGCTATTATTACAAGATACATTAAAAATGTACATATAATAATAAAACAATGTATGGACTACAATTGGCTTCAGAAGATTAGCCCCTGATTGAGTGTTTAGTTTGGAGTCATGATATGAAAATCAAAACAATTAGAAAATAAATGAATTTCTTCACATGCTGTATAAAAACAAATTAGTTTCTGAACTTGAAACTTGCATGAAAATGCACTAAACATTGTCCAAAGGCAACCATGGAATTCCTTAGTAGAAAAGAACTATTCATTCTTTGAAATTGGTTTCTGCTGACACCTTATGGAGAAAAGGAGATTTGACTGTTTTATTTACAACTTGGTCTTGAACATTTACTTCATCACTTTACCATTCCTGGAACACAACTTACAACATGTTACATCAATATGGCAATATCAAAAATACATTAAACAGCAGAGGAGAAACACTGAAAAAGTGAGTTACTGAAAGAAGCTATGAACAGTATTTTAAACAGCAAAATACACATTGGAATAATTTTCCTTATTTTTCACAAATACTTTCCCTGAAAATCATGTCCTCAGATTTGAAGAAATCCTCATGAAGCATGCTTTTTAATTGAGAATGGAAACCTTTTCGGAAGCTTAATTGTTTAAAAGTAAAAGTAAATTCCCAAATGTATTTTCTTAAAATCTCTTTCCAAACAAAATTAAAAAAAATACTCAAATATTTTATCAACAAAATGAATGGATTCTTTTTAGGCTTATGGGAATTTCCCTCACAGACAGGTGTAAATAAACAACAAGAATCAGCTTCCTGATTCTATATTTTCACAGTTTTATTTTTAAACAGTCCAATTGACTTTTTTAGCTCAAAATGTATATAACATGTTAAATACAATTCGGTGATGACACAATCAACAATGTACTGTGCAGCCATTTGAGTAGATCAAATAAGACTTGTTTTAAGGGAAAACTGTAAACTGTAAAGAGATGAAATGATGGCACTGGAAGTGCTTCGAGATATGTCCCCCACTGAGAAAGCAGTCTTGTATCAATGCCAGTGAGATAATGACCTTGGTCAAATATAAAAATCTTTATTTACATCCTTGTGACAGCAACAAGTTTTATGATCAGAATCTGGTTTGGATCTCCATCGTTCACACCTCAGTGGATTTGCTGTCATACCTTACACTCATTTCCCTGTTAGAGACAGAAAAACTAAATCAGATAAATCAGCACCACAGAGAGGAAAAAGAGAAGTGATACTGAAATTTGTAAAGACAAACAATTCTATACCTATAATTTGTAATGCCTACATTATATGATATCATTCTATACACTTACTGAAGCTCCTTCTTAAGTCGTCTCAGTTTGTCCTCTAGCCTGACATTCTTCACTCTGATGGGATTGTCTGGAATAAACCAGGCAGCAACAAACTTGCACAGCACCACCACATGCTGAACAGAGAGATGTGCACATTTTTAGAAGTCTCAAAGAGAATAAGATACTAAGATCACTTCTGAAAGACAATATTTCACCAGAGAAACGTGTTAATGTGTGTTTAAGTGAAAACATTCACAGGAAAATACAGGTAACTTACAAATTACAGAAATAAGGAAATAAAATAGAAACATAGGTTAAATTGCTTTAACGTTTGTACCTCAAATAGAATAACAAAGGCAAAGCGGACTGCCAGAATGAGCCAAAACTGTGAGGTGAGAGCCTGGTCCTCGTTACTACGGTAGTCTTTGTAACTGTAGAAAACACATACACAGTACACATTCACTGAAATCCACAGGATTGTAAAACCTGAAACGTTTGTTTTTCATTAGACAATATGAAGCAATCAAGATCATCTGCATAAGTAAAAGGTGACATTTATGTATAAGAAAAAGCAAAGTGTCACTGGCCCACCTGCACTGAGAAAAATTCAATCCATACTCTGCAATATTATCCTTGAAGTCATCTCGCACATTTGTATTCCACATGTATGCTGTTGCCAGAGTGTCATTGATATACCCTGTCATACAGCTACCAAACAAAATTAACACTTTCATTAGAGCAGTAGTCCAGTACCAAAATAAAAATAAAAACACCTTAAACCAGCCTGAGCTGGTCTAGCTGGTCTGCCAGCCTGGCACTCAGCTGGTTTAGATGGGTCTTCAGTAGGGATGCACCACTATATACGCCACAGGTATTTATCAGTAAATGTTTGAAAAAATAAAAACTATTGGCATATAATTGCATGAACTATGCATGAAAACCCCAATACAAAAAAAACAATGGTTTATTTATAATTAATTAGTAACAAACTTCGTAAAAACACAATTCAAATGCATGATCCAGAAATAATAAAAGCCACATTATGTAGAAGGATTAGCAACTTGGCAAACCTAAGAACATGCCATATTTTTTTTTCTTCTCATTTTCAAATTAATGCAGAAAAAACACCATAAATGGATGTGACAGTTGTGAAACCACCACTTATCTATAGGCTTCATGATGTGGTAAATGCTTTAAAACCAGCAGACTTTGACTTCCGAGACATTGTTATGATATCCATTAATGCAGCATGATTCATTGAATTAAGATTGAAATCGCTAAATGGCCTTGCTTGGCTACTGTAACCCGCACACACAAACACAAGACGAGACAGTCACAATGTCGGAGGAAACTGCTTTATTCCAACAAAGCAGGCAACAGTACAAACAGGGCAAATCCAGTGAAGAGGCGTCAAAGGGGAGCGTGATGTCGGAGCCGGGGAATCAGAATAGAAAGAAGGAGCAAATCCGGGAGAGAGTGGTCAACGAGAGCGGGAGGTCGAAGCCGGGAAAACAGTTAACAACTATGGCGTAGAACTAGACGGGACTAGCGGGATCAAAGACAGGGGAACAAGGGGAGCTGGCAAGCTAAGGGGTAAACAAGAGGAGTTCAAAACTAGGCGAGACTAGCGGGGGGGGGCAAGGACACGGGAAACTAAATACAATAACCAACAGGAGTGAGACGAATGTGCTGTGGTATTTATAGAGGCGAGTGCAGGTGTAAACAATGATGTGGTGATTGAGACGAGTGCAGGTGTATATAATGTTCTGGCGATTGGGAGCGGGCATGTGAGCCCGAGGGGGGAGATAGTGTACGAGCATGTGAGCTCGTAGGAGCAAAAACAAGCATGCAAGCTTGAGCGAGCAAAACGAGCGTGGAAGCCCGAGGGAGCAAAACGAGCGAGGAAGCTCGAGGGGGCGGAGCGAGGGAGCGGGGTTCGTGACAGTTACTAAACCTTAAAAGGCTGCATTTTAAAATTCAGTCTTCTGTTGTTTTAAACTGCTCAAACAGAAGTGCAAAAATGTTTTAGAAGTACAAAATAAAACATCATATCAATCATTATGTTTTTTAAAAATCTTTTCTATATTTTTTATCTTCTATTTATCTTTCATTGTGTCTCTCTTTAAAACATTTGGCCTGTGTTCAATGGAAACTATTTTTAACAATAATAATAAAAAGCTATTGTACCTCTTTGTAAATTTTTAAAGCATAATTCCTAGGAAAAACTGTGATCTGATGGCAAAATAAGGCAACTCACAAAATATTGTTATCGGCTTATAATTTTTGTTGACAATCGCAAAAATAAAATCTGACCCTAACAGCGCAGACTCATTCAATATCTTTCAATTAAGACAACTCAGATACTCACTCCAGGTCTGTACTAGTGCCATTAGAACAAGGTCCATAATAGTAACGATACACCAGACGGGGTATGAAGTCAGAAGAAACACCAATCACCAGTCCATTAGCAATGACAGCCATCACCCCAACAGCTTCTAATATTTTAGTCCACACACCTGGCACAAAACACAAGAAACACACTGCACATTAAGCAAGTGATTACTTGATGATGAAAACTAACACAAATACATACACATAAGAGAGCAAACACAGTAGCCTTTTACCAATGTCATTGGTCTTTTTGGACACTAGGCGGCGCTCAAGGCTAACCATCTTGATGGCATCCAGTCTGATCTCAAATATGTTATTGATGAAAGCCAAAAGAGGAGCCAAAGGGAATGCAGCAACAAAGATGGTGGTGAAACTGAACTGAATTACTATAATCACACAGGAAAGGAAAGCATGTGTTTTAATAGAGGACAATGAGTTTTTATCATTGCCACATAAGAACAAATACTGTAAAGATCAGTCCATAAATCTACGTACAACAAATATAACCAAATATATGAAACACACTAGGTTTGGATACAGTAAAAAGAGATGCTTCTGATGAGACCTAGTAAATGAGAGAAATACAAACCCATTTCCAAAAACTCATTAAACAAGCTGAAAGCATTGACATCACTCAGGTAATAGTTGTCTAGCCACTTATGAAGCTTGCAGAGGTCACATGGGTGGAAGTTACCCCCCTCCTCTCGACATGCTTTTCTGAAACAGTTACCGCACTTTCTGCGCATCGTCTTGGCTTTCGTCCGCTTCAAACACAGCTTTAACCAGCTGCACTTACAGAGAAACGGAGAGAAGACAGAGATGGTAACAGATGGAGACAGATCAAGGGAACATGTGAGAGAGAACAAGTGTAAGCAACTGACATATCAAAGCTGTAACATATAACAGTCTGAGAGACAGTAGGCAAAGATTACCCCAGTATTGTCAAACAATGTGTTCTTCAGCTGCTCTTTTGTATTAAACAGTATAATGTGAAAAGGAAAGATTTTTGTTGGGTTTCATTGCATATTTTTTGACAACACTCACGGCACTGTGAACTCAATGATGTTGTTGATTGTTTGTTTGAGCACCAAAATAACAGCCATCTGGATGAAGAGATCTGTGAGACAGCCGCTTGGATGACACTGAAACAGAGAAATAACCAAAATCTGACCTTTGTGGTTTTTGTTTACAATTACATAGGAGTCTGACATTACTCATACCTCTTCTAGTCTCCAATAACCTGCTATTCGAACGTATTTTCCTGGATAGCCATTGATCCTGAAAAAATCATAAATAGACGCTTAAAACAAAATGCAAAAAGCACACGCACACACACACACACACACACACACACACACACACACACACACACACACACACACACACACACACACACACACACACACACACACACACAATGATGACACTTTACCTTCCAAGAAAGAACGCCACATAAAACAGTGAGGAAAATAGAGTAAAGAATTGAAATGTAAACATCTTCACGGTGAAGCTCTTTTCTGTGGCTGCAAAAGAGCGGGTCTTCTCTGCAAATAAATAATGCCTTTTGTCAGTTAATTTTTTTTTTTACCCAAAAAATGATTACATGCAAATAAATTGTTTATTAATACCCACCAAAGTCACACAGTTTTAAGGCCACAATTCTGTTGACCTGAAGAGACAATAAATAAGGAAGTGCATTTTTTCACTAGTAACAAGGAACAAAAGGAACATAAAATTGCTTAAAAAAATCATACAGTGGGGTTTAAATGTCTGAGACCACAAGTTAGATTGCTATTATTTAACATTATTTTCTAGTTTTATTACAAGTATAACAATTTCAGTGAAAAGTGTAATCACATTTTCAGGAATTAACACGGTCAGTAACACAAATTTGCTTACATATCACTAAAAAGCAAGAAATTGTGCAGAATCTTTGATTTTTCTTCTCCATTTTAAAATGAAATATTTTCAGTTTTCATTTTTTTTTATATAAAATGTATGGATTAATTTCCATGTTTAAATGAAAAAAAAAATCAATGTGGTATTTAAAAATGTAAAAAAATTTGAACCCCACAGTATATTAAAATTACAAAGCCCCTTAAAGGACAGGGCAGGCATTTTTTTCTGAGATAGATTTGCATTCCCTGCAAAAATGATTGCGTTCCATCGCAATAGTTTTGCATTCCCTCGCAATAAGTTTAAAACTGTCTAACCACAGTAACCATATTTTAACCATGATATTCATAGTGAGATCATAGTGATAACACATGAAAATGAAAACTATAGTAATAAAAATCATTATTTTGTGGTTATTATGGTTTTACAATACAAATACCATAGTTTAACTATGGTTTTACTATATTAATACTGTAGTAACTATTACTTTTTTTTGGTGGAAACCATGGTTTGATATTGTATTGTAACTATAAAAAGTAAGTTAACCCCTTAAACTATTTTGGGCTGCCGTCCGCAATTTTTCACACTCAAATTTAAAAGCTCCCCGATCACACTTTGGACTAATTGCAAAAAAATTGCCACATTTTTTTACAGAACCCTCCAAATAAAAAAAATACTCCAAATACTCAATTATTATTGTATATGGTTACAATCAAATATTATTATTAGTAGTAGTAGTATTTTTTATTTAATTTTCAAGCATGTAATTCTGGTTCTTTTCACCCCAGCTCCCTCCCTCTTATTTTATTCCACTAGATAGCAGGAAGTACTAGAAAAAAATATTTTTTCCTCTATCACCTTCCATCACAAAATGCAGATCTGAAATGTAAGTGCCACTCTAATGCATTTTAGCCCTCCCAGATGTGCTCGTCAGACAATCAGCCTAATTTTCAGTTCATGCACCATCATCGTTGATTCATCGAATATCTCTGCCTCTGACTGGACTAGAAGCTCAATCTAGGTATCATTAGAAAGCTACGATCCTCCCCTTTGCAGTCACTAATGTTTTCATCAATAGTAGATAACATATATTTCAGATGATTTGTTTAGCATGCTTTTCCTGTGGGACCACCTGTTTTGTTCTGGACATTTAATATATAACATTGGATTAATCAAACAAGCAAGCTCACAGGAAAGTAAACAATGGCTGACTAAGGTAAATGCAGATATAAAGTTTTTGTCTATTTGGGGCTTACAGCAGCAGTGATCGGTGCATAAAAGAGACGTTTGTTTTTGTTATCTTACATATTTTAATTTTATGATTCTTTTGAAAATTTTTGTCACATTCCTGAGAATGAGAGCTTTCATTTGGTATATGACATGTCCATTTAGGTGCTATGTGATGGACTTTTGTTTTGATATAAATATTTCTACCCCATTAACTCTAGGAGGCGCTAATTTCCAATGCAAATGTTCTGAGGCCTTATTTTGTTATTTTAAGTAACAAAAATGCAGAAGTGATGGGAATCTGAAAAGATCAGATTCTAAGCTTTCAAACGATACCACATATGCCTGACTTATGTATACAGGGACTTGAACATTTTAAGCGTACATTTTTTCATGATATAGCACCCCACTTTGGACCCGACGCAGATTTTAAGGGGTCGCCCATGTTTTGTTTTTTGCAGAAACCATGGTTTAAATACAGTATACGGTATCCATAGAGTAACCATGGTTTAACATTTGTTGCTATGGTTTCACTACAAATATCATGGTCAGAACATGTTTACTGTAGTAATACTATGGAAAAGTTATTGGGAGGGCATGCAAAACTATTTCAGAAAAAAATTCCCACTCTGTCCTCTAAGGGGCTCTGTACACATTTGCTTGTTTTTCAGATAGACATAACATTACAGTATTATACTCTTTGTCAGATAGATTCTAGATTCTTTATCAAACCAATGTTTTACTCTTTTTAGATAGAGCTCATCTGTCAGAACATACCCGAGTCATAACCTGAATAGTGATGTAGTGCAGCACTGCACCAAATAGCATGGCTATTGTGGAGGCATAATTACTCAGAAAATGCCAGTCGCTGTCAGAAAACACAATTGCAGCTAAAACACGGCAGATCACCAGAGCATTGGCCAGACCAATGATCACTACCAACTGAACACAAAAGAAAAAGATGTACTTGTTTACATCATTAGTTATATTATTATGTTTTTGCAATCCTGAACATTGTATTATGAATGTAAATATATAAAATGTTTCTTAACAGAGAGAATAAAGAACATTCAGGAAAATGAATGCAAAAAAATAAAGGAAATTAAAACTGAATGCTATCAGGAGACATTATCTTCAACAACATGCAAAATTTGTTTCTCACCACTAGTGTGACCAAAAGAAGCTCCAGTATGCTGCGCATATAGGAGTGTCTGTACTCTTTTGTTTTACACTGGGGATTATTCACAATCTCCAAAATCAATTCTTCCTATGGACAAAAAGACTCATTCGGCTCAATCAGATGATGCATAATAAATATTCCAACATTAATGACAATAAAGATCCCTTACCTCCTCTTCACACCAATCAAACATGTTCCACTTTGACACATAAAAAGCTCGATGCCTCTTCCACAGCTCCAAGAACAGTGTGGCTATTTAAACAGCATCACAATACATTAGTATACCAATGTCATATAGAAGACATATGCATTCTGCTTAGCTAAAGGACAAAAACTCACCCCAAATCGCCATGAACATGGCAAATGCCACTGTCCCTTCATTGTCAAATAGCTGGCTCACCTGTTTGTAAATTCCAAATAAAAGCATTTACTAAGCGGTCAGGAGGACATAGAAAATCACAGGTAGAATTTGATTACACCATATATGACTATAATATACACAACATACAATAATGACATCTTACAAAATACTCATGCTTTAATAAAACAGCTACATGTTAATTCACTGACCTTGGCGTATGTACAGGTGTCAGACAGGTTCCACACAGAACATTTCTTGTCACATCTTGGGCACATGAGGATGTTGGAGTCACAGACTTCTTTACTGTAATAACACAATGAAAAGGGCCTTTATAAAGATTATTTATTTATAGAGATCATTTGGTCTGAATTAACAACAAACTTGTTTTGCATTTGATCTGTCTTCTGCCTTTACAACGACATACAGGTAAAAATGGCTATTACTATACTCACATGAGCGGACTGGTATTGAAGAAGGCAACACCATACAAAAACACAACAACACCAATAACAGCTGCAGGGATGAGCATGCGTGTGTACCAGCCCAGCCACAGGTAATAAAGTGCCACTTTCTCCCCAAAATAGTCCCTAAAAATACATATGTCAATAGATGACATAGAAAAGGCAGACAATATCCAAGGGACAGAGAACAAGATGAAGACAGGAGTACAACGTACTTGACATCACTGACTGGCTGTTTAAAAAGCAACAATACTGAAAACCAGCTTGCCCACTTCTTCTTTAGTTTCTTCTGCTCGTTTTTCTTAAGAGAAGAGTAAACAATGATACAAGCACTACTATTTATACTTTAAATGCTCAGAATGCTGAAATGATGACATTTTATACAATGATTGGACAATAGAAGATTTGAATAGAACAAAAAAAAAAAAAAGGTTTAAAAGACATTTACCTCATGCAGACAGAAAATGGACTCAAAAACACCTTTCTTTAGCAAATCTTCAAGACCCTCTATGAACAGTGGAGATTTAGTAAACATTACTAATATGAGAGAAGGTCATCCAAGACTGGCTTCTTTCAACATTTAATAAATAACTCAAGATATAATTTGACGGGGTGTCTTCTCTCACTCATCATTTACAACATTTACATCACATACCTGTGACACATAATTTTCTTGTAGAGAGTATGTTTAAAGGTTCAAAGATGGAAAGTGGAATTCATACTACAGACTGGAGTTCTTAGCTGTGGGGTTCAGAATGATTCAAGAAGAAAATAATGGGAGGGAAAAGATGTGAATGTGAAAAAGTCAAAGAAGGGAAGATCTGCACCACATTAACCTACCTCCTGATCCTATAAATGTATTGTGTAAGACAAAGTGGACAATCCTGATTCTATGAAACAAAGCAACAGAGAGAGACTTAGTACAAAAGCTTTGGGTGGATAATTAGTTTTTTCCTTTTGCAGATGAAAATGCATTTTAATTGCAAATGCATTTGAAGAATGTACCGGGTTTAGTACAAGATAAGATAAATCGACAGCATTTGTGGCATAAGATTAAATATCCAACTTGCCCCTCGTAAAAAAAAATTAAAAAAAGGAAAAATCACGTTTACACACTTTAAATGCTAAAGTTGTAATTACTGGAAAATTTACATTTTAAATAAAACATTTCTTGAAATGTCAAGTTTTGGGCTCATAATCTCAAATATCTATGCTCCTTGAACTTATTTATCTTAAGAATCCATAGACTTTTAAGTGTTAATAACTAAAAAAATTAAGTACAAAACTGAGGCTATGGGGAATACCCACAATCCCTTGGTGCTTTAAAGCTGAACCATTTAGTTTCTGCGCCACTAGCGCCACCGAATGGAATTGCAAAAATAAAAAAACAACTTTCTGATTACGCTGTCTTGTCTGCAGCTGTTCAAACAGTAAGATAGTCTTGCCCCAACTCACAGCATTGGTTGAGTAATGTTGTTGGGGTGGGTCTAAGCGGTTTCCTCAAAAAAAAAAGAAAAAACAGGACTTTTTATAGTGGCACAGAGACAGTGTTTACAGTTTTCAAGAAAATGAATCTATGTATGGTTTACTGATAAATATCTCTGCATATTAAGCTGGAATAGGAGAAATTATTTTAACACTGGAAAAGTTCTATACTCCAGATTTTATTTTTTTGTTTTTTGCCATGTTCAAAGGTTACTTATGGAGGAATTTACTTAGTTGTTATTAAGAATTCAGAGAGGTTTCAGCCCTATAGCATTATTTATAATTTTTGGTTTCAAAAGGTATCGTGTGATATCATGATCTGTGGAAATTTGACCCCCTTTGGTCACGTTGGACCATGTTAACACTATCTCAGTTCTGCTAGTGCATGTGCACCTGAGGTAGAGGTATATATGCATTTCTGTGGAGAATAAAGTTTATTTTATGGTTTACCAAAAATCCATTAAAATCTTCTTTATTTGAGCTGTATAATTGTATAATTGACATTTGAATCAATTCAATAAAAATTGTTAAGTAGAAACAACAATATTTAAATACCAAATCTGAGATTAGTCTTCTTGGGTCTAGTTACCTTAAAGGGGTAGTTTACCCTAAAAAAATTAATTCTCTCCTTATTTACTTACCCTCACGCCATCCCAGATGTACAGTATATAACTTGTTTTCTTCTGCAGAACACAAATTATGATTTTTAGATGAATAACTCCACTCTGTAGGTTCATACAATGCAAGTTAATAGTGGCCAGAAATCTGTAGGTACAAAAAGCAGCATAAAAGTAATCCATCAGACTACAGTGTTTAAATCCATATCTTCATAAGTGATATGATAAGTGTGGGTGAGAACCAAATCAATATTAAAGTCTGTTTTTTTTACTATTAATCTCTACTTTCACATCTGTAAGTCACATGTGGCTCCTGTTCAGTTTCACTTTCACATTTGAAAGTGAAAGTGGAGATTTATAGTAAAAAAGGACTTATTGGTTTTCTTCTCGCCCACACTTATCATATCTCTTGAGAAGACATGAATTAAAACACTGGAGTATTATGGATTACTTTTTCTGATTTCTGGCCACAATTCACTTGCATTGTATGGGCCTGTAGAGCTGAAATATTCTTCTAAAAATCTTAGTTTGTATTCAGCAGAAGAAAGTCATACACATCTGGGATGGCATGAGGGTGAGTAAATGATGAGAGAATTAACATTTTTGGGTGAACTGTCCCTTTAACTTAAATAGTTCATTCTATAACACCAAGTTAAGTAAATATAATTACACAAGTTTTTGGAGATATCATTACTTAATTCAACAAAGAAAACCAGTTTAATCAAGTCAATTAATTAGTCAACTTATTAGGCTTTTCAGTGCAGTAAGGCACTCACAATTAAAGTAAATGGGGCCAGTCCATAAATGTTTATGTACACACTGTTTCAAAAGTACAGACACAAGATGTAAACATTATACAAAATTATTTTAATGTGACAAAATCTCTATTTTACATGATGTAAGTGTAATAAAATCACTTAAAGTGCTTACTGCCATTACATCATCAGGTCAATGAGTCAATTATTTTAAATTTTTTGTGGTGATTAATATTATGTCACAAAAGCTGTTGATTGAATATTCCTTTAAAGAGTTTAGCAAATTAAATCCTCAACATTTAGGACAACCTTACCTGGTGGAGAATGGGACATTTTTATCTTGACAAGAATTTAGCTCCTCACTCCAGTTGCAGCCATCAGAAACCTTTAGCAAAAATTTGTACTTTGCAAACATTTCCTCAGGGGCACAGACACCGAAGAATATCTTTCCAACATGTTCAATGCTCTGTTCAACAGTAATGAGAAATGAGAAGCTTATGTAAGACAAGTTGACAAAATCAACTGAAAGTTGCAGAATTAGCATGCAATAACAATATTACGTACAGAAACTTTCATGTTCTTCTGTTTCAGTTCGTTAATAAACGCCTCCTGCTTCTTGAAATTTTGGGCCTCATTGTCCTCAACCTTATCAGCCACCAGGACATAGTCATAAGATCGAGTAACGTACGAGTTATACTGAATAAAACACAAGTACAGAAACACACAAAGTAAAGACAACAAAAGCTCATTGGCTGACAATATTAATTACTGATCAGAAAAACATGATGCAGCAATTATGACAGTAACTGCTGACTGTGGTTTTTGTGGGATGTCCAGTGTCTGTGTCTGTCGCCTGATTTTCCCAGCAATTCTAGGATAGTCAAGTCTAGGTCATGCAGGGGAAGAGGGCATGTGAATGTGTGACCACATGATCATAGTGTGTTAAGATACAGTATAATCATGTGCTTTGCATTTGTCTTTATACAGTGCCAGCAAAACTGAGTGTGTGCCCCAGTAGAAATGATTATGGTGACTGTGATATGACAGTTGGTCAACAAATGCACAGAAACACACACATATCCGGTCTCTTTTCCTACCTGTGCTGAGAGTAAATGCTCATCTCCACTGTCCAGTTCGTGCAGAGCCATAGCATCCTGCAACACATAGGAATAATAGAGAGTTGTAACACCCTCTAAAATATGTACAAATGTCTCTAGGAATTGTAAGATTTAGAGATAAATTGCAACTGTTCATCATGCATTGTGTACAGAAGTTACAGTACATTCAAGTCTACTTGTAATAAATCAACCCGCTCTAATCCTTTAAATGAGGCAGAGGACAGTGAACATTAATCAAATTGACAGGCAGAGCCATACAGGCAATTTTGTGAAGTCAAATCTTATCTCAACTCAAATGCAAAGAAAATGTCTTCATATGCAATCCACTAAGTGGTCACTGATACATAAAAAGTAACATGCTTTATGTACAACAAATTGCCCATATAGAGAGGGGTCCAAAAGTCTGAGACCATATTAAAAAATCTGTTGGTCACTAATCAAAATACTAAGTGAAATGTAAGTAAATTGAAGTGAAATTCAGAATTAGCTACAGAGCTAAATGTCATCTGTAGTCCCTGGGCAGACAAATAAATGACAATAGCATCATTAAAACATTAGTCAATAGACAGCAGACAAAAACAAAACACCCAGTACTAATATGCAATACAGAAAAGCATAGTTTTCCCTTTTTTTTCTCTATCCACATTTCTCTTTCTCTTCTGACAGCATCTACTACCACTGATTTGACTACAGGTCCAGACATGCCTTTGGCAAAGCGGTTCAAATACCGACTTCAAGTGTTTGCTCCATTTTTATTTGTGTGTCAGAAAGTCAGAAAGAGAAAGTGCAAGAGTAGCCCCCCAGAGCAGAGACTAGTATTACTCACAACTGCCATAAATTGAAGCCACAGTAAATAAAACAACAAAATCTTTTGACAATTAAAAATCTTGCTCCATGACATTCAAAGCAGCACCTCATGACAACTAACCTGCTCTACCACAACAGAACCATTATTCATTCAGTTTTGGCACATGCATCTTACTCGCAATATAAAAACCTACATGATAAATTTGCGTAATAGAAAGAGACCCCTTAAACAGAGAGAGCATTATTGAAGAGATTATGGTAATACTTTATAATAAGTTTCCATTTGAGAACATTAGTTAACAACATTAGTTAACATGAACTATGATCTTAGTTCATGTTAATTTCAATACATTTTTTAAATCAAAAGTTTTATTAGTTAACATCAGTTAATGCACTTTGAACAAACAATGAACAATTTTATTTGTATTAACTAGCATTAACAAAGATGAATAAATGCTGTAAAATATATTGTTCATTGTTAGTTCATTATACCTAATGCATTGTTAATGAATTAGAACCTTATTGTAAAGTGATACCCAGATTGTATTACATAACATTATGGCCATCATAATTAAATTAATGACATGACAGAGTAAAACATAAGGCTTTTTGCACCAACATTTATGTTTACAGTCATATCAAAGTCTCTTTTCAGATCGGTCTTTGCAACAAGATGTTCAATTCAGATGATTGTTAAACCTGTCTGGAATAACTACACCAAACAATGTATTCATAATCCAAATGAGACTTGAATGAGTTATTATACAGCCCATAAGAATACATGCATCCATGGAAAACAAGAAACTATAAAGGCATTGTCTTGAGCAAAAACATTGACATCCCTATTTTAAACAGTTTTGTGGAATATATTGTAATGCATTAAAAAAGCCAAAGATGTTTATGACAGTATGTACAACATTTTTCTTATAAAAATATAAACTATTTTGTTTTTACTGTCTCCTGTATACTGAAACTTATCTTTTTAAAAGGGCTGAAAACATACACTTCCAAAATCATATTTAAACAGATGTCACGAAATACTCTTGTGTTTGTGCATTTGATATGAGGGCTCAGAAGTCTAATTCTGTCCAGTTAAATAATAAACGTACACGTCATTTCAATTAAAGTGGCAAAAGAGAGGAATAGGTACATGTCCTCTGTGCCATAAGTTAGATGCACCAGCGAAGTGCAAAAACTCAAGAAACACACAGAAGAAAAACATCTGCCGGTCTGTCTTACCTCTCGATCAGTGAAGTACATCCTCACATCAAAGTTTTCAAAGTAGTGCAGTTCTGGCAGACTGATGTCAGTCTCGCCTCGGTTATCTTCACCTAGCCGAAGACCGGCGGATCCAACTACAATGAGACATTAAAACTGGCTCGATCAGTTAGTTGATCGAAAGCAACTTGTCGCACTCTTCCGCGTTTCCTCAAATCGCAAGTGTGAGAGATTTCGAGCTCGAAGGTATGCTCGTGCCATTACAGTACAAATCCAGGTTAGATCTGAGACGTCATCGTGTTACGTTAGTTAAAGGGCGAGGCTGAGACTCGATCGAAACTCTTCCTTAGTTTGAACCAATGACCACAATCAATGGGACATAGACAAATAAGGTTGTCCAAGATTATGAAATGCATCAAGTTCATAGAAATATAATGTTTGTTTATATGCTGGTTTCATACATTTAAGAAAAACACAAATATATATATATATATATATATATATATATATATATATATATTTTTTTTTTTTAAATAAATACAATAAAAAAATAATGTAAATATGTGAAGTGGTGTACCCATCAGGTAAAATATATGAAAATACATCTTTTGCATCTTGGATACACGTGAGTGCACACAACTTAATTAAAAAAAAAAAGGTATTTTTTAAGGTGTATTTGTGTGTGTACAAATATCATGGATTGAGTCACAAATTACAAGATTTCTTAGTGATACTCAATTTGACCTGAACAAAATGTGGTTAATAAAAATGTCAAAATATTTCATTTGTTTATTTCCTTGTTGGTAGCCCCACCTGACTTTAATTTAGTGTACAAAGGTTTTTCAAATATATATATATTTAAACATTATTTTACCGCTTTTTTTTTTTTTAAGAAATAATGTGAAAGATTCATTCAAACTACTTATGCCAACATTACTTTTATCATAAAATAGGCTTTTATGATAAAAGTACAAAAAATAGGGGGTTCCTGGAAATAAAATATTAAAATGACTTTTGATACTCACTTTTTCAAAAGTATAGCCACAAGACATAAACAATGTCTGAACATGATTTTAGTGTGATAAAATAACTTTCTAACCTTTTATGTGTAATGTTATAGCCAAGTTTACAACTTAGTTGCCATGATGTAGTAGTCAACAAACTCTAAAATTTTACGTATCAAATAATACATGAGTTTTAACAGAAGCTTTAATATAAATGCTTTTATAAAATGAAAAGCTTATAATTTTGGCCTTTAAACACTCCAAATGGCCCCATTAACCATTTTAAGTACTTTTGTTTTTAAAGAAAAGGAGGGACAAGTCAAAATTAATTCTGTGGTAATCAACATGCCACAAATGCTGTTGATTGAGCTTTAAGTAATTAAGTCATTTAAGTGCTTCATATTTTCCAGAGGTTACAGACTTGTCTGTGATCTGGATACAGTATTATTTGTGCTGTAATTAATCTCCTTATTTGCATCGCTCATCATTCATACAAATATGGGCATGCAAAACATTGAGCTTTATACGTTTACTGTCATGTCAAGACACTGGACCGTTGTTTAATATCATCTTAAAGTACATACATAATTGAGTTTATGAAAAGTGATCATAAAAACTGACACAGTACTTCAGAATAGTTTTGCATACACTAAAACACTGATACCACTGCAGACAAGTGACAGCTAATTTATGCAAAGGATACTTTGTGAAGTCAGTAATTTATTACTTGATCATTTTCATTGAGCCATTAACCCAGAAATGCCAAAAACAATATTGGTAATACAAAATAATGGGAGGTTTCATGTCCATACAAACATAAAAACAAGTTTTTAAGGATTAAAGTTCACTCTGCGCCTTCCTCATCCTCAATTGTTTTACGAAAACGTTTGCGGTTTAATTTCCTGCCACTGTTGAAGACAACACTGGTCACCTTTTTGTCTTCCTCTTCCTTCTCTTTCTCAGGAAACCACTTCCTTTTCTTCTCTTCATTCTTCCATGAGCCAAGGTGATGAAGAGGTGTAGACTCTCCTTCTTCATTATCTTGTCCATCATCCAAGTGTTTAAGTCCAACCTCTTCCTTGCTAAGATGGTCAAGTTTGTTCCTGCTTTGATCTTTGCTCTTGGGTTTAGTGAACACAATCTTGTTATCATAGCTGCTGGCATGATCCTGATTGAAAGCTGGAGTAAAAGTCTCCAACACGGCATTCTGAGACCTCTTGCTTTCTTGAAGCCCTTGTATGTCCTGAGGAGCCACCTGGTCAATGGTTTCAGGGATATCTTCAAGGCTGTAGTGGGTCCAGCGCTCAGGATGTGCAAGATAGTTTGGGAGCTTTTTACCCAAAGGTTGTGTTTTGGTTGCCTCTGGGTCAACATCACACTTCCCTTGAGCTACATCTGGAGGTGACGGTGGAGCAGGACGCGCAAACATACCATCAAGAATGTTGTCTTCACCTAGCTGTTTAGAAGTGAGCTTTGCAGCACTATCCAACTGTGTGAAGATGTCCTTGCTACGATCACAGAAACCAGAGCTCCCACCTGTCAGTCTGAAGGTGGGATTGTACTGAGGAACAGGCAGGCGAGGCCGAGCATCTTCTTCCTCTTCCGAGGAAGACAAGTCCTCAACCTTTCTGCTAAAATGCTCTGTGGGCTCATCAGAATCAGAGTCGCTTAAAGACAGATCATCAGGAAGTTCAATGGCATCTCTATTGGACAGGCTGTTAGGGGCATCCTTTTCTTTGCATTTTGGATCAGTCATAATACCACTGCTCTGAGGTTAGGTAGAGGGATTATTAGAAGCTGGATATTTACACAGCGATACTAAGTGGAGGACCTACAGAAATTCAAAGAAAGAAATGTTGACTAAAACACTTGTAATTGAGATGTACTACAATCTCCTGCTAGTACACTTAAATAGTAATAAATACAGTAAATAGGATTTTTTTGTTAGTTCTGATAAAGAAACCAACTACATGAACTATGTAGAGGAAAGCATATAAGTAACTACTTACTCACCAAAGGTTCCTGAGACACCTGTAGGAACCAGAAAAAAACCAAGAGAATTTCACTCAGTAAACATACAAATAGTTATACTGTAAACGGCAGTAAATCTAATGACATAATGAAGCACATCAATTTCAACATATTAATAATTATTAGCATTGAAACACACTTTTCCAGACAAATCTTGTGATACTTAAATGTGGTTATCATCTGAACTCACCTGCTTTGTAATAGTACTACTCTTTAAAAAGCATTTACTACCTTAATTTAGAAAAAAGCTGAAATAATGTTTTGGTGTATGCAGGTATCTTACTAGTGTTGATGACTCACAAGTACTGTGACCTGCTTAGTTTAGCTGAAATCGTCCCATCCATACTGTTGATGAAACTCATGGCAATGGCGTTCAGACTTCAGGCCTATATGCTGTAGAGATACAAGCTTACAGTGAAACAACGTTTACTAAATTAGAAGATATACAAAATATGCTAAATGTAAAAACTACAGCCCTTTTTTATTTTATTCGAATCATCATTACATGACATGGCATGGCCAGGGAACACAATCATTATCTGTGCAAGCATGTTACGCTAACTAATTCGCACAAAGGAAACACCACAGCTAACGCTACTAACCTGCCTAAATGTGACGACCAACTTTGCAACCCGACTTACTCTAAACTTCAATCTTAATGAAATTAATAAAAAAGATATAAAACATCTGTCATTAGTACATTGTTTTTATTTGATCCGTGCTCGCAGTGAGTCCACAAGTACATCGTATGTATAGACTATGATGACGTATTTCCGCCTCATGTAGCGCCGTAAATTTGGCAAACTTTTTTATATGTGCAATTTTTAAAATTATTTTTGTACATTTCTAACATTTTACTTTGTACTATATTTCCCTGGAATAAGTTTAAAAAAAAAAACGATTTATTACAGCTACAATGGTGTTTGTCATACAAGTGACCGAAAATCTCCAAATCTATCTATTTTATCTTCTTTTGGAAGGCTGTGAAAGCATAATAGTATTTTTATTTTGCTGACGGAGCAAACGAATAAGAAAAAAATATATTTGCTGTGGTCTCCCGTTCACCGCTATACAAGTTTACCCTGCTATCGTTTACTTCTGCATTTAAATACTTTGTGGGTAATGTAGTTTACATATGTAAGCGAAAAGTCTGTTAACTGACCAGTAGAGGGAGCAAATGCTCTAAGAACTCAAACAGTCGATCTGTAGCTACTACTGGGTCTTTCATTAAAAATGTATTCTAGGGAAAAGAAAAACGTATAGATAGGTCATATTGTTTGACATATTGACCTTGAATGTATTTTTAAAAATATATCTATATATATTCCGTAATTATGTGACTTAACATATACATGGAAATAAGAAAAGTGACACGTTTAAGAGCCCAGTTAATACCTACTGTCGTGCCAGTATGCCGACGGATAGCGTTGGCGTGTCGGCCACTCCCCTTTAAGACATCATCATCATCATCATCATCATCTCATCCCGTTGCTGCTGCTGCCCTTGTTATTGATGCTATGGAGAATAAATCAAACGGAGGACATACAATCACTACATTCTCCTTACAAACATATCGTTCATCTTGAAAGCCGAAATCATATTCAGACCGAAAGGGGAGATTAATCGATCTGCTCTCGCGATTGACAGAGATTTTTTCATTGTCCCGTGGGGATAAAGAAATTTAAGATGAATCGAATAACAGGAAAGACTAAGGAAGCCACTCTGATAGAAATGTCTAACAAGTTGGATTCTCAAATTGAAGGTAAGGCAACTGCTACACTTATGTAAAGCTAATGTCAATTGAATGGGAGTTCAAATAGCCTGTATAAATGAAAAGATATATATATGTAACAGCTCCGTTAAATCAGGTGACAGGATGTCCATCACTTCAAAAGCATACGATGGAAATAAAGAATGCAGAACGTGTTATAATATGTCAGGTATGGGGGGCAAACCCAAAACATATGCACACAAATACAAACCATATATCCAAGTTGTATTGATCTGAACTTAAAATGAGTTTAATCCATTTGAGTAACCGCACTGAAGGATGAGCTGAAATGTCAAGGCATGGAAAAGTTCTGGTCTACACCCAGAAACTGGAGTCAAATGGCACCGTACAAGTATCCTGCATTCAGCAAGCTTGTTTTCAACATTGTCTAAAGCATTAGACCTGGTGTTCATTAATCTTCGCGGCCATCTATGAATTTGGTTTGGAAATGAATAGGGAAATTCAATACGTGTCTCATTTCTAACGTTTCCTTGCCTGGAGCTCCTGACCACCCCTTTAATAATATTTCACGTTACTCTGTCTGGCTACATGGCTTGGCCTCTATGGAGGCCCAAACCTGCAAAAAATAATAAATAAATAAATAAATGTAATAATAAGAAAATAAATAAAGGAATAAATGTCTTGATAAAACAAATATAATTAGTTTTTAATTAAATCTATTCCTGAATTTTTTTTATTGTATGACTTTTTTTCCTTTATTATTTTCTGTATTTATATGTTACGTTATTTTTATTCTTTTTAACTTTTATTTATTGATTAATTTATTTTGCATTTTAATTTTTTTATTTATGTGGTCATTTATTTTTATATTTATTTATTCCCACATATATTTATTTCCATATTTATATATTCCCATATATATTTATTTATTTATACATGTATTTATTTTTACTTTTCTGTGTGCAACATGGAAATGAGAGAGGCGGTCCTTGCGGAGCTCCAGTACATCATTGGTTGAGAGCTCAATAGTACTTATCGGAAGCAGATGGACGTCCCACCTTAACACCCTCTGGCTCGCACAGATTTTGAATATGCTGGGAAACATTTAGCAGAGAGTCTAACAATCCAGGATGTGCTCTGACATTCATACTGGCCTACAGCTCTCCTAAACCATCAATAAGCACCTCTACTCTAAATAAAACAGCGAAGGAAGTTGAAAACACGAATCAAATGACTAAGTAGCGCAACTCTCTAGATATATGTGAAGTGTCAGCTATAGTTTATTTATTTATTTTATTGGAAAATTATGCGAACACAATTGACTCAAGATTGTTTTTACAAAAATTACTATTTTAATCCTTATTACTAAATTTACATGTGATATCGTTAGTGGGATATATTTTATGTAACATTTTAGGTGTATTTCTCTAACTTTGTTGGGGATACAAAATTTAAATGGTAAGAGCCATGCTTTTTTCCAATTAATATTGTCTATTAGTGAATTCCCAAAAAATTCCCCTAGGGGTAATTCGTTTCCTTGAAAGAAAAACATTTTCTTATAATTTTATTACTACATTTGGGGTCGTAAATGTTTTTATATTCTACTAGAAATTTTTGTTCAGTCTTTACAATCTCTCCAAAAAGTGTCAGCTATAGTTTACAGGAGGTATGACTATGACCTGACTTCACATCAAAACAAGTCAAGAGTAATTGAGCACAGGCTTCAATCTACAATAAACCAATGGTAAGCAGGACCAGCCCACATAATTATCATACAAGAGACAGAAATGTAAGAATTAATAAAAAAAATTAATAAATGTGGGAATTTTTAAATATGGAATATAAAAATAAATGAATGCGGAGTGATGGTGGCGTAGTGGCTAAAGCACAGGGCTGTTAATCAGAAGGTCGCTGGTTCAAACACCACAGCCACCACCATTGTGTCCTTGAGCAAGGCACTTAACTCCAGGTTGTTCCAGGGGGATTGTCCCTGTAATAAGTGCACTGTAAGTCGCTTTGGATAAAAGCATCTGCCAAATGCGTAAATGTAAATAAATAAATAAATAAAAACAAATAAATGAAAGAATAAAAAAGTTTAAAAGAATAAAAATAAAAAGAGAAAATAATGAAGGAACAAAAGTCACACAAAAATAAATTCAGGAATACATTTAATTAAAAACGAATTATATTTGTTTTATCAAGACATTTATTCCTTTATTTATTTTATTCTTATTACATTTATTTATTCATTATTTTTGCAGGTTTCGTCCTCCATAGGCCTCATCCAGTTTAAATTGGGAATCAAACAGCCTATATGTTGCATGACTTAAAAGAATTGGTGTTCATGGGATTCATTCAGTTTTCTCAGGCTTTTCTCAAGGGTCACTTGGGAGTGGCAGAGGCCCCCTGGTTGAGAATCACAGGACTACCCTGATAGCACAGGTACATCACCCAGATGTCTTTTTGATGTGTGTGTTTACATCTGGAAGACATATTTTTTTATGTCGTTTGCTCATTGGCAATAAGTCTATAGGACGTGTGTCAATAAGACCTTCTGCAGATGTGGTTGAGACATTTTATGATTTAGAATGTTTGTTTATAAATCTAATCTTTTTAAGATGTTTAGGAGATGTTAATTATATTGTGATGTATGTGTGCAATCTGGGTTGACCACAAGAATAGAATTGTGCAATCTGGGTTGACCACAAGAATAGAATATGTTGTTGCAGAATATGTTATACTGTAGAATTTGAAGTGAAATGTTCTTGGATGAGTATTGAATCAAACAAAAGAGCAAATTCTGAACATTATTGTTTTCTCTAAAGGCTGCTGGATACAAAAACAACATGCATTTTATGGATTGAATGTCCTGTACTGACATTTCAGCTCAAGGATTTGACAGATAACCGTGTAGTTTGATCTCACTGGTATTACTCAGCCTGTTTTTTAATGCTCTAAAATAAAGAGCTGAGCAGAGCTGAAATGATGTGTGGTGTCTGGTAGCTCCAGTCACCCTGAGGTTGTTTCCTGCAGAGCTTGACTAATGTTTATTAAAACATTAATGCTGGATCGGGCTTTAGTAATGATGATCCAGATTCATTGGTGATTCATTGGGTAGTAATTTGATAATGCATCTTGAGCAAGACTGTGGCACTGCCATGGTTCACTTTGTTCTGCCTTAATTAAAAATTGTTCTAGAGATTTACAGTGCTGACAAAAGTTTTCCTTTCATTTTACTAAACCTGTACCAGTCACGAATGGGAGTTTTTTGATATTCGTGAATATTCTTTGAAACTTTCAATTTGAATGTGATGTTTTACTGTCCAAGTGATTCAGAAGTTAGTTACTAGATTTATACATTTAATATACTTTCGAGTAATGGGTGCATAATTCACAGTGAAATGAACAACTGGCCACTACAGAGAGACTTTTCTGGAACTTTTATAAGCAGCTCTGCAAAGGCTTGTAAAACTTCTCTTAGTAGACAATCCATCTCAGTCTTTCCACAGTGCTTCATTTAGCTATAAAGCTTCCCGTTGGTAGCCTAATTGAAGTGTGGTAATAATGGTTCTTATCATCATACTTATTTCAATGGCATCATCAACACTGCATTTTGTGCCTTTTTGAGGCATTAACTGAAATTGTGAAAGCAAATTATGTCCACCCTTGTCTTGTAAATGTGCTCTCTGAACTCTATAAAAAAAGGGCAATGATGGAACTTGTAATTTCAGATGTGTTAAAGGGATAGTTCTTCCTAGTATTATAATTCAATCATTATTTACTTGTTATAACCCCAGGAGCAATTGTGAAAATATTTTGTGGTCCGTGATGTCATACAATGGCAGTTTATGGTGACCACCTCTTCAAGCTTTTAATAGGACGCAAAAGTACAATTTAGAAGTTTTATAAATTATTGTATGACACTCAGAAAATCGAATGTATTATTTAGCGAAAATGCAGAATTTACAAAACATGTCTAAAAATTTTGAAGGAGACGAGAAGATGCATTTCTATGCCCAGCCTTATGTGCATGAATCCGAAATCAAACAGAGAGATGAAACGGGCTGATGCAGCCACACATACACACTCCGAAGCTACACTCAGACAGAGAGGACAGGAGACTGCAGTATTTTGGAGGTTTTGGATGTTTTTCTCCCCAAAATTGAACTGGAAGAACCATAGAGAAAGGTGTAGGGAGTAGGGCTGCACGATTTTAAAAAGTCATATTGCGATATGCGATTGCAATATAATAAACAATTGGTAACATGAGTCAACTTGCTTGGTTATCAAGGAAAATGCACAAATAGATAACTGATAATGCTGAAATGTGTATTTTTCAACTCAAACATACAAACTAGCAACAACAACAACTATAAATGCACATTGTTTTCAAATTAAAATATTTTTCTAAATTAAATAATAACATCTTTGCATTACTGCAAACTTGTTATTTTCTCAATATTACACCTAAATAAAATAGAACAATAAATAAGAACATACAAATTTTCACGAAAATAAGATTGTCCAAACAAACAGGGACATGTAAGCAGGATGTAACATGTACTTTGTTGAACATCTTTTAAAAAGGAAACTGGATATAAAAGTGTGGTACACTCAAACTATTAAAACGTCTCAGGTTACGACTGTAACCCTAGTTCCCTGAGAAGGGAACGAGACGATGCGTCGATGACGCTTTGGGAACGCCTTTGCATGTTTACCCCTGAAGCACGTATGTCAACTAGTCAATGGAATGAATGAACGCCACGGGCGGGTGACGTCATGACCAGGAAAGGATATAAGCACATCCAGTGCGTTACTCGCGTTAGCTTTTAGAGCCGAAGCAAAGTCGATCACAGGGATGCAGGAAGTATGGCAGGGCGACGCATCGTCTCGTTCCCTTCTCAGGGAACTAGGGTTACAGTCGTAACCTGAGACGTTCCCTTACGAGGGAACTCGCGATGCGTCGATGACGCTTTGGGAACGATAATACCCAATCCGCCATAATTACAAAATGCCAGATGATAAAAACTGTCGGCAAATTAAGTAAAAAGCACCTGGGATCCTGGGGCAGCTTCCAGGTCCAGGCTATAAAACCTCACAAAAGTTAGCGGTGAGGACCAACCTGCCGCATCACACACCTCCTGGAGGGAAGCTCCTGATAAGAGGGCTTTAGAGGCCGCCATACTTCGAGTAGAGTGAGCTCTGACCACCAAAGGGAACGGCTGGCCAGAGGACTCATATGCAAGAGAAATAGCCTCAACTATCCACTTACTGATTGTCTGTTTAGAAGCAGGAAGACCTTTCTTAGGTGAACCAAAACAGACAAACAACTGATCAGATCTCCTCCACGGGGCAGCCCTGTGGACATAAGTGTCCAGTGCTCGCACTAATTACTAATAATGGACTTACTCCGTACTGGTGGACTCTCTCCAGGACTCCTGGGAGCAGAGCAAACAGGGGGAAATGCGTACAGACGTAGCCTCGGCCACGTCTGTACCATAGCGTCCAACCCCAAGGGGGCTGGTTGCGTGAGGGAGAACCAAAGTGGACAGTGCGTCGTAAGCTGAGACGCAAACAGATCCACTTCTGCTTGGCCGTAAAATTCCCAAATGAGCTCCACCGCCTTGGGGTGGAGTCTCCATTCCCCTGGCCTCAGCACCTGCCTCGACAGGGTGTCTGCTCCTATATTCTGGTACCCTGGGATATACACTGCCCTCAGGGAGAGTATTTTCCCGAGGGACCACAAGAGGATCTGGTGCGCCAGTTTGCAGAGTGGACGCGAGCGCAGACCCCCCTGTCGATTTAAATAAGAGACCACCGATGTGTTGTCTGTACGGACACGCACATGATGGCCCCTCAGGTCTGGAAGGAAATGTCTCAACGCATTGAAGACGGCCATCATCTCCAGGCAATTTATGTGCCAAGAGAGATGATGGTTCCTCCACAGACCCTGAGCTGAGCGGCCTTCCATTACCGCTCCCCAGCCGGTGAGAGAAGCGTCTGTCGAGATAGCAACTTGATGGCAAAGAGCTCCCAACACCGGACCCTGGGACAGGAACCAATGTTTCCTCCATATAATCAAGGCGCGGATGCACTGCCACGTGATCTTGATCGTACGAAGTGGGTTCCCCCTCGGGGAGAACCCTCTGGTCCTGAGCCACCACTGCAAAGGTCTCATGTACAGCAGGCCAAAGGGGATCACATTGGACGCTGCTGCCGTGAGGCCTAACAGTCTCTCGAACTGTTTCACAGTGCGTGACTGGCTTAGCTTCAACTCTTTTGTGGCTGTGATGATAGCAGCTCCACGAACGGGCGATAGTGTGGCCCGCATCGTGACTGAATCCCATACCACACCAAGGAAAGTGGTTCTCTGTAATGGAGAAAGCACACTCTTCTTGGCATTGAGTCTCAACCCCAATTTCTTCATATGAGCGAGAACGACATCTCGATGCCGACCCGCTGACTGCTCTGATTCCGCCAGAATCAGCCAGTCGTCGATGTAGTTCAGAATGCGTATGCCCTGCAGCCTGAGCGGGGCCAGAGCTGCATCTACACACTTCGTGAACGCGCAGGGTGACAGAGCTAGACCGAATGGAAGCACCCGATATTGGTATTCTTTCCCCCGAAAGAAAACCTCAGGAACTTCCTGTGTTGAGGGAGGATGGAGACATGGAAGTAAGCGTCCTTCAAATCTATCGTGACAAACCAGTCCTCGGATCTGATTTGAGTCACTATCTGTTTGAGTGTGAGCATCTTGAATTTCAATTTTTATGACTGCACGATTCAGCAAACGGAGATCTAAAATTGGACGCAACCCCCCATCCTTTTTTGGAACAATGAAATATCGGCTGTAAAACCCCGATTCTCTGTCGGGGGAGTACACCTGTTCTATAGCTCCCTTTGCTAAGAGAGACTCTACTTCTTGCTCCATTACCAGAGCCTGCTCGGGATGTACTACCGTGAGTAACACCCCGTTGTAATGAGGCGGAGGAGAACCAAATTGGATTCTGTAACCTTTCTCTATTATCTGCAGGACCCAAGGAGATATATTCGTCAGATTCTTCCACTCTGTCAGAAAATCTACTAAGGGTACCAGTCTCTCGAGACTGGCCTCTGGTGTTAAAGGAACAGCCACTTCGGCGACCTGAAGCATATTGGCAGGAAACATACCGAACTGACTGTTTTTGAACCCCCCTCAGAGGGCTCACGTCCGACGCAACGTTGAGTCGACATTGCGCCGAACTTTCGCTGGATACCACTGCGCCCCGAAGCACCAAGGGTGGCGGGGTTGGCAGACTGGTCCCATGAGGACCCCGAAGTGGAGCGGGCACCGTATTCTGAGGTGTACACCGCTCCACCCCGGTTGGGGCTGTCCTCGATGGTCTGATGTGCATGCATCAGGACCTTTTCTGAGCCGAAGCCTTCTTAGCCGTAAGTACGGTCCTCAGATCTGGCTTAGACTTAGCCAACTTCGGCTGAGAGCGTTGGCTCGGTCCCCAAGATTTATTCGGGGGAGCACGAGGCGCAACACTTATTTTCTGTTGCACACGGTGCGAGGAACTTGGCTGGGGATGCTCACGCCCAGCATCCCCAGGGGGATGGACTCGGCGAGGAAGGAATTTTTTAAAAGCCTCAGATTGTTTTTTATTTTCTTGAAATCTTTCAACAACCGTATTCACCGAGTCACCGAAAAGACCCGAGGGAGACATAGGGGCATCTAAAAGAAAAGCCCGCTCTTTATCTTTAATCTCTGCAAGATTTAACCAAAGATGTCTCTCAGTAGCTACGAGGGTTGCCATAGACCGCCCAATAGCACGGGCGGTCTCCTTCGTAGCTCTGCGAGAAAGATCTGTAGCTCGACGAAGCTCTCGAATTTTGTCGGGACTAACTCCCTCACTCCTATCGATATCCCCCAGCAGGTCTGCCTGATAGGCTTGGAGCACTGCCATCGTGTGCAGACAGGCTCCAGCTTGACCTGCTGCCGTATAAGCCTTACCCACTAAATTGGATGTGGTTTTTAGTGGTTTATTTGGCAACACGGGATCCTTCAGGGACGATGCTGACCCAGGAGACAGATAGCTCGCGAGCGTCTGTTCCGCTGGGGGCATCGACCCATAACCAAAATCTTTCAGCCCCTTTATATTTGAATATGTGTGGACATGGGGACTAAAAAGACGTGACGAATATGGTTTATTCCATGATCTACATAGCTCACTATGCAGATCAGGAAAAAATGGAAGGGCCCGTGATTGAGATGAAACATTAGATGTGAGAAAACGCTTGTCTAATTTGCTTTTAGGCCGAGTATCTCTTTTTTCTGCTGGCCAGTCAATATTTAATGTATCAACAGCACGAGTTATCACCTCAATAAGCTCCTCATATGCTGGGGAGAGGGATGGCGAATCCTCTCCCCTTATTGTATTAGTGTTTGTGTCACTCTCAACAATGCTCAGTAACTCCACCTCCTCAGAGCTAGAGCACCGAAGCATCGGGCTCTCTTCCCGGGCGGAAGAAGCCGCAGCGCGGGCTTCCGACACCGGCAAGAGAGCAATGGATCCCTCGGGTAAAGGAGGAGATAAGGCAGAGCCCGTCTCCAACCCCGCCGAGAGATCCATTTGCGAACCCCAAGTGAGCTTTCTCCGCGCTGCCTCGGCAGCCGCGAGTCCAGAACCCTGAGGTTCGCGAGCCTGTCCGTCATCCTCAAATGCGGACAGACGGGAGCGGAGCACGCGGAGCAGCAGACGCTCACAATGCTGACAATCAGACCCCTCGAAGACTGACATCGCATGCTCCACTCCCAAACAAACTACACAAAGCTCATGTGTATCTCCACCCGTGATATAACGAGGGCAAGGAGAAGCACAGGCTTTAAATAGTTGTTTTGCCATAATATTCCAATCTAAAGAGAGACAGACAACAATAAATAAGACAGACAGTTTTGACACAGAGCGCTTTGCTGAGGCACAAAAGCTAACGCGAGTAACGCACCGGATGTGCTTATATCCTTTCCTGGTCATGACGTCACCCGTCCGTGGCGTTCATTCATTCCATTGACTAGTTGACATACGTGCTTCAGGGGTAAACACGCAAAGGCGTTCCCAAAGCGTCATCGACGCATCGCGAGTTCTCTCGTAAGGGAACTGTTGTTGTTGTGTATATATATTTGTTGAGCGCAGTACTGTGGAGACGTAGTGCATGTGGAGGCCCAAGCTATTCTCCACAACATCCATGCACAACTCACCACGTGCCCCACCAAGCAGTGGGGCACGAGAACCATATTATAGTGACCACAAGGAGATTACCCCAAGTGACTCTACCCTCCCTAGCAACCGGGCCAATTTGGTTGCTTAGAAGACCTGGCTGGAGTCACTCAGCATGCCCTGGATTCGAACTTGTGACTCCAGGGATGGTAGTTAGCATCAGTACCTGCTGAGATACCCAGGCCCCTCCTGTTTCCACTCTTAATATTTCCTTTAAAGGGGTCATGACATGAGAAACCAAATTTGCCTTGATCTTTTGGTATATAAGAGGTCTTTGTATCATTAAAACGTCCTGCAAGTTTAATATTTTAAGACGTCCTCCCCATTCTAAACGAATCATTTATTTAATCAAGCTCAAAATACAGCTCGTTCTGGATTCATGGTTAGAAGTGACGTGTCGGTTAGAAGTGACGTAACAGCGTTTGCATATGACCGCCTCCAGCACAAGATAACTACGCTTTAAGCGCAAGACAACTACGCTGATTTCGTATCGCCGTGCGCCTCACAAGTGTTCAGTCGATGGACAGCGAGCTCTGACAGAGACTACTTGTGCACAGGAAAATTACGATGCCACACAGATGTGCTGTTCCTGGATGTGGTCAAACAAAACCTCTGAATAAGCTGCCGAAAGATCCAGACGTCAGGGAAAAATGGATGCAGTTTATTTTTTGAGGACGTCCCAGTCACGGCAGTGTTAACTTAAGCGTTTGTTCTGTACATTTTAAGGATGACTGTTTTGAGAACAAATCTCAATATGATGCTGGCTTTGCCAGAAAACTGTTGCTCAAAGATAAGTCCGTGCCGACTATTCTGGGAACAACGACGACGCAAACTGTAAGTAATCTATTTTAAACTTTAAACTACTTTTTAAAGCGCAATTTCATTCATTATGAATAATCACAGTGTTTTTACTTAGTTTACTTGCATATTGTTCTGGCTGGGGGCGTCAGTAATTGATACATAGGCACTGACGTTAGCCAATCATAACAGTGGGCGTTAACACTGAGGTCTTAAATGGAAAACGCCCCCAAAACAGACTGTTTGAATCAGAGGATGAGAAACAGGGTGGGAAAAGGTCATAAATCACTAGATTTTAAAAGTTTTTCTTAAAAAAAAATATATTAATACTATAATTGCACCTAAGGGAACATAATAATACAATAAAAAAAACCATGTCATGACCCCTTTAATACTACCTATAAAAATTAATATAAAAGTTGTTTTCCTTGCAGTGATTTGTTTACAGTGAAGGTCGGAGAGTTAATAAAAAGGTTTGGTCCAAGTAAATTAACCATGGTTTTACAATAGTAATCCTGTAGTAACCATGTTTTGTAAATGTGAATTATTGTTATTTTTGTCCCAGGGTGAAACCGATGTTTACTGTTGCTTTTCAATGGGACTGAGAACTCTAATATACTGTTGTGTTTGACAGTGTGACTTGCTGCCCTGTCTATTCACTCTGTTTATCAGTGCATTGTCACCCTGGCCTGTCATAGAGAAGACTGAGTCTCTTATCAGGCAAGACCTCATGGCATCCTCTTTAGAGACTGCTACATTGACACCCATGGAGCATGAATAGATGTCCAATGCCTCCATCTCTCAGACCATGCTGACATAGTGGTGTGTTTGAGTGTGTTTGTTTGTATATATGTGCAGAAGTTTTTGTGTTCCCTTGACCTGTCATGTAAGGTAATACAGAGATGAATTTAGTTATGGAGTTACTTAATTAAAATGTTTCCTGACAACGTGGAGTCATTATTCAAATATTGCTTGAACTTATATTTTTGGTTATTCAAAAGAGCAACATTTGAATTAAAGCTGTTTTGTTGCTGCTCCATTTGCAGTCAACAGTGAGGTCATGCTACACTTGTTGGTAACCAGGAGAAAGTGAGAAAGAGAGAGTTGTTACTATGGCAACATGCTCTTTAATTTAGTTTTCCATTTGATAGGCATACAAGTATGAACAAGTAGTTGAACAAGTAAATTTAAGGAATAAACTCTTTTTGTTTTGTTTAAATTATGCCTTCATTAAAAGTACATTGTGTCACTTCAGCATCAACAGATTAATAATAGGGTTCCCACAGTCATGGAAAACCTTAAACTTTCAGTGACTTTAAAAGTTGTGATTTCTAGGCCATGGAAAAGTTATGAAAACGTATAAAATCTTAAAAATCATAGAAAGTTCTATAGTGAATATAATTTTTTTTTGTTTTCCTCTGCTTAACAATATCACATCAGCTAGATTAGGTCTTGTGAAGAGTAAAACCAACCACAACAATTTCTGATTAGTGAGCGAATCCTTCTTTTGTGTCTATGTTTGAGTGATTCATTAATGAATGTGACTGAATCAAATAAATAAAAAAAAATCTGTATCCAGCTATCGTTAATGACTGGAAATGTGGAGTTTGGTATGTTTGTCTTGTGTACATTTGTTATGTATTTTACTTTGAACAAAACCAGGACATTCCAGAATACCATCTAATAATATTTACTTTCATCTGTATAGTTTGCCCTGCTCTTGACCTTACAGTTGAATTGTCATTAGACTTTTTGCTTTGTAAAAACTTTCAGGGCAGACTACAAAGCCTGCATTTCCTCAGGGACAACATTGTGTCTTGTTGATAAAAAATACAGTTCCAGTGTTATTGTATTGGCTCTATCAACAGATCTTACACTAAGCAGGGACACAAAATTGAGTATTGGAATTGGGGGTTGTTCTCAAATATACATCATTGCCTAGATATGTGAAATAACTGTTCAGTGAATGACCTGGTTCTATGGTGGTTCATGACACATGTTTCTTGTAGAGATTTATGTGTATTGTCATGCATTAAGGGTGCAATGATGTTAGCTTGATACATTCAGTTGATGAATAAATTTTTGTGCCCCTTGCAATAAAGATTCTGCATTGAGGTTGAATTGAAATTGATGTATTTATTTCCATTTTCTGAACAAACTGAACTGAAAATAGTGTCAATCTGTAACTTTATCTGATGTAAAGATAAAAAAGTAACTAACATGGTGTAGGACACTGGTTGAGTTAAACTGTTTATGTGTTTACTAGGAAATTAATGCACAGTTTGTATTTAGACAGGTTTTATCAACACAACTGCTGCTTTTTCCCTCTCTGCTTCATAGTATTACACAAAGGTGCCATTATCAAAGCCCTTCTTTCCCAGAAGGCCTAATCACCACCCATAATAGCATGATCACAGGAAGCCTGCGAGATCACAACACCTGCTCTGCCCAGAGCAAATATTGGTCTACTCGCATGATAGAGACCAGGCCTATATACACCTAAATTTCCAATTGCACTAGCAAACAGAATATTTATGTAGTGGTTTTAAAGAGAAAGTTCACTGAAAATTGAAAATTCTGGCATAATTTACTTACCCTCAGGTTGTTTTAAACCTGTATGACTTTCTTTTATTCCATAGAAAACTAAAGATGTTTGGCAGAATGACAGCCTCAGTCACCATTCACTCTTATTGTGTGGAAAAGTAATACAATGTAAGTGAATGGTGACTGTGGCTGTCATTCTGCCAAACATCTCCCTATGTGTTTCACAGAAAAAAAGAAAACATACAGGATTATAAGAACAAAAAGTTTAAAAGAATGATGACATTATTTTAATTTTTTGGGTGAAAAAGTTGTTTGTGTGGTTTTAAAATGTTTCCTTCATCTTTCCACTCCTAACCATATGACGGGTTAAGATGGCTGTGCAGTTCTGACGGGTTACCGGAGGACCTTTCAGGCAGGTACGGACAGAGATTAACTTCATGTGCCGTTTTCTGTCCGTTCTCCACTCTGATATGCAACTTTTTCTCTTTATATCAATTTCCTCTCATTTGTCTAGTTTATTTCTTTTTATTATTCAACATTTAATTATGTTTTGTCAGTGTCTCAGAGACCATACTGTAACAAGTGTTCTCATCTGTGATGCCACATGTTTGGGGATGTGAACATTACTCTACAATGCTATAATTGTTGAATAAAAAGTTGATGCCTTCATGCACTCTTTTATTTCTGTACAAATGTTGGTTCCTCTCTATCTGCCTTCCCTTCATCTGATCATTGATTTATAGCTGTTAAATATGTCAGGTCTTTTCTGTGTTATAAGGATATGAGTCTGTCTAGCTGTCTTCCAGTCCAGCTTTCTGTAAAAATGCCAGAACAGACCCACTATGTGATCATTTTTTTTAGGTTGCCCAAGCCATGTGTTTATAGCAACTCCCATCAAAAATGTTCTCATGCATTCTAAATGTTTTGATGTGAAACTGTTATAGAACAATGGCTGCTTGCATGTGTAAGATACAGGTGTGAATGTGAGAGATTGGTTTGATGGGTGAAGTGTTGTGTAGCTTCATGTTTTCTTAGTTTGCGTTGCTGTCAGTGCTAAGGAAGGCACAAAATGGCAATACAAAGTTAGGAATGTGTGTATAATATATATATATATATATATATATATATATATATATATATATATATATATATATATATATATACACACACACACACACACTACTGTTCAGAAGTTTGGGGTCACATGCCTGAAATGTTTCTCATGATCTTAAAAATCTTTTGATCTGAAGGAGATCAAATGTTTGCTTAAATGTTTGAAATTAGTTTTGTAAACAAAAATATTATATTATTATATATAATTGTGCCAACATATTAATTTATTTCATTACAAAACAAAATTTTTATAACTTGATGACTTGGACCAAATAATAAAGAAAAGCAGCCAATAAGTGCCCAACATAGATGGGAACTCCTTCAATACAGTATAAAAAGCATCCCGGGTGATACCTCAAGAAATTGGTTGAGAAAATGTCAAGAGTTCATGTCGGCAAAATCTAGGCAAAGGGTGACTACTTTGAAGATGCTAAAATATAACACCGTTTTGATTTATTTTATCACAACATAATTCCCATATTTCCAATTCTATTATTCCATAGTATAATTAAGACTTTACTGTTATTCTAAAATGTGAAAATAAATAATTAAAGAACGAGTAAGTGACCCTAAACCTTAGTGTGGTATATGTATGTATGTATGTATGTATGTATGTATGTATGTATGTACATACATAGGGTCATATAGAGTTTAAGGTCACTTACTCATTCTTTATTATAATTTTTTCTTCACATATTAGAAGTGAAGTCATCAAAACTGGTATGGAATAATAGAAATGTAAATATGGTAATTATGTTGTGACTAAAAATATATTAAAAATATGTTATATTTTAGCATCTTCAAAGTAGCCACTCTTTGCTTAGATTTTGCCGACATTTTCTCAACCAATTTCTTGAGGTATCACCCTGGGAGTTCTCCTCTATGCTGGGCACTTATTGGCTGCTTTTCTTAATTATTCGGTCCAAGTCATCCATTTCAAAAACATATTTTTTTTTAATACAATTGTAGTTTTGTAATGAACTAAATTAATATGTTGGCACAATTATATTTTTGTTTACAAACTAATTTTAAATATTTAAGCATACTCCTTCAGATCAAAAGATTTTTAAGATCATGAGAAACATTTCAGTCAAGTGACCCCAAACTTTTGAAAGGCAGTATATGTAGTATATAAAACAATCTGCACTATTGCAATTTTTTGGAGATTTAACTATCTCCACTCTGTTTGGCTGGCAATATGAGACTTCTCCCTACTGTGGTATGTGTGACATCATACACTAGCCTGGTTTTATGCATTGTGTGTATTCTGGTACAAAAACTCTCTGCCTGTCTGTTCACCACAGGAAGTGCTTTTATCCCATAAAGTTGGCTAGTCAGCTTACAGGCATTGACTGACTAACCAATGGAATGTCTGTCAGAGTGGGTGGGGGAGAGAGAAAAGAACAGGAAAGACAGAGAAATGTCACATACTACTGCATTTTGTCAAGTTTTGTGATATTTCACTATGTCCGCTATAATATTTATCAAACACATTGTATAACTGGAATTTACTTTAGCTATAGCTGCTCTTCAGCAAAGAAAAATAAAGATTCCTTTGGCCTCAGAAACTCCTTCCCATGCCTCTTGAAACACAGTGGGAAGAAATCAATTTAGCTGTCATTCGAATATCTCTAGTCTCTGCTTGTCAGCATTTTTACTGCTCACCGTAGGCAGCCTTCCACAATGTGTGGGCAGGAAGGACCTAAAAACTATTTTTATGTACCCAAATATTTTGTTTTCATAGGTGCAGGAAATCTTTAGTTTAACCCAATTACCATAAAGCACTTTTATATTTAGCTCTGATAAATACTCACCATTTTTTCTGTGTCTCATGCACAGATAATAATGGCAGCATTAACTCCATCTCTGACCGAGGAACACAGCTGCCTGGTCATCAAGAGGTAAGATGTCAGACTCATCTAATTTCATTCTCATTTCCTTTCATATCTCTTCCTTGTTTTCAAAGGAAACTGAATGTTAATGTGAAGAATGGTATTTTGTTGTAACATATATATAAAAAATACATATACATATTGTTTTCATATTCTGAGGTTGAGTTGCTTTTAAAAAAGATGTGTGAGCATACTAATGCCTCCACACAATACACAGCTTTCAAATATGTCGGATTGTGGCACCGTTCATATTACACAACTGTCTGTCTTGTCATGGAAGTTGTAGTGTTTTCAAATTACACAAGGAATCAGCAACAGGGGTGAACACATTACAAAACATTTCACTATTGACAAATCCCAGACAACACTGCCTGGACTCCAAATTATGTTTCACAACAGAGTACACGCGAGAAGTGATACGAGATATGAAAACAAATGCATGATTATATATTATGCATTTCAGAATATGATGTGTATGTTTTTAATCATATAATTTATTGGTTACAATATGAAAAAGTACCTCCTATTGAAAAATCTACCCATTTGCTTGCCTGACTGTCCAAGAGAATTGGCAATTTCTCTCCAACTCTTCTCTTTCTCCACCCGGTTGTGGTACAGTTCAGAGGAAACATCAAATATGCACTGATGCTCCTGCCAATGTTCCACAAATTTTTCCTCCATTTCTTCGGTCCAATGTGACTTTATTGATAAAGAGTCATGATAATTGATGTTCTGTTGCAGGTACATCAGGACTCCTCCCACTGAAACTTCCCGTGCCCTGTTTCTTGCTCTCTCATTGGCTGTAGGTCTACGCTGCTGTTGTATTCAGTCAAAACATATTTCACTTTGCACGATTTGGAATCGCAGACAGGTCCAGATATTTAACATCCTAGATGTCTTGCTGACATCGGCGAAGCACCGGCGCTTCTCTCAAATTGCGTCTTTGATAATTCATACATTGCGTTTGTTGTTCACAAGAGCAAGCTCTGATTTGCCTACGATTTCGGGCTTTTGTCGACAATCTCTACAATGCTTTCAGCGATCGAAAATCGGGCCTAAAATCATGTAGTGTAAACTCTGCATAAGTCCATGAGTCTGCTAAATCTGAAGAAATGGAGCACTCGAAAACAGGTCAAAAGGTATGGAGAGGCTTCTCCCACAAGTACTCATGTGAATAAGTTAGAAGCTGTTTATGTATTATAAAGGATGATTGTCCCATTTGCATCAGAGATAGTGTAGGATGACCTCATCTGAGTAAACAATGGGCCTGATTTTGTATTCCTTTTAGTTTACAACTGTTCTGCTGCAGCACATAAGGTCTCTACTTTAAAGTCATGTTAAGGCATCTGATTCTCCTCAGCACTGACTTTGGCATTTTCACATGCAAATATGTAAACATGAACTGAAAGCATCAATAAATTATGCCCTTGTTATATTTGTCTTAAATGTACACTTTGATACCATGCTGAAAAGACCAGCTTAACCAGCACACAGTTCCTTTGCTGGTCAGGGATTATTATTGTTTTATTTTTTTATATTTTTATGTTATTCACCAGCAAAACAAAAAATCTATATGGTTTGTCTGGTAATGCTGGTTATTGGTTAACCAAGGATGTCTGGGTAAGGTAGCCAGAAAGCCTTGTTGGAACACCAGCAAACCAGAATCCCATTTTTTGGACCAGCATTCAAGATACAACGTACTGCATGCTGGTGACTAGATATGCTGTTTGGTCAGCAGAGTAATTGTACATTCCTCCTCAGTGCAATCAGCAGCACTATATAAAGGAGTGTTTTTTTGGCAGGTAGAGATATAAATAACCGCAAGTTTGTGAAATTACTCACCCCTGTGAAATCACTTTTGTGAGGGAGCATCCAGAGGTGAAGCTGTAGCACCACTCTTTAGAAAAATCTACAAAATTATAAAGTATTACAATAAGCAGCTTGATTATCTCAGCCCCACAACATTGATTCAAGATTTTTACAAGAGAGGTTTCAAGGCAAAGGCATCAGATTCCAGTAGACTTATCTTTTTATCTTATGTCACTTTATGAAATGAGGACTTTGCTGTGTACACATGCGCTCTCTAACAAAGGCCTTAAAGGGATAGTGCATGCGAAAATAAAAATTATGTCATTATTTACTCACTGTCATGTCATTCCAAACCAGTATGACTTTCTATCTTTTGAGGAACACAAAAGGAGATATTAGAGAATGACCGCTTCAGCTCTCACCATTTACTTTCATTGTATGGAAAAAGATGCAATTAAAGTGAATGGTGCCTGGGACTTAAATACTGCCTAACATGTCATTTAAACCACAGAATAAAGCCAAAGAGCTTTAGAACCGCACGAGGGTCTGTACATGATAACAGAATTTTCAGTTTTGGGTGAACTATCCCTTTAACTTAGACAGAAGAAAGGTATGTGTTAACAAGAAATTCCCCCAGTTGTCTGTAGTAAGGAGGAGTCTGTAGTAAAACGTTCATATCAGAGGTCTTTCTGTTAGTGTGCAGCACGTGACATGGAAATTTTATACACTACATTCTCCCTGTCACACGCCAACATTGGAGCACTTTATGCAAAATATGATGGCTGTTACAGTTGAGGTATGATACATTGTTTATGTTCAGGCCCAAGGGGAGATTGTTGCCAACTTTGTGGAGCTTGTTTTAAATTACTATTTAAACATTGCTGAACATTACATTTTTTGTGAAGTTTACAAATCGTGCATACTGCTATAGGCAAAACGAGTAAAAAAAATAAAACAAATATATATATATATATATATATATATATATATATATATATATATATATATATGTATATGTATATGTGTGTGTGTGTACCGCATTGCATTAAATCACATGTGTTATAAAACATCCACAGTTGCCTAACTCTCAACACTCTAGTTCAATCCTCAGAGCTGACTGAATTAACATGGTGTATTGTTTGAATTTAGTGGCCTTTTTTCTTGTTAATAATGATCATTTCTGCTAAATATATTGAGATGGGACCATATCAATACCTTGTTTTTTCTTCTTCTTTTACTCTCCTTCTCCTTCAATGTGTGTGTGTGTGTGTGTGTGTGTGTGTGTGTGTGTGTGTGTGAGAGAGATAGAGAGATGAGCCTGAACAGGAAGGGTGGGCCTTCAATATTTGTCTTAAACACAAGCAATGCATTTGTCACTCTGTTTTATACTTCATCATGATTAACATTGATATGAAGATGCTAGTGCTTATATACAGCACAGAGTGTAGCAGTGGGGGCTGGTACTTCAAAAGTAGGGAAGCACAGCAATTGTTTTTTGCAGCCAAATTGGCAAAGTGTCTGATAATGAAAGATGAAATAAATGTTATGTCAGATTGCAAATACCTATGTGTAGCCAGGGGTGTATATTCCATGGGGATGGGGGTAGGCAACCCCCCCATAATAAAAACAAGCAAGTACAATATATATACCATGATCAGTGGAGACATGTACATTATGCACACTGTACCCCCCTCCCATGTTCAAGAAGGGTCCCCCTCCCCCAGAAGCTTGCACAATCTTTACACCAGATGTCTTGCACTGCACCCTCAGAAATAATTATGTCACAGCGCTCATAACACAACATGCGCATGGTAATGATAGGCTACAGTAATGTGAGTGTGGCCAAGGTGATAAAATTAGGTTAAAAAAATACAAATAACTAAATAAACGTCAAATACAATTTTACACCAGACTCTAAAGAGTGCCGATTAGCACAATTAAAAGCTGTCTTAAATGTGGCATAATTCCAGATTGATGTTTCATGAATAATGCATTACAGAGTCATTCACTATGTTTTTTTTAACAGATTTTTATAATAAATATTAATATTATATATATCCATGATACAAGACTGCAAAATCAAGAGTTACCGGTTATTTATTAGAGTATTCAGACTCTCACATGCAAAAGATTTGCACTGGTACAAGAACAGGTACCTTATCGTCGTCTCTTGCTGTGTGTCAAACAAGGATGTGTGAGTTAAGTTTGTTTCCAACCTCACGCAAGTGCTCGAGCCCCTTGCTGTTGCTTGGCCGCTCCGCTTGGGGCTGATGCTTCAGGCTTGTGCACGAGCTTGGACATTAATAGCATGAGAAGGTAAAAGAAAGTAAATTCCATGCTTTTCGGTCACCAGAAAAAGATGTAGTGCGATGTAATGAAATGTTTGTGATCAAAATTGTCTAAAAATATATATATTTTGTCAGAATACATGGTTGTTTTTAAATGGATGGTTGTTTTAAATGGATGTCAATGGGGAAACATGCTCTTAATGCTGAAGGATGTAACTTTTTCTGTGTTAAAAATCTTTCTCCTATCCCAGCTTAATATGCAGAAACAATTATAAGTAAGCCATTCATATTTACATTTTCTCAAACTGTCTTTCTGTGTCGTGATGAAAATTGCATTGTTTGTTTTGAGAATCTTGCTTAGACCCGTCCCAACAATTCTGTCACTTTGTTTTTACCTAAGGCAGATGGGTGACATATTGAGAAAGCTGCTTTGAAAAAGTATTTTTGCAGTTATGTTTGGTGGCGCAGAATTTACATACTTCAGGTTTAAGCTCCGGAGGGTGTAGTTCATGCATCTATCAGCAGGGGCTAACAGACCTGCTTACAAGCCAATTCCTGCCCCCCTGGTAGCCACCAAACACTGTGCTCAAGCTTTTACATTTCTTAATCTGTCAATCACAAAATATTGCCATTTCAAATGTAGTTCATTTATTGGCCGTTTATGGCGAAGTCCCACCCATTTGAAAGTTCGACCAATCATCATGTAGAGAAGCCAGGTTTCCAGGCGGTACAAAAACCCCCCATTGATTTAAAGCCCAGTGTCCAATAGGCAATCAGATGCAAGTTCAATCCAAATAGTTCTTGCGAAGATCCCTTTGACTCCCAGAGCAGCATGTCATCCATTCGGGAACCCAAAATGGCACATTTAGAGCCTCTCCGATGAGGATCGATGTTTACTTCCCTGAAATCTAATGGTATAGGTATCTGCTATAGACTCCCATTGAAGCACTGCTTCAACAGTGCTCTATGGGCCATGCGTCCACTGACATCTATGGACTTATCCTTGTAGAAAAAACATTACTAGAACAAATGTGTTGTGTGATATTTTACACTTCTATTCGCTAACATACTGGAATGTACAAAAGAGTAACGTGCCTTTTGTATAGATTATTTTGTTATTGCCGAGTTACTTGTGAAAACTGTCCTTCAGTCTTAAATAGGGCTGAAATTATTAGTCAACATTACATGAGATCAGATATGAAACATGATAGCGCGTGAGAGCAACACTGCAGTTCGTGCCTGATTGAGGAGAGAAAACACAGCTCACAGTCCAGATGCACTCTAAACTTTCCAAACAGTTTCAGGTGATGTAGATCTCAAAGTATGAGGAAATTATACAAAAATACAAAATAACTAAATACAGAAGCACTCCTGTTGTGAAATAAAGCAGAGCCGGAGCTGCTGTTCCACTGAAGCAAAACTTGCATATCAGAGCATCTTTAAACATGCTGTTTTACACTTCGCCATTATATCTTTAATGCATATTTATTACAGTTCAAATAATAAGGAAGCAGGTCATGTAAATAAGTACAAACTCCGAAACTGGCATTTTTCTGTGTGGTCAGCACCACTTCCATGAGTTGCGTGAAGTGACCCGATCTGAGGGGGAGAGATTGAAACTGCAACCGGCTTATGCACACTCTGTCGCAGGCACAGTCGTCCCTCATGCTCTCTTGCTCCAGTTAGAAAATCTGTGATTATTAGCTCTATTAAGAAGAGGGAGTTTGTTTTTTGAGAGTTAAAGATGGATCAATGTGAACAGAAAGGTGAGATAATTAGTCTTCACCTATTATATACACTGCAACAAAATAAGTTTTGAATGTATTGTTGTTTTGGCTTGTTTTCCAGTATGAATATCTAAAACTCATTTAAAATAAAGTACATTTACTTTAGGAGCTATACTGCAGAAGAAAGATGTGTTGTCTGAGAATGTTGAATATATTTTAATATTTTTTAATATCTAAAAATCCTTAAAACAAGTACATTTACCTGAAGCAGCATATTAGATATTTAGGCTTTCTGAGAATAGATCTCACAACTGGCAGAAGAATAAACAAGTGAAAAAACACACTTATATACAAAATACACTTATATTCAAGATACAGTCTCTTAAAGTAAGTCTAAATATCTTATATGTTGTTTCTCAAGTAAATGCATCTTATTTTAAGGATTTGTAGACAAATTTAAATAGAAAATAAGACAAAAACACTTGATAACAATAGGATTTTTTTCCCAGTGAATTTGTTTACTAAATTAAACTTAATAAAAAGATTGTTTCCCCCGTTAATTCAATGAATTTCATTTAGAGTTATTTTAAAAGATGCTTTTGTCCTCTTTATTGTTAGTGAGCACATTTAATACAAAATTTTATGTCAAGGTACAACCTGAATAATCGGCTAAGAGCTACTGATTAATTGTTGCAATAATCAACCGAATAATTGTTCTATTAATCGTTATATTAGGCGATTATGAAAATAATCGTTAGTTGCAGCCCTAGTCTTAAAGCAATCAGTACTGGAGGGTAGTGATTAGATTATATGAAGACCTTAGACATTATTGAAGAGTTCAAACCATTCCCATTCTTTCGACATTCTGCTCCAGTCACAACAAATTGCTCAAAGGCTTTAGCTTCTTGATACTGAAGGTTGGGATTTTGAGATCAATAGTGATCAATAATATTTTCCTACCAAAGCAACATAGGGAGAAAGGGTGCCCCACCCCGAACCATAATGCTGATTAACAATGTACATGTCTGAACTAAGTGTTCCTGTCAACTCTCTCCCATTTAATTAGTGGTCTGCAATAAAATAGCCTTTGACTCCTCAATGCACAGCAGCACCTACTTTATTTAGTTTAATAGGTTTCTCTGTTCCTTTCTCTGAACGGCCGTGTTTAGGCTAGTATGCCGAGCACACAAGCATTTTTGTGACTTATCTGTATTGGCTTGCCATAAAGTCTGGGGCAGCATTTTTGTGACCAGAGCTGGCATTTCTCCTCCTCTGCGCCTGTGGAACTTTTATGAACTTTTATAGAAGATTATATAATATACATATCTATATATATATATATATATATATATATATATATATATATATATATATATATATATATATATATATAATTGATTATATTATGCCATGGTTATAATTAAACTTTCACTTATTATTTTTGCCACAGTATGTTTTTGTAAGGAAAGTTGGACAGCAAACGTTTTTGTTTTTCATTCATATTTGTACATCATTCTCTGTTTGTGTGTGTCTGTGTATGTGTGTGTGAGAGTGTTGTGCTCCATACAATGTTTATCTGTATGAGAAGTAAACTCTCTCTTCTTACTTCTGGTTTTGTCTGCACATCTCACAGCAGATCTTCCTGGAGCCTCTTGTGCCATCATGATGCTATTTCTGCAGTGCTAGTGGGATGATGTTTTACTCAGCTTTCTCTCATTACACTCACTACCCTGTGCACTACAGTGAATAATCATGCAGTATGATACATGAGTATCTGGGTCTGTTGGGGGGTTGGCATCTGGAAAAAATTAACTACCCTCACACCTAATAGAAATCACATGCGTCATGTCCCGTTTTGTTCATTGTGAATGAAGGCAACTTTCAAAGTCTCTATGGTCTCGTAGTTGTCTATGAGAGAGTTTGTTCTTGATTTGAATCTCTGTTTTGTCTGTAGATAGACAAGTTTGAGCAGAACTGGGACTCTGTGTACTTCAGGGATGGTGTGCGACGCATCGATTTTGTCCTGTCCTATGTTGATGACAAGGATGGAGACAAGAAAGCGGTATGCCACTAAAAACACAAACACTCACATACACTGATGGCCCAAAGTTTGGAATACAGGTTTGGTACAGTTTGTTCTTATGGAAAGAAATTGGTACTTTTAGTCACCAAAGTGGGATACAACTGATCACAATGTATATAGTCTGGACATTAATAATGTGAAAAATTACAATTAAAATTAGATTTTTTTTTTTTTTTTGAGAACTTCTTAAACTACTTCAAAGAGTTTTCATAAAAAAATCCTCCACGTGCTTCAATGACAGCTTTGCAGACCCTTGGAATTCAAGCTGTCAGTTTGTCCAGATACTCAGGTGAGATTTCACCACACGCATCCAGTAGCACTTGCCATAGATGTGACTGTGTTGTCGGGCACTTCTCACACACCTTACAGTCTAGCTGATCCCACAAAATCTCAATAGGATTAAGCTTCATTTAATGAACCAAATAGCTTTCAACAGTTTTTGATATAATGGCAAGTGATTTTCTAGTAACAAATTAGCAATTTAGCTTGATTACACAAGGATAAGGTTTTGGTGTGATGGCTGCTGGAAAAGGCCTGTCTAGATTTCATTAAAAATTACTTTTATTCAAATAGTGATGGTGCTGTTTTTTACATCAGTAATATCCTGACTATTCTTTGTGATCAGTTGAATGCCACTTTGGTGAATTAAAGTACCAATTTCCTTCCGAAACAGCTAAATCTGTACATTATTCCAAACTTTTGCCTTTTTTTGTGCATGTATGCACAAATTACCTTACAAATTGAAAAAATTGGGAGTATCTGAGAAAGTTGATGTAAAACGATGTTCATTTTGCAATTCTATTTTTGTGCTGCTAGTCACACAGAAATTGCATACTTCACCTTTAAACAATGATTTGCTTAATATTGCATGCTATGCATTAAAATATAAGGGTGAGGACCGGTACGTAGGTGCTACAGGACTAGATGATGGTTAGGGGCGAGATGTCTTCTGGGTCATATTGCACATCGAGAAGCAAGTAAAGTTGCTGACTTTGTGTCACAATGAAACCATTGCACAATACAGTCACACAGAATACACACAGAAAATCAGAAGTGAGCCACTCATTCTGCTCAGTGACTGAAAACACTGAAGGGTTTGGTGTTAAACCTGTTTGATCCTTCATGATTTAGCCTCTGTTTCCTACTGATGATGGTGAGGTGACGTGCGGTCAGGCTCTCCGCTTTGTGAAGGTTAAATCCCTTGAGACACCTGCTTGAGATTGTGTTCCATAAGTTGAAGTAGCCATAGGTCACCAAAGCTTGTGGGAAATACGCATTTTCTCGAAAGGGTTTCAAGACTTGTTTACAACCCTCAAGTCAAGCTATTCCCAAATCCAAACACATCCCCCCACCCCACTCAAAGTTGCTGCTGTCCTTTTCTGCATATCGCGTCACCGTTTTGTGGTCCGTTCTGCATAACGCGGCAGCTCATATTAGCTTATCGCTGCCCATTCGGCCCAGTTCGCGGCCGACCGACCGGCCCGCTCAGTTCTCCCAATGGCCAGTCCGCCCCTGATCAGCCCCAAAGTGCGTCAGCCCACCGTGAAAATGCCCGGTATGCCAGATTACCAGTCCAGCCCTGACTACATTCCACAGTGGCCGGTGAGCCAAAAAGATAATTTCAAACCCTGATAACATATACAGTAGGTTTATGCTTTTGATTTATTTCATTTTCATTCTATTTAAGGCTTATCTAGTTTTGGGTTTAGCATGGGTTTTGTACCTCGGCAAACATTGCTGTGACCTGTAGCTGTAAGATATCTGTATTTCCTGTCTTAGAGCATAGTGAATGTGTAGCTAATATGCATTGTTTTTTTTTTATAACAAAAAATAAAGATCATTTCTGAAAACAATGAATGTCAAAAAATACTCCTAACAACTCTAAAATATGAAACAACAAATCTATTGTTAGACTGAAGGGAACTGTACAATCTAAAATAGAGACCAGTTATTTAAAATTCTTCTAGTGTTTATCACATTTTTTGTGTACTATTTACAGCTACATTTGTGTTTGATGTTGATTTAATTTTATTAGTAAATCTATTAATTCTATATAAACTCTGCCTGGAATATTAGAATTTTATTTAAAAGCCCCTTATTATTTTTTTTTTAAATAATAATAAATTATATCTGGCACTGATGTGGTCTGTCTTCCAGGAGAGAAGAAAAGAATTTGAAGCCAACCTGGAGAAGGCTGGTCTTGAGCTGGAGACTGAAGATAAATTGGTGAGTTGCTGAATTAAGGCACACAGATGACCCCTTATGGTTGCACTGCTATAATGCCACTGTTATATTCCTCTTATGTCAGATATCATGCTCAGACTTTTCTTTGAACTGTAATGATTTTATTTGAATATTCCTTTTGTCTTTTTTTCTATTTCCCCCTTCTGTCGCATAAATACTGCTTACTTTGCTACAAAATATACTATATTAAAATTAAATAAACAAACAAACTAAAAATCAGGAAAAACAAAGACGAAGAAGATTAGTACTTCGTAAGTTATGTGCTAAATATAATAAACAAATCTAATTTTCATACACAACCTACCTGGTGTGAACTTCGCTATAGAGTGATTAAGAGCTCATGTTGAAATACTCAGTGGGCATGCTTTTTCTTGTTTTTAGGAAAAACAGTTTAAAGAAACTCTATGTGTATGTGTCAGTGTATGTAGACTATATAGGCACATTGGGCACATCTTCTTTTGTGATGTTGTGAACACCATCCATTCTCCTTTTTTGGCTTCTATTAAAGATACTTTTTCATGGGCAGACGTAATGTAATGAATTAATGTAATTAATATAATTAATTATAAGCGGGGTAGTTTTAGGTTTGAAGTAGGTTGCCTATTCAACTTGCCTATGGAACTGCCTGAAAAGTTCACCCCCTTCTACCTGCCCTTGGTTGAACTTTAGGATTGAATGCACTTAGTAGCTGCATAAAGAGCTATGGATACTCCCTTGCTCCTTTGCTCACTATGTTTTTCTACTTTTGAGGAAATGTGCTGCCAGTGTCCACATATGTAGACATCATGTTTATCAGCGTGATGATAGATGTGAAAAATTTACAGATTTTTTTAAAGCTGCTGTGGCAGCAGGGGCATGGTCAATTGTCCGTCCAAAGAGAGAGAAAGCGATAAGGTACTGGATACCGGTAAGAGTCAAGAGGGGTACTGACCAAGCATTGGTGGACACGGGTTATAATCAAACCACTATCCACCAATGCTTGGTTCAACGTGAGGCTTTGGGCACAACCAAAAGGGTGAGGTTGAAGTATGTGTATGGGGATATTCACAATTACCCCGTGGTGACCCTTGTGATACAATTTCAGGGAACAAAACATAGAGTGGAGGTCGCAGTTAGTTCCCGCCTCACCCATGGGTCCTGTATAAAAGTGATGACATGTGAAATGTGCGATGCACAGCACCGTGGAAAAGGAGTGTCTCACCATCATGTGGGCTGTCCTCACTCTCCGGTACTATCGGCTGCTCCGATAACGTCCCACTCCAATGGCTCCACCGCATGAAAGATACCCACGCACGGATCACCCGGTGTTATCTGGCTCTCAGCCATTTAAATCAAGGTGGTCCACAGGTCGGGAGCGCCAACTTTCTTTCCAGAAATGGGGGGGTGGTAGACAGGCCGGATGTCTCCCCAGGCTGAGTCGGGTGGTGTGAATATGTGACAACGGGGGTATGGTCACGCGTCCGTCCGGAGGGCGCTTGCACCTGAGCTAAATTATGTCTAACACCTGTTTCTAATTCCAGTGAGCATGGGGAGAGTAGCATATAAGCAGCCACGCCACTGAGAGAGAGAGAGAGAGAGAGAGAGAGAGAGAGAGAGAGAGAGAGAGAGAGAGAGAGAGACTGGCACAAGGAAGTCCATAGTATCTGTGAAGCTAATGAGTCAGTCAGTTTTTATTCATTTAAATTATGCGTTGCATATAGTGAAGCCAAAATACAATGTCCACACATGTGGACACGAGGTTGCATGAGGTTAATCTTTTTATGCATTCAATAATAGGGTTTCAGTTCACCACTTCAAAATATCTATCCCTGCAGGAGTCTGATGATCGTAAGACATATTATCTGAAGATCCACGCTCCATGGGAAGTGTTGGCCACCTATGCTGATGTGCTAAAGATCAAAGTGCCCTTTAAAGAAAGTGACATTCCCAAAGCACGAGACGTTCCGTTGGAGTGGCTCACTCATCCTATACGATTACCAGAGCACATCATGAGGCCAGAGCCGGACTACTTCACTGCAACATTTGACAAGAGCAAGGTTGACTTCTTCCTCATTGATAATAAGGACACATTTTTCCCTCCCTCCACCCGCAACAGGATTGTGTACTACATCCTCACCCGCTGCCCTTACTACAAGGAAGAACGTATGGAGAAAGATAAGACAGGAATTAAGCGACTGCTAAGCAACAGCACATACACCTCAGCCTATCCCCTCCATGACGTAAGTGCAAGATGTATTCACTGCTCATGCATAATTCTGTACTTTGACTCAACTTAGAGGTTTTTCATTGGATTCCCTGTTGAAAATGCCAAATGTTGTGTTTTGGATGCTGGTTTGCTGGTGTCCTGACCTGGCTTTTTAACTAGCTTAAATTAATATTCTGGGTTCAACATTTACTCACCCTCATGCCATCCTAGATGTGTGACTTACTTTCTTCTGCAGAACACAAACAAAGATTTGTAGAAAAATATATCAGCACTGTAGGTCCATACAATGCAAGCTAATGGTGGTCAAAAGCTCCAAAAATCACATAAAGGAAACATAAATGTAATCCATAAGATTCCAGTGTTTAAATCTATATAATTATAAGCGTTAATATTGTAAGATGAATGTTTAAGTCTTAAATATTACAAAAAAATAAATAAAATTTAATCTCCACTTTCACTTTATCATCTGAAAGTCACCTGTGGTGCCGGTGTCCATGAGTTAGACCCGCACTAACCAGCATTCACCAATCTTGAAACTTCATAGAAATTATTGTTGCTGTAACCTGGTCATTTTGGCAGATTTATAGCTCCAGTGTTGTCTAGCTGTGCTTTAATCTGGTTTCTGTTCATACCCCAGTGTCGGTATTGGAAGAAGGCACAGGACATGCAGTGTGAGAGTGAGCGGTTTCACCTGTATAAATACTGGGCTCGATTCCTATGCTTCTACAAGTGGCAGCCACTCAATCTGATCAAGTGAGGACACTGCAGACACATTGCTGTGCGTACATACTGTAACATGACACCTGACAAAGAGTGCTGTAAATAATTGTCTTGTTATGGTATTTTTGCTTAAAGTGTAATTAATGTCAAGAGAAGATGATTATAATTTATTCGGCTGCTGATTCTTTGGAATTTGTAATTAAAATGTTATATTGATTTCAAAGAAAAAAACACAACAGAGAAAATACCAACCCCACACTAACCCCAATGAACACCCCTGTGGTCACATAAAATAATACACAAACAAACAAATTTAATTAAATAAAAAATTATAAATAAAATATATAATAAACATACATAATTAGACTAAACTTCTCTCTCCTCATCCCTTCCCCAAAACCATCAAATACCTAACCCCAGCATTCTACCTGCCCTCTCCTCAAAAGCTGCCACCCTCCCCATCTCCGCGCACAACTCCGGAAATGGTGGCGCTCCATCCGAATTCCAACCCCTTAAAATAATTTGTCTTCCAATCCAAATGCTAGTGTAGTGCAGAGGCAGAGGCGTTTGGATCCATTTGCAGTAGTTTATTAACACAAGCGATCAAACAGAGAGAAGCAGACATAAACAGAAACAGGCTCTGATGAAGGGATAATCCAGTACTCGTAATCAGACACAGGCAAGGGTCAGGGCAGGCAGCAAGGGTTCACAGAGTCGAGAGTCTCTGGGACCGAGGCAGATCAGTGACTAAGTCCACGGCAATGTGGGACCAGGGGCGCTGAGGAACGGGCAGAGGTTGTAATAGACCAGCAGGCTTGAGATGAGAGGATTTGACGGTGTTGCAAATAACGCATTGGTGGATGAGAGTGATGACGTCGGCTTGCAAAGTGGGCCACCAGAAACGGTTGGAGACAAGCTGAGTGGTAGCCGTGATGCCAGGATGTCCTGCAATGGGAGTGCAGTGAACCCATTGGAGGACATGATGGCGAAGCTCGAGAGGAACATAGAGGCGATCTGCAGGGCATTCTGGCGGGGCAGCGTGATCTTGCTGTGAAGCAGTTACCTCAGCAATTATATCCCATTGCACGGGTGCCACAATTAGCGTGGAGGGAAGAATAGACTCGGGTTTGGATGGTTCATGGGGACTATCAAACAGACGAGAGAGAGCATCAGCCTTCCCTTTCTTAACCCCGGTCTGTAAGTGATCTTGAAGTTGAATCTGGAAAAGAACAGAGACCAGCGAGCTTGACGCGCATTCAAACGCTTGGCGGATCTGATGTATTCCAGATTCCTGTGGTCTGCGAGGACAGTGAAAGGCTGACGCGCGCCCTCCAACCAGTGCCTCCACTCTTCAAAGGCTGCCTTCATGGCCAGGAGTTCGCGATCGCCCACGTCATAGTTACGTTCTGCTGAATTGAGCAATACATGCACAGATTATGCCGCCTGCTCCTCTCACGCTCGGCCGTAGTGATATGGGTGAAGCCGATCTGCATAGGCTCGGGTTCTGTGCTTACTGGGGGATTAACAAAGTAGTTAGTCTTGTACGATGAGCGGCGAGCCCGGATGAGATGATCGAGACGAATGGCGAGCTCCATAATCTGGTTTAAAGTCTTTCCATCATCGCGGCAGGCTAGGTCTCCCTGAAGCTCTGAGATGAGACCCTTTCAGTATAAGAGCTTGAGAGGGTCCTCACCCCAGCCCGTCTGTGCAGCGAGCGTCCGAAAGGCGAGAGTGTAATCGGCCGCTGTGGAGCTTCCCTGGCGTAATGAAAGCAGGAGTTCCCCCGGATCCTTTCCGCCCACTGGGTGTTCGAACACCTCTCTGAAGTGAGTAACAAACATATCATAAGAGAGAGTAGAGAGCTGACCTCCTGACCACATCGCCGTTGCCCACTCCAGCGCCTTTCCAGTGAGGAGCGAACACACAAAGGAGATATGGCTGTCGTCGGTGGCATGCTCCCGTGACTGGTTAAAGTAGATCTCACACTGCATCAAAAAACCTTTACACGTGATGGGTGATCCAGTGAACTTTTCGGGGAATGACATTTTGGGATTGCTGGAAGGGGTACTCACAACAGGCTGTGAAGAAGCAGGTGCGGCGGGCGATGGAGCCTGATTGGCGGCCGTGATCGCTGGGGTGAGTGCTCGTACAGATTTCACTAGTTCCTCAGTGAGAGTAGTCAGTTTGACCAGCAGCTGACGATGTGTAACCAACTCCGATGCTTGTGAAGAAACCTCGTGGGCTAGGCGGAACAAATCTGCTGGATCCTGTGGTGGCGAAGTGTTCTGTAGTGCAGAGGCAGAGGCGTTTGGATCCATTTGCAGTAGTTTATTAACACAAGCGATCAAACAGAGAGAAGCAGACATAAACAGAAACAGGCTCTGATGAAGGGATAATCCAGTACTCGTAATCAGACACAGGCAAGGGTCAGGGCAGGCAGCAAGGGTTCACAGAGTCGAGAGTCTCTGGGACCGAGGCAGATCAGTGACTAAGTCCACGGCAATGTGGGACCAGGGGCGCTGAGGAACGGGCAGAGGTTGTAATAGACCAGCAGGCTTGAGATGAGAGGATTTGACGGTGTTGCAAATAACGCATTGGTGGATGAGAGTGATGACGTCGGCTTGCAAAGTGGGCCACCAGAAACGGTTGGAGACAAGCTGAGTGGTAGCCGTGATGCCAGGATGTCCTGCAATGGGAGTGCAGTGAACCCATTGGAGGACATGATGGCGAAGCTCGAGAGGAACATAGAGGCGATCTGCAGGGCATTCTGGCGGGGCAGCGTGATCTTGCTGTGAAGCAGTTACCTCAGCAATTATATCCCATTGCACGGGTGCCACAATTAGCGTGGAGGGAAGAATAGACTCGGGTTTGGATGGTTCATGGGGACTATCAAACAGACGAGAGAGAGCGTCAGCCTTCCCGTTCTTAACCCCGGTCTGTAAGTGATCTTGAATTTGAATCTGGAAAAGAACAGAGACCAGCGAGCTTGACGCGCATGCAAACGCTTGGCGGATCTGATGTATTCCAGATTCCTGTGGTCTGCGAGGACAGTGAAAGGCTGACGCGCGCCCTCCAACCAGTGCCTCCACTCTTCAAAGGCTGCCTTCATGGCCAGGAGTTCGCGATCGCCCACGTCATAGTTACGTTCTGCTGAATTGAGCAATACATGCACAGATTATGCCGCCTGCTCCTCTCACGCTCGGCCGTAGTGATATGGGTGAAGCCGATCTGCATAGGCTCGGGTTCTGTGCTTACTGGGGGATTAACAAAGTAGTTAGTCTTGTACGATGAGCGGCGAGCCCGGATGAGATGATCGAGACGAATGGCGAGCTCCATAATCTGGTTTAAAGTCTTTCCATCATCGCGGCAGGCTAGGTCTCCCTGAAGCTCTGAGATGAGACCCTTTCAGTATAAGAGCTTGAGAGGGTCCTCACCCCAGCCCGTTTGTGCAGCGAGCGTCCGAAAGGCGAGAGTGTAATCGGCCGCTGTGGAGCTTCCCTGGCGTAATGAAAGCAGGAGTTCCCCCGGATCCTTTCCGCCCACTGGGTGTTCGAACACCTCTCTGAAGTGAGTAACAAACATATCATAAGAGAGAGAGTAGAGAGCTGACCTCCTGACCACATCGCCGTTGCCCACTCCAGCGCCTTTCCAGTGAGGAGCGAACACACAAAGGAGATATGGCTGTCGTCGGTGGCATGCTCCCGTGACTGGTTAAAGTAGATCTCACACTGCATCAAAAAACCTTTACACGTGATGGGTGATCCAGTGAACTTTTCGGGGAATGACATTTTGGGATTGCTGGAAGGGGTACTCACAACAGGCTGTGAAGAAGCAGGTGCGGCGGGCGATGGAGCCTGATTGGCGGCCGTGATCGCTGGGGTGAGTGCTCGTACAGATTTCACTAGTTCCTCAGTGAGAGTAGTCAGTTTGACCAGCAGCTGACGATGTGTAACCAACTCCGATGCTTGTGAAGAAACCTCGTGGGCTAGGCGGAACAAATCTGCTGGATCCTGTGGTGGCGAAGTGTTCTGTAGTGCAGAGGCAGAGGCGTTTGGATCCATTTGCAGTAGTTTATTAACACAAGCGATCAAACAGAGAGAAGCAGACATAAACAGAAACAGGCTCTGATGAAGGGATAATCCAGTACTCGTAATCAGACACAGGCAAGGGTCAGGGCAGGCAGCAAGGGTTCACAGAGTCGAGAGTCCAGGCAGAGATCTAAGGTCCAGATAGTAACAGGGATAAGGGAATAACGCTTGGTAATGTTAGCTGAGCAAAACAACACTTCGCAAAGTGACAATGAACGGGGCAGTCCAGATATAGGGGAGATAATGATGAACAGGTGACGGTGATGAGGATAATCAGGTAAACCAGGCAGGGATGGAGATAGATAATGGCCAGAGGGAAAGATGGGAAGTGCAGTTCTAAAACTCCGGGGAGAGGGAGCGGATGAAACCAGCGGGAGGCGTAGCTGAGCGCTCCGTGACAGCTAGTCAGAACCCAATTTATTTATATATTTGTCCCCCAAATTTAGGACTGCCCAAAATATAAAGTCTGGGGGCAAAGTAAAATTTCAGTGCCCAAAACATCACACAAATAACTCTGAAACTTCAACCAAAAGTCTTAGATCATAACACACCCCCAAAAGACACGGTTGTGTCTCCAACTTCTGATTGGTATCGCCAGCAGGTGGATGTGTTTTTAAGACCAAGCCTATATAATCTAGAGGGGGTCCAATAAAATATATTTTTTTAAACTGCATAAGGTGAAACCTTGCATCTCTATATGCAGACTTTACATTTTTTTTAATCCTAGTCTCACAATCTCACCCATAAAACTGAGATCTTGGAATCCAAAATGATTAACCAAATTCTCAAAAGATCTCAACACACCACTCTCATACAGGTCACCGAGTGTAGTAACCCCCCTCACAATCCACTCTGACCAACAGAAAGGGGATTATTAAAATGTAATTTAGGATTCAGCCATATGCTTGAGGCAACATTTAAATAAATGTCTGAATTAAACACTCAGGACACTTTTTTCCAAACCACTTGCAAATGTGAGACAATGGGGTGTGACTTAACTTCTCCGGTTAGTTTGATAGAAAGGCTTTGCAATGGCAAAATAGGGGCAAGGACTTTCTGTTCAATACAAAACCAGGGAGGGGCCTGCCGGGTGCCTCTATCCAGAGTAAAATAATCTGAAATTAATCAATTTGTTTGAACCGCCCCTACCGGGTGTCTATAAAGTAACTTAATCCATTCAATACTTAATCCATAAAGTATTCCCGAACCTGTACATTTCCAAAATGTTAAAAAGATAATCCCATTTGACCATATCAAGTGCCTTTTCGGCTTCAGGTGAGATGGTAGCAACCGGAGTCTGATCATTCACCACTGACCACATGATAGTGATGAAACGCCTAATGTTATCAGAAGAGCTACGCCCCCGAATAAAACCCACCTGATTCAACAATTCAGCGGCAAAGCCATCTGGCCCCGGAGCCTTGTCTGTGTGCAGGGCCTAAATTACCTCTTCAAGCTCCTCCAAGGTTATCTCAGAATCAAGATAATGTTTTTGCTCAGTCGTCAGTTAAGGGAGATTTAATGGTTCCACAAAGTTTCTAATATCCTCATCAGTAGAAGACGACGTGGAACTATAGAAATCAAGATAGAATTCTTTAAAACCATTATTAATATCAATGGCTGTGGTAAAAATTTCATCATCAGTAGATTTCACTGAGGGAATGGTATAAAAAGAATCTCTCTGCTTTATATATCTAGCCAAAAGCCTCCCTGCTTTGTCCCCCGACTCAAAATATGACTTACTTGCCCTGAATAGCCAAAACTCCACCTTCTACGACAAAATAGTATTATATCTGCATTTCAATCGGGTCAATTCTGTCGGGCCATCAGATGACATTTGGCGCTTCAGTTCTGTCTCGGTACTTTTAATATTCTCTTCCAACTCCACGAGTTCTTGTGCTTTGGATTTTTTGGTGAATGAGGCATACTGTATAATCCGACCCCTAAGAACCACCTTAAGTGCCTCCCAGGTCACACCCACAGAGGATACGGAGGACCATTTGGTCTCCATGTAGACATTAATTTGAGTCTTTAGCATTTGTTGGAAATCAGGATTTTGCAAAAGTGATACATTAACGCGCCAACTATATGATTTATTTTTCTCCATGTGTGGCAACACCTCTAAACATCAGAGCGTGATCTGAGACTAAGATGTTTCCAATTCAGCAATCAACAACAGATGAAATTATGGACTTGGATATAAAAAAAAAAGTTATATTCTAGAGTAAATCTTATGGACTGATGGAAAAAAATTTATAGTCCCTACAAAATGGGTTCAAGAGTCTCCAAATATCTGTAATCCAAGATTTTTACACATCCTGTGAAGCATTAATGTTGCACTAGCGAGCTTACACACTTTTGCTTCTCTATGATCAAAGACCGAGTCCATCAAAAGATGAAAGTCTCCTCCCAATATTATATCATGAGTGGTGCCAACACCTTGCAACATCCCTATAAGATCTAAAAAAAGCCCTGATCATCAGCATTAGGTGAGTAAATATTAGCCAAAATATTTAAAAATAGCCTTTGCCCCTGAATTTCTGCTAAAACAATAATGACTCTTCCTAATTTATCTTTAATCTGTTTGAGACATTTGAATTGTAGATATTTACTTCTCAATGTATTGACTCCCCACATTTCCACCCCATATCTTCCCAAATTGTTTAACTTCCTGTGGGGAAAGATGTGTTACTTGAAGGAACACTATATCATATTTCTTATGCTTAAGAAAAGAAATAACCTTCCTTCTTTTTATGGGGTGACCCAACCCATTCTTATTCCACCTGGAGAGAGACAATCCACTCATATTAACATTTTACATTTTGACAAATTAGAAAACATAGATTGTGTGTCAAAAACAAGATTAAAAAGACCAAATTCCCCATTAGTGCAGCAATGAAAAACTAGCTAAGTGCCCAGAGCTCACCGTTTACACATCCGCTCCTTGCATGGCATCACGTGACTCCCCAATTCAACTGATTTTTACGTCTTACAGACAGTTGTAGTAGATGTGTTATTACATTTACATTTATGCATTTGGCAGACGCTTTTATCCAAAGCAACTTACAGTGCACTTATTACAGGGACAATCACCCCGGAGCAACCTGGAGTTAAGTGCCTTGCTCAAGGACACAATGGTGGTGGCTGTGGGGTTCGAACCAACGACCTTCTGATTACCAGTTTACCAGTTATGTGGTTTAGACTACTACGCCACCACCACCCCATCTTATTATAGCAGCATATCAAACAATTGCATTACAATTTCTGTTTGTGTCTTTGTCACAGGAAGTACTATGGTGAGAAGATTGGTATCTATTTTGCCTGGCTGGGCTTTTACACAGAAATGCTGTTTTTTGCTGCAGTCATGGGGCTGATCTGCTTTGTTTACGGTGTGCTCAGTTACGATGACAACATCACAAGGTCAGTGGCTCTGATGGATATATGGGATCAAGATGAATGCACATCTGCACCCTTAATAAAGTTGATTTATATTTCTTTAAGTGTTCAGAAGAAAAGATGGAACACTATGGTCTTAATACAGTGCCTGACATGGTCTTCTACTGTTGTAACCCATCAACCTCAAAGTTCGACTTGTTGTGCATTCTGAAATGCTATTCTGCTCACTACAGTTGTATAGAGTGGTTATCTGAGTTATCTGAGAACCAGTCTGGCCATTCTCTGTAGACCTCTCTCATTAAGAAGGCATTTCTGTCTGCAGAACTGTCGCTCACCAGATGTTTTTAGTTTTTTGCACCCTTCTGAGTAAACTCTAGAGACTGTTGTGTGTAAAAATCCCAGGATATCAGCAGTCACAGAAATACTCAAACCAGCCCTTCTGGCACCAACAATCATGCCATGCTCCAAATCACTGAGAGCACATTTTTCCCCATTCTGATGGTTGATGTGAACATTAACTTAAGCTCCTGTCCTGTATCTGCATATTTGTATGCACTGCAATGCTGCCATACAATTGGCTGATTAGATAATCGCATGAATAAATAGATGTACAGGTTTTCTTAATAAAGTGAGTGTACACTCAATGAGTGTAGTCTGTGTTGCAGGCTTAAAGGGTTAGTTCACCCAAAAATGAAAATTCTATCATTTACATACTCGTGTTGTTTCAAACCCGAATTACATTTTTTCTTCCATGGAACACATGAGATGTTTTAGCCTCTGTCACCATTTATTTTCATTGCATTTCTTTTCCATACAACTGAAAATTAATGCTGACTGAAGATAACATTCAGCCTATGTGTTGTTGTGCTTTATGGAAGAAAGTCATGCAGGTTTGGAACAACATAAGGGTGAGTAAATTATTTATTTTAAACTAGTGCCCACAGAGGAACTGAGATTTTGGGCATATTCAGTTCTGCATTTCATGTAATATTCCTCTGTCTCTCTCTCTCTCTCTCTCTCTGCGCGCGCGTGTGTGCGTATGCGTGTGTTTACAGTAAGGAGATCTGTGACCCAGACATTGGGGGGAAGATTGTAATGTGTCCACTCTGTGATAAAAAGTGCAGCTACTGGAAGCTCAGTTCAACTTGTCTGTCCTCTTGGGTGAGGATGGAAATTCTAGATAAACTGTTTAGCAAGATGCTAACAACTGCTAAAGGAATTCTCCTTTACTCATTTGTTATCCTCTTTTCTCAGCAATCTCATCTATTTGATAATGAGGGAACGGTGTTCTTTGCCGTGTTCATGGGCATTTGGGGTGAGTGTTTGTTAAAGCATTTCAAAGTATTCATATTGACAAATAATTGGTCACAGCATTTGATCAACATTGAATCTGTAATGAAGGAGCATAATTGTGCATTGTGAAAATGTATCATTGTCTGTAGAATCATGCATATTGATTATCCATTACTGAACTGAACTAATTTCACATGGGCTGAAAATTAGTCCTTCTTATGGAGAGATTTGATTAATCAGTACTGTGTGAATATCCCTACATTCAGTGAGCTGTGTACTTGTATATTAAGAAATGTTTATTTGGCTTATAATTGTTGTAAGACCTTGTTAAAAGACCTTGTTATATTGATAAAAGGGCACTGATACAATAAAGCTGGTTAAATGAAAATAGAACTGTTTTAGGTCTGAATCTTGTGACTTTGAATCTGCTATTCTATGGTCATTTCATTTCTGGGCGAAGCAAAATAGTGAGATTGCTTGTAATTGATTGTCTTTTTCTCTCTCTTTGGACGGATTACAGTGACCCTGTTCCTGGAGTTCTGGAAGCGGCGGCAGGCCCGTCTGGAGTATGAGTGGGATCTTGTGGACTTTGAAGAGGAACAGCAGCAGCTCCAGATCAGACCAGAGTTTGAGTTGAAGTGCACAGACCGCAGACTCAACCGCATCACGCAGGTACACACAAACACAAAATGGTGTTTATGTAGTCAAGCAGGACATGCTCATGGATCAACATTCTTTGTTAGTCCTGGAACAACATTCTTATAGGCCAAAATCTGTAAATTACAGGAAATGGCCAGTTGATCAGAATGTTTGTGCAAGACCCTAACCCTAGTTCTAACCCTAAACCCAACCCTGAAATCTGATTGTTTGATATAAATGTTTTTCCAAGACCAACAAGGACATTGGTCCTGAAACATGCCCTAATTCGGTAAATGATTTTTTCACACACACACAAACCCACATGTGGTTAACTAAACAACTTGTGCACACAGACACCCCCCGCCACAGTAAAATGTATATGACATTTGAGTTTTACATAATATATTTAGTACACTATGAAATCAGTCCTACCATTTAGGAACAGGAGTGTATGCTTGAAATGAATGACATAATTATAAAAAATTGCTAAACACGCAACTGAACATGATACAAATAGCAGAGTATATCATCAGAATATGCATGTAAATGGTTAGACTTTATATGCGTTTCATGTGCATAGTTAAAGTATGTTGCAATACTATATGAATTCATACTTTAGTGTAATATAAATACTCTTGTTGACTGAGTTGGCATTTAGCTGCCTGGAAATATCTGCCTTAATATGCATGATCTGAGGAAATATTTACATAATTTGCCCAAACCTGTTTTTGACATATATTTTCAAACATATTCATCATTTCAAAAGTCTTGCTTCTTTAAAGTCAGCCATCTTTATAAGTAATTGTTCCACATGTTAACAATATAGTTCTAGAGTTTTCTCATTCTATCTTGTTATATATTATTTCTCTTGATCCGAAATAATTTTAGCCTTACTGACTTTTAGGGCTAAGCTGTTTTAATTATGTGATAATGTATTTTATGCAAACCACCTGAAGAATTAATCTCTTTTAAGAGCAAGGTTAACTTTGGTCTACTGTGTATTTATTGTTTTTTGGCTGCTTAAGGCAAAGCGGCCTTAAGGCACACCTAAAGTAAATTAGCATTTTTTTCTGGTCACAAAATGTATCAAGAATAGAGGATGAAAGCCCAACCCAGGAGGTAGTACCGAAGGATGAGGACCACCCACTTGATGGCCAGACATCCTTCTCAACGGTGCTGTACTTCGCCTCTCTCCGAAAGCTTCCGGTTGATGTACAGCACCGGGCACTCCTCCCCCTCGACTACCTAAACAATAAGGACTCATATGTTCGAATGCTGTTCATAGATTTCAGCTCAGCATTCAACACAATCATTCCCCAGCACCTGATTGGAAAGCTGAACCTGCTGGGCCTGGACACCTCCCTCTGCAACTGGATCCTGGACTTCTTGACTGGGAGACCTCAGTCAGTCCGGATCGGGAACAGCATCTCCACCATCATCACACTGAGCACTGGGGCCCCCCAGGGCTGTGTGCTCAGTCCACTGCTGTTCACTCTGCTGACTCACGACTGTGCAGCAATGCACAGCTCGAACCACATCGTCAAGTTCGCAGATGACACGACCGTGGTGGGTCTCATCAGCAAGAACGACGAGTCAGCATACAGAGAGGAGGTGCAGCAGCTGACGAACTGGTGTAGAGCCAACAACTTGTCCCTGAATGTTGACAAAACAAAATAGATGGTTGTTGACTTTAGGAGAGCAAAAGGTGAACACACTCCGCTGAACATCGACGGCTCCTCTGTGGAGATCGTCAAGAGCACCAGATTCCTTGGTGTTCACCTGGCGGAGAACCTCACCTGGTCCCTCAGCTCCAGCTCTATCACCAAGAAAGCACAGCAGCGTCTCTACTTTCTTCAAAGGCTGAGGAAAGCACATCTCCCACCCCCCATCCTCACCACATTCTATAGAGGGACTATTGAGAGCATCCTGAGCAGCTGCATCACTGCCTGGTTTGGGACTTGCACCGTTTCGGACCGCAAAGCCCTGCAGAGGATAGTGAGGACAGCTGAGAAGATCATTGGGGTCTCTCTTCCCTCCATCAAAGACATTTACAAAAAACACAGTATCCGCAAAGCAACCAGCATTGTGGACGACCCCACACACCCCTCACACAAACTCTTTACCCTCCTGCCATCTGGCAAGAGGTACCGAAGCATTCGGGCCCTCACAGCCAGACTGTGTAACAGCTTCTTCCCCCAAGCCATCAGACTCCTCAATACTCAGAGACTGGTTTGACACACACACACACGTGTCCTGAGTTGCACTATAATTACTGTCACTTTATAACTGTCTGCTACCCCAATAACTGCTATGTGCATAGAACACTATCTCATAGTATGTTATGTTTACGTTTTTAGAAACCGTTATCTTTTTGCACTACTGAGTACTGGTCGGTGCTGCACTGTGTCTATTGTCCTGTTCATTGTCAGTAATTTGTTGTACTGTCCCGTACTTTGCACATGTTTGCACGTGCACTTTATATAGGTATATATAGGTATTTTATATAGGTATTTTATTTCGTTGTGTTGTCTCATGTGGTTCTGTGTTGGTCCTTTGTTGTTTTTATGTAGCACCATGGTCCTGGAGGAACGTTGTCTCGTTTTGCTGTGTACTGTACTAACTGTATATGGTTGAAACGACAATAAAAACCATTGACTTGACTTGACTTGACCTGGGACTACACAGAAAAATCAGAAGCATGTAACAATGATCCACCAGAAAGTGCAGCTTTCACCTGCATAAAAGCCTGTTGGGATGGCTCTGACCACTGGACCAGGTATGGGGCTCCCTTTGATGTGAGATCGGTCAGCGGGCTGGTGACGACCGAATAATTAGGCACAAACCTTCTATAATAGCCAGCTAGCTCCAGGAACTGTCTCACCTCCTTTTTGGTCTTGGGTCTCAGGCAGTCCTTAATTTGGGGATGCACCTGCCCATGACCCAAGTGGAACCCCAGATACCGTACATCCACCCATCCAATTGTGCCCTTCTTGGTGTTTGTCCCGCCCATCAAAGCGACCTCAGAACTGACCTTGGATGATGCATGTGCCGCTGCCAATCATTAAAGTGTATAATGATGTCATCCAGATAGGCAGCGACGTATGCAGAGCGTGGTCTTAGGACTCGGTCCATAAGGTACTAAAAAGTAACCGAAGCCCCAAACAAACCGAATGGAATGGTCATGAAATGGTGTAAGCCAAACGTTGTGGAGAAGGCCGTTTTCGGATCTGCCAATAACCCTTTGTTAAATCCAGTGTTGAATAAAAGCGAGCCGCGCCCAACTGATCAAGCAGTTCGCCACTACGGGGCATTGGATACGCGTAAAATGTAGACACCTCATTGACCTTTCTATAATCCACACAGAACCGGACCGAGCCATTGCTCTTCTGAACCAGCACCACCGGGCTGGACCAGTCACTGTGGGATTCTTATATTAGCGAAATCCAACTCGAAAGATAATTACATTTTTATAACATGCACTCAATGTTTGCTTTTCAGCAGAACTCATTTCTGGTTCACCCATACGCTGGTAGCTCAACTCTCTCTCTCTCTCTCTTCACTGACATCTGGCTCGCTCTTAAAACCTGTATACACTCTCGCTGCAATGACAAACAGCTGTTAGAGACAATCATTGCTAGGTGATGATCCTTACCGTTCTCATCTCCTGATCTTGCTCTCCATTCACAAGCTGGCCATCAACAACGCCCCCACCACAGGGCTTTAGTACCTGCAGTGGGGAAAGGTCTTATTGTGTAAATATAGGGAGTTACTAGGCAACAGTTTTCAACTTATTCAAAATAACCAATTCAGAAAAGGGTGCACAATTTCCTGTTAATTTCAATGACATTTCATTACATCTCAAGTATTCTATAAACAAATGAATCTCCATTGTGGTTGGATCAGTCAATGTGAGACCACTTAGAACATTTTTCATAACAAATCTATTCGCCCCACTTAAGATAAACAATGTGTTTTATGGGGACCTTTAGCCCCTACAACAGGGGGTCTTTTTAACATAAATACTATCCTTTCACTTTTTGGACAATTATTAAAAAAACTTTTGATTTAATTTCCTTGAACAAAACATAAAATTACATAAATATTTTGTCTCAAAATAAATGTAATAGTTTCAGGGATTCTTATTTTCTACATAAATTTGCTAAATTTAAAAAATGATTACATATTACCTCAAAATCAAACTTTAGACATTGCTCGCAATGATCTCATGGATCGGGAATATTTTGCAGTGTATAGTGACAAACAGGTGTTTAGGAAAGTAGTGTTTTTGTTGCTGTTTAGTGTTTTGGGAGAAAATAAAATCAAAAGTGATTTTTAAAAAAGAGCCCTTAAAAAGAGCCTTTAGCCCTGTTCTATATTATAATTTGAATTTACATATACATTTTAATAATTTCCCAACTGTGGAGACAAAATGGTAAAAACTGATCGTGACTCAAAGCAAATTGTACTTGATTGAGTTTATAATTGTGGATGAACACAAAATTGTGGTTCTTGACTTACTGACGCTCTTTATGGTCACAGGAAATGGAGCCTTATCTTCCTTTCCCCAGCAAGTGTGCTCGATACTGCCTGTCTGGAGCAACTGTGCTGTTCTGGGTGAGTAAGTAAGCTAAACCTATGAAATTGCTGTTTATACACAGTAGATTCACAAGTTGTCATTCAGTTGGATTTATTTTGATGCAGAAATATTTTAGGATTATTACAATTTTGACGGTTCATTTAAACAATCAAATTAAGAAAGAAATTCAAACTTTCAATGCCTTTTAAAAGTTTTTTCCCTGTCTTGTGTTTATTAGACATTTCTGATCGTGGCCTGTATAATGGGAGTAATAGCATACAGATTAGCAGTTTATGCAGCGTTTGCCAGTATCATGAAAGACAGCCCCACAAGTAAGATCCAGCTGGTGGGCTCCCTTATCACCCCTCAGCTTGCCACATCTGTAACCGCTTCATGCATCAACTTTGTTATTATTCTCATCCTCAACTTCCTCTATGAATATGTGGCCATTTGGATCACTGATATGGGTGAGCAACAATCCCATCAGAAACGAGAGTCAATATATATTTAATTGACTTTGTCACATTACATTGATTATGCATCCAAAGCACTGGAATCTTTATTTATTATCTCTTCTGTTTGTACAGCTGTGTTGAAAAATGTTTCTTTTTTGCTTAACTTCTTCTATTTTTAACTCCCAGAAATCCCCAAGACCCATTTGGAGTATGAGAATAAGCTGACTATGAAGATGTTCATGTTCCAGTTTGTGAACTACTACTCTTCCTGTTTCTATGTGGCCTTTTTTAAAGGGAAGTTTGTGGGTTATCCAGGCAACTACAGTTACATGTTTGGAAAGTGGAGCACTCTGAGAAATGAAGAGGTGAGACGATTTTAAAAACCAGTACTCAAGAAGACCTAATATTATTGAATTATTCACTGGAATGTGTGCATGAATAGTTATAAAGAGTGTTGAACATTTGATTGTTTAGTGTGCCCCAGGGGGTTGTCTGATTGAGCTCAGCACGCAGCTCCTCATCATCATGGCTGGAAAACAGATGGTTGGGAATGTCCAGGAGGCTCTGCTGCCGTAAGGAATGGATGTCTTCAAAAATAATGACATAAATAGTTTTCATTTATCACTTAATGTCACACGAAGTTCAGTAAACATAAAAAAGCTCAATCAGTATTCGGTGTGACCACCTTTGCTTTTAAAACATCACCAATTCTCCTAGGTACACCTGGATACAGTTTTTCTTGGTTGTTGGCAGATAGGATGTTCCAAGCTTCTTGGAGAATTCACCACAGTTTTTCTATCTATTTAGGCTGTCTCAATTGCTTCTGTCTCTATATGTTATCTCAGACAGACACGATTTTAAGTGGGGGGCTTTGTGGGTGCCCTGACATCTGATGCAGGGCTCCCTATTCTTCTATTCTAATCTTTTCTATTTGCAAAAGTAATGTTTGGGAGTCTAAAATGCATTTTTCCTATTGACACTCTAAAGCTGAAGATATAAAATCCATCTTTAGACAGATGCTTTTGTGAAGCATCTTATGTGCCTTTGCACAGTACTGTATATATTGCGAATGGGTTGTTGACATGATACACTTTCGGGAAGTTGACATGTCCTGTGGTGTGACATGTTATACTCCATCTAAAACAAAAAAAACACAATGGTCCCTTGTGCCTGTGTCACAGACTTCTCAGAAACTGGTGGGGCAGCAGAAAAGGGCGGAGTCATCCAGAAAGCACATACAGTAGATGGGAGCAGGACCACGATCTGCAGAATTTCAGCCAGTTTGGGCTCTTCTATGAGTACCTTGAGATGGGTACGATTTACTCAAATACACATTTAAATGTTATGGAAGTTGACGTATGAGAACTCCTTAAAGGGATAGTTCACCCAAAATGAGAACTATATCATCTTGTATTTACTCTCATGTTGTTCCAAACTTTTCATTGATTGTATTAAAAAGAAAATAAAAAAAAGATGCAATTCAAGTGAATTTGTGTTCCATGGAAAAAATAAAGTCATACGGGTTTGGAACAAACTGTGGGTGAACTGTCTATTTAAGGGTACATTTAACCTGTTGATACGCAATTCCCCCGCATGCGGTATTGACGTCACTCTGCTTACATTTAATATATAATTTACCGTCTATAAATGTAATTAATGTTAACAAATTTTACATCTTTTCAAAGGTCTAAGGGTTCAACATTGATATCCAATCTCTGTTTCATGATAGCAATGCTCCAGAAACAGAAATGTAGTTATTTGTGCCAGGAGTACAAATGAAAACATGCAATATCAAAACGGACATCATACATTTGTTACGAAAACAAGATCGCCAGATGAATCCAGTTCGACACACTTGGGTCAATTGTACATGACAAGCGTTCATTGAAAAACATCCAACAGCTTTTTGTCCTTAAAAATGACAAATCTGAGAAATATTGATATATTCTCCATTGTTTACATGATCTCGCCTGAAAGAATTACTCTTCGTCATCGTTCTTCAACAAACTATGCAATCTGAGCAGCATTCATGTTGTAAAACTATATTATCTTATATATTAGAGTCTTGTAAAAAAAACGTGCCTGTCTCCAAAATCTATTTTTAAAAATGCAGCATAGTTTTATTCATAATAGCAGAGCAGTGCAGTCAGATTTTGTGTCGTCTTGAAAGACGGAGCCTTAATTTTACTCTGTACACCAGCAGTGATTTTACAGAGAAAAAAGCTTAAAGGAAACTCATTTTTTGTTAGATCCTCTTCAAATTTGAAACACAACTTCTTTAGACTTGTGGCTTTGAGAACATTTCTGGGTTGTCTTGGCAATTTTATTATTGTTTTTTTAGATGATAAAAACATGTTCAGCACAAAATATTTCCATTACTATAAACTTCAGCTTCTCTAACAACATATATTCATTCTGAAACTTGGGAAATAAAGCCAGTAAATACAACCATTTAAGTTCAGGCAAGTCATTTTCATGGTTTGTGCTCAAAAAGGGGGTGCATATCAACAGGTTAAACTTTATAAAATAATTAAGTAATAATACAAAGAAATTATAGTTTTTGTCATTGTGCAAGTTAAATGTTACAAATGCTACTTTTCAAAGTAGAAACTTCATATTCATTATAGATGTAACATTTAAGGAGTAAGGGGTTTTCATGAGCATCTGTCAGTCTTTTAACTGAACTAGTTTCCTGTGTCTTTTTAACAGTGATTCAGTTTGGCTTCATAACACTTTTTGTGGCCTCTTTTCCACTGGCCCCTCTTCTTGCCCTCTTTAACAACATTCTGGAGATAAGAGTTGATGCTTGGAAGTTTACCACACAGTTCCAAAGGCCAGTGGCAGCAAAAGCACGCAACATTGGTGCCTGGGAAGAGATCCTTAATGTGGTTGCCATCTTGTCTGTGGTCACAAATGTAAGAACTGTAAACTGGTTTGTTATACTTCATTTTCTTCTGTCTTATTTAACATTGGATGTGGCCTGTGTGCACAATTTGCTCATTTTAAATATAGATAAAGGGATGGTTCACCAATTTTTTTTTTATTTCTGTCATCATTTAATCACCCTCATGGTGTTCCAAACTCTTGTAACATTTTTTTGTGGAACACAACTGTTGAAGTTACTTCTGTTTAATGGTAGCCTCGGTCACATCCGCTTTCATTTCATGGAGAAAAGATGCAATGAAAATGAATGGTGACTGAGGCTAACATACTGCCTAATGTTTAATTTTGTGTTCCACTAAAGAAAGCCAGTCATATGGATTTGGAACCACAAGAGAGTAAGTAAAAGAGACAGGTTTCTTTTTTTTTGTGAACTATCCAATTAACTGGTAAGCAATGCCTTTCCCTTTTAATAATAGGCCCTCACTATTAATTGCAATCAAGCAGTTTCCACTGTGCATGTAATCCATTGTCATTCCTTTGTTTCTCTCTATTCATTACTCCTCAGGCCTTCATCGTGGCATTCACATCAGATATGATTCCTCGCCTGGTATATCTGTACGCCTACCACCCTGGCAGAGAGGCCACTATGAGAGGTTACATTACCAACAGCCTGTCCATGTACAACATCTCTCAGATCCATGATGATAATGTCCCTGAGCACGGAGAAAACCCCTCTTGGTTTAATATCACTACCATCACAACATGCCGGTATTTCATCTTTGTGTGTCTGTGTGGGATCGGGAGAATTATAGTCTATGTAGACCTCAGCAATTGTATTTTTTTCCCTCAGTTATCGGGACTACAGATACCCACCTGGCCATGAAAAGCAATATTGGCACACAATGCAGTTCTGGCACATCTTGGCTGCTAAAATGGCCTTCATCATCACTATGGAAGTAAGAAATTGCTTAAGCCAAAGGATTAAACAAATTGAAAGTACATGTAATTTTAGAGTACCTGGAGATAACAAAATGAACACACAGTAATAAAATAAATAATCTTTTTTTTTTGCATGATTATATCTCAAGGGCTTTAACTTGTTTTAAGTAGTTCTATCTATGTTTAAAACATCTTCAAGTTAAAAACCCAGCTTGATGGCTCTGATTTGAAGCAGATTGAGAGGAGGTTGAATGTAGTGGTCAACCGATATATCGGCATGGCTATAAATCTGCAGATTTTCAGAATTTTTTTATTATAGACAGATCGGCCAATACATTTTGGTGTTTGGCCGACTCGTTTCTCAAGAATCGCCTGCTTGCATGTAAGGGAGCCGTCTGAGACATATAAACGACCAATCACAATTTGTTTTGTTGTTACGTGACATTGTGTTACTGTAATAATAAACCTGCGTACAACAACGTCTCATTTAAATTGTCCTGCGTATCAGAGCCCTGACAGATGCACAGGAGTTCATGACATTTAAAATGCTCATGTGTTTCATTCTCTCTCTATATCTCCTCAACAGTTCCATATATCTTTTAATTGTCTTGTTTAATGATATAAATACAAATATCAATAAAACTCTGATCATATACCATCTGCAAATATGCAGATACCTCATGTAAATACAGGATATGTAATTCACAAACCTCACAAAACTTGAGCAGGAGATTGCGGCACTAGCGTGTGAGTAAATTAGTATAAAGAACTGTGAACATGGCCAACACTGACACAAACCAGCTTAGAAGAAATTATAGGACAGTCTTTGTTTAAATTAAGTTGTAGGATGTGATTGTGATGGCTGTTGCTTTCTTTGCTCTCCTTTCCCAGCACATTGTATTTGTAGTGAAGTTTTTTGTGGCTTGGCTGATTCCAGACGTGCCGTCAGAAGTGAAGGCTCGTATAAAACGGGAACGCTATCTGGTTCAGGAATACCTGCACAACTATGAAGTGGAGAAACTCAAAATGCAGCTCAGCCAGAGTTTCTGCCTGTCCACAGAAACGACCTCACTGCTGCCCTCTAGTCCAAATAAACATCAGGTGCTTTCTTAATGTATTTAAATATCCCTGAGCATTCAGGACTACTAAATAAACTGTACTCTGCAATGGGATAGCATGGAGGACTCTAATCCTTTGGACCCCTTCATACATTTTATTGCAAAACAAATCTGCCCTCATTCTGACAACTGCAAAAGGAACTGCACTCGCCTCATACGAAATTAAACTACTCTGCAACTTGCTTTTTTTCTGTCTGAGTGATCAGTACAGCTTATTTTGTGTTTCTCTCAATATCTATGCTTTACATGAATCTAGAGTGCACTTACAGTATATAATGCCCTTTCAAAAACAAAGCTGTGCTCAGTTACTAAGCATTATAATGGTGAAAGGCTTGGAGACAGACCTACATTGTCATTTCAGCAGCAAACCTTCTGGAATGCAGCTCTTTTGTTTGTCCCAGGAGACAGTTTTGCTGTGAAGGCAGCTTGTAAATATTTAGATATGAAAATGAAAAGACTTTTGAAAACTTTTTTTTGGAGGCAATATAGGTTTTACGTCTATCCAGCTGCTTGCTGCCATTATATTATTTTTGTTTAGAAGTCATTTGCACGTTTTGCCCTGTATGTCTGACTGTGAAAGAGGCACTTGTATGCATGTCATCTTGACTTTTTTGTTTATTTTTCCTTCTTTTAATCATTATTATTTCAATTTTTTGTGAGGGTGTTTAAGGATTAGCGATTATTCTTTGTTATCTCTCAAAGAGTTGAGAGAGACATGTCTGCTTGCTCATCTAACTATACTGTACAACCAGACATCAAACTGATTCTTTGTACTGTGCCAAAGAATATCAAATAATGTCTCAGTTGAGATTATTTATATTTATTTTTTTGAACGCGGATGCGATGAAAAAATGCTGTTCCTTGTGTAAAGTTTTCCATTTACTCATTCTGTTCAGTGTAATATTGATTAATATGAGGGTTTGTAATAATATTTCTTTTAGGATATATTTATTGCTGCAGACTAATCATATAGCTCATTTGTTATCTGGTCAGAATTCAACAAGGAAGGATTGTGCTATTTTCACAAGATTTAAAGGGATAGTTAAGCCAAAAATGAAAATTATTTTATCATTTACTCACCCTCATTCCATCCCAGATGACTTTCTTTCTTCTGCAGAAAACAAACAAAGATTTTAAGAACAGTATCTTAGCTCTGTTGGTCTTTACAATGTTGGTCCTATCTCCTTTTTTATTATAAATCTCCACGTTCACTTTCAGTCTTTCACATTTTGAAAATGAAAATGGAGATTTATAGTAAAAAAGGAGATAGGACCAACATTGTAAAGACCAACAGAGCTAAGATACTCTTCTTAAAAATCAACCTCAATATTGATCTGTTTCTCACCCACACTGATCATATTAAATACTAATTAAAATACATATTAAAACACTGGAGTCATATGGATTACTTTTATGCTGACTTTGTGATTTATGGTGCAATAAAAGCCTGATCACCATTCACTTGCATTGTATGGACCTACAGAGCTGAAAAATTCTTCGAACAATCTTCGTGTTCAGCAGAAGAAAGAAAGTCATACACATCTGGGATAGCATGAGGGTGAGTAAATGATGAGAGAATTTTATTTTTGGGTGAAATATCCCTATAAACTCTAAGGACTTTTCTTCTGATACAATTTCTGAAAGTAAAGCTATCATACATCACCTCAATCTGTCAAGGTTTTTACACATTGTATATCTGTATCATTACTGAATAAGAGAAAGATTAATTTAACAAACTCTAATATTTAATCATGACTAGCTGCACTGTACTCTTAAAATATTTTATGTTTTGTTCAATTACACTTAAAGGAATGGTTCAGATTTTGTAAATCAAATCTATTGCATCAGTGATATATTTTCCTCGCCTGATAAATGCATCTGTAATTTGTGTAAACATAATATTGCTGCTGTGCTGGGACAAATAATTATAGTGAAAAAGGCTTTCAGAGATGAATGTGAGGAAACATTTTTTTAAAGCTTCAATGTTACCATATTAATTGAGTTTTAAAGTGCGTAATGAAGATCTGGTAAAAAAAAAACTAAACCAAAGTAATTGGTTTAAACACCAGTGTAATGATTAGATAACAAAATAAAAGGAATACTGATGATTTTTACGAGGTTACTTGAGTTGGTTTAGTTGGTGTTTTTTACCAGCAAAAAACATAAAACGAATTCTTAGCATCACATTTTTAAACAGCTGCACTAAAGAAATCAAGAAAGTTACTTTGCTCTGCACGTCTGTTATATCGCTGTCCTGATGCAAAGAGATTTGGTTCAAAAATTCTAAACTACTCCAACATTTTAGATCTGTTTGTTTTGTCTATGTTAAGGAACACCATTTACACTATTAAGTGACAGCCATATACTCTACAGGGACTCTTCTGGTTTAAAACAAGAAAGCATGTTATTATGTCCTCAGAGTGGTGTAAACACATGGGGTTGTCTATGTTTTCAACATGTCTAATTTATCACTTGAACCACATTTGTTTACGGCAAATACATGATGTTATTTTTATATACCATATCAGTTCATTTAACTGTCTATTTCAACATTCTCACCTATCACCATTGTGTAATGGAAATTATACTGTCAAATTATTTATGCTGTAATTTAATTTATCTTTTATGAATAATTCAAAATACATTTTACAGAATTATTTTGAATATTGTGTGTTGATTTACTCATAAGTGTAAAGTTTTATGTAAAACAAAAATGCATCAAATCTGTATACCCTTAAATGTTTTTTCTCAGGCTAAACAATCTTCGAATTGTGAATGAATGTGGCAGGGACATTATTAAAAAATTGCAAAATATTATGCATTTAAGTTTTGGATGTTTTGGAGGGACCATGAAACCCATGCCTTACAACAATATGATGCTCATGTATGTGTATAGACCTTTATGTGGCCTACAAATGTGTACAGTAAGAGTTGCATGAATTGTTGTGAAAATGAAGGTTCGTTAATAATAAAATAAATTCTTGTTTGCATTCCAACGAGGAGGATGTGCCAAAATAAAGCATCATCACAATGAAATGTGAAACGCTTGTTGGTCACCGTCTGCAGTATTATAAATGAGCACTAGATGGCACCAGCGCTTTACAATAAATGTGGTCTCGCCTACCTGTTGTGCATTGCTTTCAAGACAACACCGATTCTGCCTTAAATAACATCGTCACGAAAAAATGCATCGTTGATTTACTTTTCTACGAATAGGGTTGTAGTTTCGCATAATCTCAAAATAACTATAAAATATGATCGTTGTTCACAGTATAGCATCACGCCCTAAAATCCCTTTTTATTCCCAGAAATTTAAAAACCAGGCATGTGTGCTTAACCGTGTGCATTTTAAGACTATATGCCTGCTTGGTATAATATTTGGCGTGCATTAAATAGAAAAAAAAGATCTTGCTTGCTGTGGAGGACAGTGAGACATAGAGAGGGAGGGGGTTGCGAGATATGTATGAATTATTAATACACTATTTCTTTCACAAGCTCCCGGACTTGGAGGGGGAAACACCCCTCATTCAGTTTCCATAGCACCGCCCCCAGGAGGCTTGCACGGCCTTTAATGGAAAACATGCAATGCGCATAAAAGCACGAATGCAGGAACTTCTATCTATAATGTGACGTGCCAGTTATGCATCCAATAACTATTATGTGCCGCATGTTGCTCATAATTCAGAATACCTGAGGACAAAATCAAAGAAAATGTGAATGGAGTTTGAACATTTTCCGCCCTCTCTAACCCCTCCCAAAGCAATGAACAGCTGCTGGCACAGTGATAACGCGCACTCCACTCGGGCAAAGGAGTGGCGGCGGGAACATCTGAACGCGAAGCGCAAGACTGTCGCTGACCTTGGTGCTGAAAGCCTTTCACCTCACTCTCAACCCACTTAACTGTCACTTTCCACAGAAAACAAAGGATCAGGAGGAACCATTTTTCTTTTTCCCCTTTTTATATGATTTTACATTCGTTTTTTGCATTTGTTTTATTTAATCCGATCTTTTTCGACTCCCTCGTGTTCAGCATTTATTCGTTTATTCAAATCTGAGATGATATCGTATGCCCTAATCGCGTGCAGGGCGGTTTATGAGTTTATAATTATGAGCAGACAGGGCCAGACCACTTATGACATCTCTCTTGTGTAGGCCGATTTATTATTATTATTATTATTATTTAAATCGCGCCGTTCGTGAATTTTCCTCATCCGTATTACTGATTCATTGATCCACTGGGTATCGGTCCGGTATGCTCTGTCATCTCACACTGTGACATGGTACTTTGACATTAACGAAAAAAACGAGGGATTATCACATTTGGACATGGATACTCCGAGGGAGCCTGGTTTTAAACCCAGCAAAGAGGGGCTGAGACAACTAGCGGGGAAGACTCTGGGGCACGTGTACAAGTAAGACATCTAACATCCTATAAAATCCATTCAGTCACGTTACAATAATACAGCCTTTATGTGTTATGACATTAAATAATTATAAACACAGTAGCTTCAGCTAACAGAACATAAATCACGAAATGTTCGCCGTTTTGATCTATTCCATAACCAGTTTTCCAGTCGGTCTTGGCGTCACGCCTCTTAGAGACGTGAATAATATTATGTAATTCTGCTTAATCTGGGGAGGAGGGGATGAAGCATGAGCGTTTCCTGTTTTTACAGGTTGTCACTGTAATCCAGTGATTGAAATGCATTTATGGTTGAACTGTTATTGATCTATGTATGTAGGCCTATCTATGTGTCGACGCTTTAAAAGAAACATTCACAGATTCTCTCTAATTCCTCAAAATAGGCTAATATTAAAATGGCATGAGAAAATCGGTTGTATTATTGTTAATTTGATTATTATTATTATTATTTCACCTGATAATTATTTGATTTATGCTTCTCAAAATTACGTTTTTTTTTCTGGCTTGTAAAACACCCTCATTCAGATGTCTGAGAAAATAATAAATAAAACTACCACCACTCCGATAATCTGAACGAATTGTTCTTTCGCAATTTATACTACATTACCCGCGCAGATTAGACCCAACATTTTAATAATTGTGTCTCATAAATTTCTTTTTTTTCGTTTCGTTTCCTTATTATTTATTTATTTTTTGCAGTCTCTGAATATTTTCCTTTCAGGACAATGTCTCCTAAATATCTTCTGATAAAATAAAAAAAATGAACTGGCAATTATATTGAAGTTTAAATGTATGCAAAAGATACAAAAAAAAATTAAAGCATTTTATTTCCGTCTTATGTGTTGTGTGTCTGAATCGATGAATCAGATTTTTTAAACATTTCTATGTTACAAAGGTAACGAATTAATCATCGAATGACAAAATAGGCCTAAGTTATTTAATTATAGAATAGGAAATAATATTAATAATTCACAAGTGGACATCTATGAGGCTGAAACAACAGTATAGTATTGTTTTAGTGGTGTTTTGAATTTCAGGACGTTAAAGAGACTTCATGTAAATAAGAGTGAAGATGAAGGGAATGCTGCAATGCGGTACAGTGCGCTTTACAGCGTCACACGAAGCCCGTGAAGTTTGCATAAAAGCTTCAATTTTTAGTGCTTGATGACTGAAAAACAAAACAAAAAATCAATAAGACAAAAAAATACTCCAACTGTTGTTTGCAGGTCTTTGTAATAGCTTTAGTGCATGGGCTACTCAAAATGTGTCTTCGAGTAGACATACGTGGAAAAGCAGTTTACATTTTAAATTAGAGTAGATGCCAGAAGTGTGTTTCGTATATATCCAATGAAGATTTTTGCTTCAATAAGAAAAGTGTTTGAAATTTGTATTAATTTATCCTTCAAAACTATAGGCCTAGGCATGATGCTCTCAGTGTCCTGCATGATGTTTTACAATTTTCTTTTGACTGATGCAGGGTGATAGAAAGGCGTCAAAAACCTGGAGAGAACATTGAACTAACCGAGGATGGACGACCTGCCCAGACCAAAGAGAAAAAGCCACCTTTGTGCGACTGCACGTGCTTTGGACTTCCGCGCCGATACATCATCGCCATGATGAGCGGCCTCGGGTTCTGCATCTCTTTCGGTATTCGGTGCAACCTAGGCGTGGCCATAGTGAGCATGGTTAACAACAGCACCATTAATCTGAACGGAAAGATCATCATCAAAGAGGTTTGTGCGCGTGCACGCTTACATTTTTATATGTCAGCTTCCTGACATCCCACCATACACACCTCACGATCGTGAAAACACACACACACACACACACTCACACACACACACACACACACACACACACACACACACACACACACACACACACACACAGTAACCATTTAGAGAGTATACAAAATTAGGGAAATGTAATTCTGCAACTGATGAGCACAATGTGTTTTCCCAGTAAGCAGAGGCTTATTAAACGGCCCATCGATAGCTAGAAAATACTGAAAACAAGTATAGGCCACTGATGCAAAAAAATCGACCTTGGTGACTTGAATGTCATTGCCATCAAATTGATCGACTCTTGAGCTGGAAATTATTTCAGCGCTCCTGTCATTTCAATTTTTCTGTGTGCACAGTAATCAATATATTTGTTGTATTGTTTTTCGTGTCATTTAAAACAAATTAAAGATACAATTTCAGCAAATTAACGAATAAATGTGTTCTCAACTAAATGAGCCAAATACAACATTTAGGCCTACAACGATTTTAATCTGGAAAAGGAACGTGACACCGTGTGCATTTGTGGCTACATTTAGGATGTTTTCAACACTTTTCTCACTATTTTTACAGATATACCTATAGCTTCCTAATCTTTTGTGCTATTTCTTTCACTCAGAAGGCAAAGTTCAACTGGGACCCGGAAATAGTGGGAATGATTCATGGATCGTTTTTCTGGGGTTATATTGTGACGCAAATTCCCGGAGGATACATTTCATCTAGACTGGCGGCAAACAGGTAAAGCCATAGAAGCGGATTCTTTCTGTATTCATTCATTGACATTTGTTTAAATAATAGGCTAATGTAATGTAGGGCTAATTGCCCTTAAAGCAAATACGAAACTATTATTAATTAATCTTTCATATACCTGTTTGGCAACTAACTGTATAAATATAATAGAACAATTATTGATGGTAAAATAGGCCTAAATTATTTCAATGAATCAGGCATCGTTTATGCTCTCTCGTTGTCGTATGTCGTTACAAATCCCAAAAAGTGTCATTTATATTTAAATATGGAGTAACGCCTGTCTCTCGCCTGCATGTAGATTGCTCGTTCTTACACATTCAGAACTTCGTTACATGAGCTACCAAATCCAGAGGTGCTGAATGAAAGCCCAAACTCCCGCCAATATCTCCAGGTCCACGTTTTTGTCATCCCACACACTAATACATGATCTGTTTTATTCTTCATTGTACACAGCGGCCACTGGATTATATGAGCCTATTAATGGAGGAAGAAGAGGGTGATGGGATGCGTTTACTTGTAAATTAATTTAATTATTATGAGTAGCTAATACATCATCCTTTGACTGCAATCAGTAAATTATTCTTATCAAAGCAGGTCTATAAAGTTATCTTGTGATGCAAATTATTTGAAGCTGCGTACCGTATGTGTGTTCTGTCCATTTTGTCTCAGATAAAAGGAATGCCATACATTCAAGTGGTCCGAGGCTCTCGTTAAATTACGAACGTTTTTAGGCGAATGCTTAAATATACTACTTAGGTCAGGGGTCTTAGATCTGTGGACAGTAGGCCTATAGGCTGTACTCCTCTGCAGGGACGTGTAAGCGCGAGGTGATCGTCTGTGTTCAGCTACCGGGTCCTTGAATAACTTATAATGTGCGAGTAGGGGCAGCCGGTGGAGTTTCTGGTGCCCCCCTGGAGTTGGTGCCCTACGCAGACTGCGTAATCTGCATATGTCTCTCGCTAGCCTGAGAGTGATTATTACGAGAGCCGATCTAACAGTAATTTGAGAACCCCCTGTTGAAGACCCTTGACTTAGATACTTCTTATGTAGTTGATATAATATAATATAATATAATATAATATAATATAATATAATATAATATAATATAATCAGGGTTGGGGAGTAACGAAATGTAACGGGATTACGTATTTAAAATACAAAATATAAGTAAGGGCCTAACGGTATTCCACTACAGTTACAATTTAAATAATTGGTAATTAGAATACAGTTACATTCAAAAAGTATTTTGATTACTGAAGAGATCACTTTGCATTTCATTGTCATTTTTTTTTTAGTCCTTTCAGATGGAAAACATTTATACATATAAATGATCCAAGCCAAAGTGCATTTGAACGGCAGTGAAACACTTTCTTATGATGTGTTACATTCATACGAGCAGACAGAGAAGTAAGATTGAAGTAAGTTTGGAGCAGAAGAAATAAAAATAAACCTTGTGTAAATTGTCAGCTTTACACTAAGCTAAAATGCTATTTCTAGATATTTTACATGCACATGTTACCAGCCACGATCATATTTTTATCAAGAAAATTTACGGATCATAATTTCTTTTTTTTCCAGTAGGACCTTTGATAATAGGGCAATTCATATTCTTGATGATATTCTTTTTGTATTGTTTTCCTGTAAAAATATCTTAAAATCCTTTTAGATTGATGTTGTTTTAGAAACAACACTGCATAAAATATTTAGGCTTTTCAGAGAATGTATTTTTAACATGTATATTTTGTACTGGCAGTTTATAGTCAAAACAAGTGAAAAAATCTACCAGTGCTGAAGAAGTAATCCCAAGTATTTAAAATACGTTACTGACCTTGAGTAATCTAACGGAATAAATTTACAAATGACATTTTACAGCATGTATTCTGTAATCTGTTGTGGAATAAATGTCAAAAGTAACCCTCCCAACCCTGAATAGGCCTATAAGGCCTACATTAGATAATATAATTAAAGTTTTTAAAGGGAGAAGGAAATCAAGAGTAATCAACACTGCAGACATCGAGAGAGAGAGAGAGAGAGAGAGAGAGAGAGAGAGAGATTCGCCTGCGCTTTCGGAGATCTTGTTTTTCCATCATTCTCTACGCTGACCCGTCGTGTGGGTTGTTGGATTAGTCTGTGGGGCATTCTCCACCTGTTAGTGAGATCTCGGGGGCGTGTCTAAACTGCTCATTGAGGGGGGGCGTGGCAACCAGCCCACGACATGTTGCCACTGCCAAAGGGTTTGCCCGTACGTGCCTCATATTTCACACAGTTTACCAAAAGCAAAAAGAGCTATGATGGAAACTAGACACCTTTAACATTTTGTCCTGACTAAGATTTTCTGTTTGGTGGTTGGCCAACATGTATCGAATATTTGTAACAAGTAGGCCTATGCTATCCGAGAAGATCATGCAATCGTAACACAACAAAATGATATGCTAGACTACTCAGTACCTCAAATCTGTGACTCAGTTGTTTTGCCCGTTGCTGAAATTGCAAAACAGTTTCATTTAATATTTCGTGACGTGATTGAGTTCTAATAGAATCAACGAGTCGCGTGCTGGAGAACTCCCTCAATCCGATTAGTGTTACCTTCTGTAGGTGCCAGTGGGAGGCTGAGGTTAGAGTGTCGTGTCGAGCTCTACAAGATGAGTCGAAAATTGGAAATAAATTAAAGCACACATTTCCGGGACCAAAAGCAACAGTCCCGTTTTTGCCACCCGTGTTCTCCAGATTCTCCATTTTTTTTTTAATGCGAAACGGGTCAACACTGACAGCAGATATAGGCCCACACATTTTATGACACGTGGAGTGAAATCGTAGGGTAAAGAACAGGGACGATCACAATTGACCATAATAAACAAATAGTAGCCTACAGTACACTACGTTAGCAACATATCCAAGTTGCTTATAAAACTTACTACAACCTGTGAGTCTGTAATTTAAAGGAATATTCCAGGTTCAATACAAGTGAAGATCAATCCACAGCATTTGTGGGATAATGTTGATTACCACAAAAAAGCATTTTGACTAATCCCTTCATTTCGTAAAAAAATGAAAAAAGCAAACATTGAGGTTACAGTGAGGCGCTAACATTGGAAGTGAATCGGGCCAAATGTTTTAAGGATTTAAAGGCAGACATGGGAAACTTATAATTTTATAAAAGCACTTACATTAATTCTTCTGTTAAAACTCTTATTATTTCAGCTGTAAAGTTGTTTATATCGTAATTTTTACAGTCATTTTCTGGTTTGTTGACATTACATCATTATGGTATAATTAGATATAACTTTACACAGAAAAGGTTAGTAAGCGACTTTATCACACTAAAATAATGTTAACACGCATATTGTTTAATCATATTTTGTGCGAATTTTAACGTTTAATGATTGTCCCCATTCACCTCCATTGTAAGTGCCTCACTGTAACCCAGATTTGAGCTTTTTTTAAAGAAAAGTAGGGACAAGTCAAAATAAATTTTTGTGGGAATCAATATTATGCCACAAATTCTGTTGATTGAGCGTAACTTGTATTGAACCCGGAATATTCTTTTAACCATGTTTTTATCTATTTAGGGTCTTTGGAGCAGCCATCATCCTCACATCAATACTGAATATGTTCATCCCCTCAGCTGCACGTATACATTATGGTTGCGTCCTGTTTGTCAGGGTATTACAAGGGCTTGTAGAGGTATGAAATGTGACGGTCTCTAATTTAAATCTGCTATTTGCTTATTGTTTGCCAGTCTGTCTAATACCATAACCAAACATTTGGACACTTGTCTGTGGTAGAATTTCTCAAAAAGCATATTGTGGGAATTCTTAATGGGAACACCAAAAGTCCTATAACAATCTATTATGACCTGAGGGTATTTCTGAGAGAATAATAATCAATGCTTTGTCTTTAGCTCTGTTTGATTGATCTGTAGAGAGAATTGTATCTGTGTGTATGAGAGAGGCAACTAGATTAGGTTACTTACACCATGTCTGCAATGTGGAATATTATTCTATGTTATATTTGTTTGTTTCAGATTAACCCCATACTGTATTGGAGAAGTCTTTCATTTATGAAATACATTATTGTGACATAACTCAGAGATTTGCTTTAAAATGCAAAATTTAGCTTTTTTTATTTTTATTAAGCTTATAGTGTATTATTATTGCTTTTCTAGGGTGTGACCTACCCAGCTTGCCATGGGATCTGGAGTAAGTGGGCCCCTCCACTGGAAAGAAGTCGCCTGGCCACAACCTCTTTCTGTGGTAATTTCCACCATTATTCTCTTGAAGGGAAATAGTGGATCCATGCATAATGAAGAAACCAAAGGATTGGTTTTCGTCCTTATATTTGTTTAGTAGCTCACTTACCATCGTGCTTTATTGTGTGCATGTTAAAAACCAAAGATAAATTTGTTGTTTAGCCTCAGGAATACAAGAGAACATTGTAATGCATGAAATGTACATTTAAATTTAATGCAGTTTATTTCAGGTTTTTTCATATTAAATCAATAGATTGTTTTTTAAATATTATCAATTAATTCAGTTGTTTTTTTATTCATTTTGACCTCACATTTTCTTTTGTTCCCATCCCCTCCTCTCCGGTAGGTTCCTATGCTGGAGCTGTCATTGCCATGCCCTTAGCTGGGATCCTTGTGCAGTACACTGGCTGGTCATCTGTTTTCTATGTCTATGGTGAGAGTGGTTTGTGTATGTGTGTGTAGAGAACCCTGGTTATGGCCTAAATGTCACTGTATTAGTGTGCTTAACTGTTTCAGTGAGTGTATTTTAGTAAGTGTACTATGGATTAACTAACTGATGCTGGGTATTGACTTTTCTCTGATGTGTCCATGTGTCTATCTTCTGTACGGACACTGAATCTGCCTGTCACTGTGTCAAGAACTAGCACCTCCTGTCTGTACAACAATAATGAATTGTAATACAGTTGGTTATATGATGATATCAGTCAGTTGATCTGCTTGTCGGCTTCTTATCTTAATTTTATGATGCTTTTATTATGCTTAGTTGGCTCCAAACACATAGCATCATAAAAACCTTTAGCAACTGTTTGTTTTTCTGTAGGCTGTTTTGGGATTGTATGGTATATGTTCTGGATCTTGGTGTCATATGAGAGCCCAGCTGAACACCCCACCATCACAGATGAAGAACGGCGCTACATTGAAGAGAGTATCGGAGAGAGCGCTAAGCTGCTAGGTCCTGCAGAAGTGAGTGACCTCAAATATTACGACACATATGGCTAAAAATACAGCATTATAGCTCATAGGATATAGTGGGGATGGACAGATCACAAGTTGCACAAAATTCTTAAAGGGACAGTTCAACCAAAAAAATGTATTCTCTCACCATTTACTCTCCCTCTTACCATCGCAGATGTGTATGACTTTCTTTCTTCTGAAGAATACAAATTAAGATTTTTATAAGAAAATCTCAGATTTTTGGAGCTTTATAAGTCTGGTCACCATTCACTTGCATTGTATGGATGTACAGAGCTGAGAAATTCTTCTAAAAATCTTAATTTGTGTTCTGTACAAGAATACTAATCTGGAATGGAATGAGGGTGAGTAACTGATGAAATAATTTAAATATTAAGTGAAGGACTGAGATCCTGTTCTAAAAGAACATTTGAATAGTGACTTAACATCCCCTTTCAACAGTAATGTTGAAATAATGAAGCACAACCCTATGAATATTTATTCACAATAATGTTTGCTACTCGTTTGTTTATTGGCACAGAACTAATTTTCATACTGTATAGTTATGAGCAAGAGTAAATAGAGTAATATATAGCAAAGCATTTGTTTTCACAACAGGCCAATCATTTTGATACAAGGCACAGGTATGAGTGAGTTTTTGTTTCAAAATTCTAAACTTCCATCAGACCAGGAGGTTTGAAACAGAGAGCTGAGACATTTTAATTTCAATTGTCTTGATTTTGCTCACTCCTCCAGCTCTCTTTTGCCATATTTTTCTGTTTACTTTAATGAGACATTGCTGTCATGTAAAAGTGTTTAAAACGTGTGATAATTCTTCTAAGAGTTTAAAAAAGCGTTACAGCTATTTTACCTAGGATGTGTTGCAAACTATGATGAGTTGAAAGGCATATTTGTAGTGGTCATACTTTTATTGTAAATAATTATTTAGTCATCTTGAGCCTCATAATGGTCTTGTGCATTTTGAGGTAGAGGCAGACATTTTTTTGGAGTCACTAAAGGGCACTAAAAGATACTTTGGAATGGTCGTTATGATATATATATATATATATATATATATATATATATATATATATATATCAGACTTTTGCCTTAATGCCATGCACTCTCAGACTACATTCACAACATGAATATTGACAAAGAATATGAAAGGTTTTTTATCACTTGCAGCTGCTGCTTACAGTATCAAGATGTGACAGGCACAGTGATTAGAAGTATGAGTGTGATTGAAAGGCTGTGTAATTTCTAAGCAAATAACATCAACACACAGAATTGCTAAAATAATCAATATTTTCAAATAGATTTCCAGATCACTTCTCCCATCTTCCGTTGGTCAGACAAACAGTTAGTCACACCACAAACCCATGTCATTGTTTGGGCCGTGTAACCCGCACACACACACACAAGACGAGACAGTCACAATGTCGATGGGAAACTGCTTTATTCACAAAGCAAAGCAGGCAAAAGTACAAACAAGGGCAAATCCAAATGAGAATGGTCAGGGAAGCGTAGGGTCAAAAGCCGGGGAATCAAAGTAGTGTAAAGGGGCAAATCCGGGAGAGAGTGGTCAACGAGAGCGGGAGGTCGAAGCCGGGAAAACAGTTAACAACTAGGGCGTAGAACTAGACGGGACTAGCGGGATCAAAGACAGGGGAACAAGGGGAGCTGGCAAGCTAAGGGGTAAACCAGAGGAGTACAAAACTAGACGAGACTAGCGGGGGGCAAGGATATGGGAAACTAAACACAATAACCAACCCCCGTGAAACAGATGTGCTGTGGTATTTATAGGGGAAGGTGCAGGTGTAAACAATGAAAGGTGATGAGACGAGTGCAGGTGAAACGAATAAAGGGGTGATTGAGACGAGTGCAGGTGGTCATAATGTTCTGGCCATAGGAGCGTGCATGAGAGCCCGAGGGGGGAGATAGCATACGAGCATGTGAGCTCGTAGGAGCAAAAACGAGCGTGCAAGCTCGAGCGAGCAAAACGGGCGTGGAAGCCCGAGGGAGTAAAACGAGCGAGGAAGCTCGAGGAGGCGGAGTGAGGGAGCGGGATTCGTGACAGTACTCCCCCCTCTATAACGGACGGCTCCTGACGGCCGCGCTCGGTTGCGAGGAGCGCGACCTCTGGGAAGTGGTGCTGGACGATCCCAACAAACAAAAAACCCTGAACAGAAAACCCACAAAACACATAAACAAAATTGAGGGCAGTCCAAGGGGCACAGAGGGAAATGAGACAGTCCATGGGGTCAATGGCCAGTTTCAAGGCAAGGTCAGGGGGAACATAGCGGACAGGCGGGTGGTCGGGAGATCTAGGGGGCAGCCATAGGGCAGAGACTGGGTCAGGGGGTCTGGAAGGCGACTGGAGGACAGGGACTGGGTCCGGGGGTCTGGAAGGTGACCACCGGACAGGAATAGGGTCCGGAGGCCAGGGAAGAGGCCACAGGACAGGAAGAGTGTCAGGGGGCCACCGGACAGGATCAGGGGGCCAGGGAAGAGCCGTGAAAGGTGGAGACGTGGAGGACTTTTGAGACGGAGCCTTGGAAGATGGAGCCGTGAGAGACTCGCAGGCGGGGCACTGAGAGGCTGAGGAGGCGGCGCCATGGGGAGCCCAAGAGACAGGGCCGAGGGAGGTGGTGCCGCAGGAGGCTCTAGAGGCGGAGGCCTGGAAGGCTCTGGAGGTGGAGCCGAAGGAGGCTTTAGGGGCGAAGGCCTGGAAGGCTCAGGAGGTGGAGCCAATGACGGTGGCGCCGTGGGAGGCTCTAGCGAGGTAGGCCTGGAAGGCTCTGGAGGTGGAGCCAAGGGAGGTGGCGCCATAGGAGGCTCTGGAGGTGGAGCCGTAGGAGGCTCAGGAGGTGGAGCCATAGGAGGCTCGGGAGGCGGAGCCCTAGAAAGCTCTGGAGTCTCTGGGAGCAGAGCCGTAGGAGGCTCTGGAGGGGGAGCCGTAGGAGGCCCGAGAGGCGGAGCCATAGGAGGCTCTAGTGGCAGAGTCCTGGAGGGCTCGAGAGGCTTGGGGGCGGAGCCCTGAGAGGCTCGAGAGGAGGAGGGGCCCTGAGAGACTCGAGAGACGAAGCAGTGAGAGGCTTGAGGGGTGGAGCCATGAAAGACTCGAGGGGCGGAGCCGTGAGAGGCTCGAGGGGAGGAGGAGCCCTGAGAGACTCGAGAGGGGAAGCTGCGAGAGGCTTGAGGGGTGGAGCCATGAAAGACTCGAGGGACGGAGCCCTGAGAGGCTCGAGGGGAGGAGGACCCTGAAAGACTCGAGAGGAGAAGCCCTTAGAGGCTTGAGGGGAGGAGGAGCCCTGAGAGACTCGAGAGGCGAAGCCGTGAGAGGCTTGAGAGGGGGTGGAGCCCTGAGAGACTCGAGAGACGGATCCCTGGGAGGCTCGAGAGGAGCAGCCCTGGGAGGCTCGAGAGACTGGAAAGGCAGAGCCCTGGGGGGCTTGGGAGGTAGAGCTCTGGGAGGCTCGAGAAACGGAGCCCTGGGAGACTCGAGAGGAGGAGCCCTGGGAGGCTCGTGAGGCGGAGGCCGCGAGGGCTCTGAGGGGCGAGCAGAGGCTGGCAGAGCCATGGAAGACTCTGAGGGCGGAGCAGAACCCGGCAGAGCCGTGGAAGACTCTGAGGGCGGAGCAGAGGTCGGTAGAGCTGTGGAAGACTCTGAGGGAACCTCTGCGGTCTTGAGCACAAGACGAGACTGGGGAGAAGGGGCCCTCTTCCTTCTCTTACGTCTTCGGCCAACAGGGGACGTGGCCATGGGGACGGTCGAGGCTACAGGCGCTGGCTCTGGGGCGGTCGAGGCTACAGGCGCTGGCTCGCTGACCGTGGCGGACATGGGCGCTGGCTCGCCGGCCGTGGCGGGCATGGGCACTGGCTCGTTGGCCGTGGCGGGCATGGGCGCTGGCTCGTTGGCCGTGGCGGGCATGGGCGCTGGCCCTCTGGCCGTGGCAGGCATGGGCGTTGACTCGCTGGCCGTGACAGGCTTCGGGACTGGGGCCGTGACAGGCTTCGGGACTGGGGCCGTGTCAGGCTTCGAGACTGGGGCCGTGTCAGGCTTCGGGACTGGGGCCGTGTCAGGCTTGGCTCCCCTGGCGCAAAACCAAGAGTCGGGCCGCTGGCTCCATAATGTCAAGGACGGGGTTATGAGTTACATAACCACTGCCTTGCACGGAAAACCCTTGGTTCGCGTCTGAAGAGCCATAAAACCTCTCCGGGGATGGAGAGCATACGGCGCTCACGGAAGCGTGGAAAGCGTCAACGGGCTCAGGGGCAGACACAGGTGAAACAGGGTGAAATATTTCAGACATAGTACATACCTGCTGCCCCTGGGCTGCGAGCGCTTTGTGATGTCTCCATATCGTAGCTCCTCGCGCTGAATGTGACGTGTACCTCCGCTCTAGTGAGCTGCGCGAAACCTCCACGTGATGCATTGTGACTGTCTTCGGTGAGGTTGGTTATTCTGTAACCCGCACATACACACACAAGACGAGACAGTCACAATGTTGATGGGAAACTGCTTTATTCACAAAGCAAAGCAGGCAAAAGTACAAACAAGGGCAAATCCAAATGAGAATGGTCAGGGAAGCGTAGGGTCAAAAGCCGGGGAATCAAAGTAGTGTAAAGGGGCAAATCCGGGAGAGAGTGGTCAACGAGAGCGGGAGGTCGAAGCCGGGAAAACAGTTAACAACTAGGGCGTAGAACTAGACGGGACTAGCGGGATCAAAGACAGGGGAACAAGGGGAGCTGGCAAGCTAAGGGGTAAACCAGAGGAGTAAACTAGACGAGACTAGCGGGGGGCAAGGATACGGGAAACTAAACACAATAACCAACCCCCGTGAAACGGATGTGCTGTGGTATTTATAGGGGAAGGTGCAGGTGTAAACAATGAAAGGTGATGAGACGAGTGCAGGTGAAACGAATAAAGGGGTGATTGAGACGAGTGCAGGTGGTCATAATGTTCTGGCCATAGGAGCGTGCATGAGAGCCCGAGGGGAGATAGCATACGAGCATGTGAGCTCGTAGGAGCAAAAACGAGCGTGCAAGCTCGAGCGAGCAAAACGGCGTGGAAGCCCGAGGGAGCAAAACGAGCGAGGAAGCTCGAGGGGGCGGAGCGAGGGAGCGGGGTTCGTGACAGGCCGACATTGCTGTGCTGAGCTTGTCGGGTTGCTCAAACAGCAAAGTTAATTAGCACCAAAGGGTTTGCAAATGGCTGGCTTATAGTTGATTTTGCATGTTAAGCTGGGATAGAAGTATTTTAAGAGTGAAATAGTGGTTAAATAATTAATATGGTTACAAATTCACTCTAGGTAAAGTAATACACATTTTTCCTACAGAAATTCAAGACACCTTGGAAGAAATTTTTCACATCCATGCCTGTCTATGCAATCATTGTGGCCAACTTCTGCAGGAGTTGGACCTTCTACTTGCTGCTCATCAGCCAGCCTGCATACTTTGAGGAAGTGTTTGGCTTTGAGATTAGCAAGGTAATTTCAGCCTAACTTTAATTTTGTGTTTTAATTGGCTATTGATTCATAGAAAATAACTATAAATATGAAAAAGACATAATTAACAATTACACAATCAGCTATTAAAGCTTTATTTGCATCAGAATGGCCAATTTCATTGTCTACGATTTGATGTATATGATTTTTGTGTATAATTTCAGTGTGCATCAGTAAATGGGTGACCTTTGTCATTCCCTAAGGTCTGAAATAGGTTGATGAATTATTCATTGTGAATAGATCATAATGAATTATTCATCAATCACTTATTGGTGATTCAAGTCTGTGTTTGCATCTCATTTAGCTTGTTTCCTCACTTCCCACAGTTAAACCTTCCATCATGTTTTTATTTCTTATAGTTAGATAAGTTTTAACATACTAATAATGGTGCCTTACAGATTACAGCAATGCTGCTTGTCAACTTTTTGTTTGTTTAGTTTTTAGAACACATTTATGCATAATTAACCAGTCCTAAAAATGGAACTATATTATTTTTGATGACTTTAAAAATGTGTTATAGAATAGGTTTTTTATTGTTGGACTTGTCTCTCTTTCTGTTTTTGGCCCTTTGATCATTCATTAGGTCTTAAAATGCCATGGTATTAACTAACTTTGGTCAATGGCTAATGCTTCAATTCTCCAGTATGTTGTCAATAAGATGCTTCTGCACCTTACGGCTGCTGTCTTGTTCAGGTTGGCATGCTGTCAGCCCTGCCCCATCTGGTGATGACCATTATCGTGCCCATTGGGGGACAGATAGCTGATTTCCTCCGTAGCAAAAACATTCTGTCCACCACCACTGTTCGGAAGATCATGAACTGTGGAGGTGAGTGGAACTACTACAGGAGAGTACAGAATGATAACACCTTCTTCTGAGTTTTGGTTAAATTCATGTAAACTAATATCAAAGGAATTTCATACTTGTATCATTTCCTCTAATTAAATGTTTTTTAATGATTATCCATTTGTTTTTATCATTAACAGGCTTTGGAATGGAGGCCACTCTGTTGTTGGTTGTAGGTTTCTCCCACAGTAAAGGGATGGCTATTTCATTCCTTGTGTTGGCTGTTGGCTTCAGTGGGTTTGCAATATCAGGCAAGTCTATGGAATAATCTTTGTCTTTAGTTAAACGGTGTGTCTCATTTAATATTATGGCTTGCAAACCATTAACCATTGACTCACAACAATAGCAAGAAGCCAGGGAACATTGCAAACAAGGCCTTCTTTCTAGCTGGATGCTATGCCCTCCCCTTTCAGTTAAATGTGCTCTTCCTCCACTGCATCTGGGAAGGAATACGTCTTTCTGCTGGACTTTTTAAATAATTCATTCACACTGTCCCCTGAGAGGAACTTCACAGGCAGCACATCCAGACAGAGCACTCAGAGAGGGAGGGGCTAGAGACTCCTCCGCTCTACAAGATGGCTGCACTTTCTATTTTTAGTCTGAATCTCCAACATCATGTAAGAGATACTGAAAGATATGTGCTCTCCAGGCATAAGCAAGATGCACTTTATTATACAAAATTATACAAAAGAAATGCAGTGATTCTAAAAGTCAGTCTGTATGCTGTAATAAAGGCAGAGTCATTCAAATATTAAAAGTATGATTATGTAAGTCAGATTTAATAAAATATTAATTTTACTGTCCAACAGGATTTAATGTCAATCATTTAGACATCGCTCCTCGTTATGCCAGTATCCTCATGGGAATCTCTAATGGAGTTGGAACTTTGTCAGGAATGGTGTGCCCTCTTATTGTGGGTGCCATGACCAAACACAAGGTATGACCAACTTCGATGGATCTAATGATCTAATTTGAGTTTTTAAAAACAACCTGTGTGGGTGTATGGCTTTAGGAGAGCAATCATACATTGTATGTGCTGTACTTCATTTGTTTCTTTAATTATTACTTAATACTCATATATTAACTAATTTCTTTATGTTCATTTTATGGAAGATTTTCTTTACTTATTCATATTCATTTTCATTTTATACTGTTTCTTGCTCTTGCCATGAATTCTTGTTTAATCTTATGTTGTGTTCTGTATTGTCTTCAAAAGTTAGTGATAAGGAGCTGTCTCCATTTCAAGGTCTTTAACGTCACAGGACGATGTTGTGAAACAGTACTTTCCCATTGTTTTTGCCAGGTATAATAACATTTGTTGAATTGGTGCTAGTCAGGCAAAGTCAGATTAAGCAGTGGGACAGACACAACTGAGATAATTTTATAAATTATGCTCATGTTTACCATCACTTTGTCTCCTGCCTTCTGCTATATATTCTCTTGCTGCCGATGCCTAGATCTTGGGCTTAACATAACAAGCTGTTGATGTTGACTGATTTGGGATATCAGACAGAACTCTGATATTTGGATATCTTCTGACGAAGACAGAGGTCGAGGATCTAACATTCCTGGCGTTGTCGGTCATGATGGATGATCTAACACCTTTAATTGTCTAAATGTTCTTTTGCTTTTCAGTTGTTCTGAATACATAGTATGTTTGGATTTATTTCAATTTTTGAATGTCTTCAATGGCATAGTGGTGCATGGCAGATTAGGAAGAGCACATATGCAGATTTGTTGTCTTGATTCTTCTCTTGGTTATTACCTACCCGATAACATGACAAGTCGAGATGGGGAAATCGTTCAAATTGGCTCATGAAAATAGAAAAAAAAAATTCTCCCATAGAGAAAAATAAATGAACCAACGAACAGTGTTATTAAGATTTTTTATATATGTAACCCCTAAGCCTAACCATTAAGTCTAACCCCTTACCCAGCCCAAATCAGACTGTGATTTTAAATAACTGTTGTGTACCATGGAAGAAAGAGAAACATATGGGTTTTGAACAAGCGTTCTTAAGATTTTTCTTAAACGTAACCCCTATCTCAAACCTAACTTTAGTTTAGTTTAGTTTAGTTTAGTTGAGTTTAGTTTAGTTATCATTCTTGGTGTGAACGGGCCTTAAACCTTACAAAGTGAGATAGGAGGCTAGCTATAATTTTAAGCCTTTACTGTATCAATTTGAAATTCAGTTTGTTGATTGGTTGATCTCTATGGGAATAAAAGTTGTACCTTGCCTTATGAGCCAAGTCACGCAGAACCATTTCGCCATCTCATACAAAAACGAGTTGTCATGAGACAACTTATACTCTTAAAATATCAGATCTTTGAGGATTTTGACATTATGACAGATCTCTCCACACCTTTTACTACACCATACCCATACATTTAATTAATTTAGTTAATAAAAATGGGTTATTAATTGCATAATACAGGTATGTCTCAAGTCTATATTTTTGTCATGCATTATACTTTTAGCTACCTGGATAAGTTTCTATATTTATGTCAGAAAGTACATGACAACTCTTTCTATCCTTCAGACCCGGGAAGAGTGGCAGTATGTGTTTCTTATTGCTGCCCTGGTGCATTATGGTGGTGTAATTTTCTACGGCATCTTTGCCTCGGGAGAGCAGCAGCCGTGGGCGGATCCGGAGCTTACCAGTGAGGAGAAGTGTGGTTTTGTTGACGAAGATGAGCTGGCTGAGGAAACAGGGGACATCACCCAGAGCTACGGCGCCCTGGGAGGTCCAGCCAAGACCTATGGTGCCACCACACAGTTGAATGGAGGATGGGCAGAAGGATGGGATAAGCGAGAGGAGTATGTACAGGAGGGTGTGGAGGAAGGGGGTTTTGGAAATAGGAAGGGCAGGGATTACTCCTAGACATTGCAAATACACATTCTAAGGCACACATACATACAAATTCATACAGCACAGTATAAAAATGTATGCCCACACTATAGATTTTGTAGTGTTTGTGAGTTCTAAAAAAAAAAAATCATATAAATAGACTAAATCGTTGAATGTTTGCACAATTTTAAATGATAAAATTCTACATTCAAATATAAATTTTAATGAGAAAAACATAAATGATAAATTATACAAAGCAGATGTAACATATCAAATTGGCAGACTGTAAATGTTCTATGTCTTAAAAAGAGTGACTTAATTTCAAGTGCAATCATGTGTAATATTGTGAAACAGAGTTTTTCACCCATTATTCTGAGCCTTTGCAACATTGTGATGCCTGTTGAGTTAATCAGGCAACTGGCTTTCAGACACAAGGCTCATATAATGAACATGTCTGAAGTCATCCATAAAGAGAAATACTGCTGTAGAGATTTATAACCAAGTAACTGTTTTTCTGATTGCACTGAAAGAGCTGTACTATGTCATTTAACAGCACAACAAAATTATATTGTTTATACCTCATTATGTGTTACACGTTCGTAGTATAATTAATGTTTCTGGGAGGTAAAAGAGGACGTTGGTCTTTGACACTGGAGAGAAAAAGCACAGTTTTTTTTAGGTGAAATAAAAGCAACAAAACTATTTCTCAAGCTCAACAAGTCAAGAAGTTTCAATCGCATATGTTTTTGAAAGGTGCTGTTCGGTGTGGTGTTTGCTGAGATGTGCAAACAAAAATTCTTAGGGGGTTGGGAAGGGTATAAAAGGGGAAATTACAGATTATTGGAAATATTTGGAAACATTATTGCAAGAGCTACACAAAGCAAAAGCACAGTGTGTCAAGGCCACCAGACTCTTCAATTGTTTGTTTGTTTTTTTCTTCTGTCAAATACTCACACCATGCCATCTTGACATCTGTGAATGTTACTTATGCATGGGTAAAAAGTGTTTTTGCTTTTAAAAAAGTAGTTGTTTTTCATTTTTACCTGTCAAAGATTTGACTAAACTGTTACTGATGTGTCAATTCCTTTGCACAATTAACCAAAGTGTAGTGTGGTATTTTAGCTCGGATGGGGGAAAAGTATCCATTAAGAAGATATGGGAGACTTGAGGAAAGGGCTGATATAGTCCTAGTAGCATGTAATAACCATACTTAATGTACAAAGCAATAAATCCATGGTAACAGTTCCTTAGTCACTTCATTCAAAAACATGTAATACATTGGTACATTTAATGGTAATCATTTTTGGTTTATGTGTTTTTGTGATGACAATTGAAAAAAAAAATCTGAAAAGATTAAACAATTACTTACTGTTAAAAAAAAATAAAAATATATATATATATATATATATATATATATATATATATATATATATATATATATATATATATATATATATATATATATATATTTAGCAAGAGTCCAGTGCAACTCTCTTTACTGTAAAGAGCTTTTGTGCTGGGCCCACTCACCAGAAGAGAATGATTCTTATGTGTCACCTGCAAATGGTTCCTTTGTGAAACTTATCAAGGTTCTCAGTCTCGCAGGTGGCCACACTCCTGTAATTGTCCTGTATGGTTGCTAGTGATCGCTTTTTGAGAGTATGTTTTTGTCAGGTATATTTTACGTTAATCCCTTTTTTTGTAATTCCCTTTTGTTTCTGGTATGTGTTTTATCTGTGGCTAGAAAACTGCACATTTCCCTCTTTTTCCAAGCATTTTCCTACAAATGTTGCAATATTCAGTGACACAAGGATTGTGTGTAAAGGTATTGAAAAATCTTCAAAAATGACAGTAATTTGTCTGATGATGTTGAGGTACCTTATTCTCATCCCTTGCCTAAGAGTGAAGTGTGATTATATGGCTTCTTTTGCTGTGTTACTATAAATGGAGAGGTATGTTGATGTGAAATTTAAATGCTCTATATAGCCTTTTTTATATAAAATAATGACAAAATTGTTCTTGCCTGTGTTTATTTTCATGATTCCATCAAGCTGTGCAGGTCAAAGACTATGCACTTAAAACGTTGTGATTGCTTCAACTGCCAATACATAATTTCCTGATTACACAAAATGTATTTTGTCCAGATGTTGTGCATGCTAAACCATTTCAGTGCATAACATTTGTAGTTCTATCATTGGTTATCCACCATCACCCATATAGCATCGCTCTATACCCTTTCCCTTCTCGCGTAAAATCAATATGAGGGTCCCTGGAGATCAGAAAGACCTATTGACCACATACCTCCTAATGGAGGCAGGATCGAGGGACTGCACATAGAAGCTATTTAGAGGATGTGTTCAGACTCGTATCTCATCAGCATCTCTCATGCTGGAAACCTACTGCCCTTATTGATACTAGCAACACTGGTTCACTGGTGTTGTGTAGTTTATCATTAGTGAACAAATAAAACAAATATTTCTAACTATTTTTTCTTAAAGAGTATTTAGGCCTTTAAATTGATGTGTCAAAACGAGCCTTTTTCTCAAACATTTAATATAGAGCTTAATGTCTAAAAAACATTAAAATGTGATATTTAATAAAATGTTTAAGGCTGTTTATTCTGAGAAATTCAAATGAGACACTCGCCCTTCCATCCATCATCCATCCATCCATCCATCCATCCATCCATCCATCTATCTATCTATCTATCTATCTATCTATCTATCTATCTATCTATCTATCTATCTATCTATCTATCTATCTATCTATCTAGCTATAGTAGTGGTAAATGGTGCTTTAAAATAGAGAGATCGTCATTTTGGGTATTATCTTATATAGTAATGATTTCACACATACACTAGGGTAGTCAAAGGCAAGGTACTGTCCCGCTGGAGGGGACAGTTACTGCTCGGACGATGTCCATCTTTGCCCTTGCTTTCTGTTACATTGTTAAAGTCAGTTACTAATTGGATAACCTTCCTTTCACCAGCTGATTTACAATAGAAGATAGACTGAAGAAAGACGGTTCTCACTTGGGTAAACTTAATTGAAAGCTTGTCAATTGATTGAGGGCACATAATTGCTCTGTGTGCTGTTGTGTCCAAATATCACAAAAGCACAGACACACAGCAGGTTACTTTTTTCTTAAAAATACTGCTGCCTGATAACCACATCTAAGGTGGAGACTTATTAAGTTTTATTAAGACCTTCAGTTTAAAAATATTTATGGAACGGTTCAATGCATCAAGTAATTAGATTTGTTCTTGGCAATTCTTTGTTTAGCAGATTCCATGTTACTGTACGCATTCCTACTTCTAGAAAAGTACTGTAATTAGTAAGAAGCCATGAAGGAGAAGGAGAAACACTTTACATAAAGGCTGTATTAGTTAAAGGAATTCTGGGTTCAATACAAGTTAAGCTCAATAGACAACATCTGTGGCATAATGTTGATTACCACCAAAAAATTGCTTTTAACTTGCCCCTCCCACAAAAATCTGGGTTAGATTGATGGAACAATGGAAGTGAATGGGGTCAATCTGTAAACATTAAAATACTATTTTAAAAGTAGAGACACAATACGTAAACATCATGCATTAACATGGTTTGAATTTGAGAAATCGCTAACTAACCTTTTCTGTGTAAATTTATAGCCAATTTTACAACATCAAAGCCATGATGATGTAATGTCAACAAACTCTAAAACCCTAAAACAACTGAAAGAATTACGATTTAAACAACTTTACAGCTATTAACATGATTCCTTGGTGTTCACCTGGTGGAGAACCTCACCTGGTCCCTCAACACCAGCTGTATTACCAAGAAAGCCCAGCAGCGTCTCTACTTTCTTCGAAGGCTGAGGAAAGCACATCTCCCACCCCCCATCCTCACTACATTCTATAGAGGGACTACTGAGAGCATCCTGAGCACCTGCATCACTGCCTGGTTTGGGACTTGCACCGTTTTGAACCGCAAAGCCCTGCAGAGGATAGTGAGGACAGCTATGAAGATCATCGGGGTCTCTCTTCCCTCCATCAAAGACATTTACATAAAACGCTGCATCCGCAAAGCAACCAGCATTGTGGATGACCCCACACACTCCTCAAACAAACTCTTCACCCTCCTGCCGTCTGGCAAGAGGTACCGATTCGGGCCCTCACGGCCAGAATGTGTATCAGCTTCTTCCCCCAAGCCATCAGACTCCTCAATACTCAGAGACTGGACTGACACACACACACACACACACACACACACACCAGTACACATCCAACTTTTGCACATGTCCAGAGTTGCACTTTAATTAATTGTCACTTATACCTGGCTGCTACCTCAATAACTGCTATGTCCATAGAACCCTATTTCATAGTATGTTATGTTTACATTCTGCATTTTTAGAAAGTGTCATATTGTTGCACAACTCAGATGACAAATGTGTGCTGTCGGCGCTGCACTGTCTATTACTGTGTCTATTGTCCTGTTCCTTTTAGTAATTATTGTACTCTCCCGTACTTTTTGCACACGTTTGCACATGCACTTCATGTAGAAATGTTATTTAGTCTGTGTAGTCTCATGTGGTTCTGTGTTTGTCTTATGTTGTTTTATGTAGCACCATGGTCCTGGAGGAAAGTTGTCTCGTTTCGTTGTGTACTGTACCAACTGTATATGGTTGAACGACAATAAAAACCACTTGACTCAAACAATACATGAGTTTTAGAGGAATACTTAGTGCTTTTATAAAATTATAAGCTTCACATTTCTGCCTTTAAACAATCCTAAAATTGGCCCCATTGACTTCCATTGTAAGTGCTTCACTCAAAAAACTCGATTTTTGCTTTTTTTAAGAAAAGGAGGGACGAGTCAAAATAATTTTTGGTGGTAATCAACATTATAATACAAATGCCGTTGATTAAGCTTAACTTGTGTTGAATGTGGAAAAGTCCTTTAACATCAGTTAATTAACATGAACCAATTTTTATGAACACAAAAATTTTGTAAAAATAAAAATAAATAATTGTAAGTTCATGATACCCACGGCATTTACTGATGTTGAAAAAGAAAACCTATTGTGAAGTATTGTTGAAAGAAAACACGAGACTATTGTATTAAAATATTGCTTTTGCTAAATAGACAGACACAACAAGACCATCACTTTTGACCCTGTTATTTGTGTTTACTCAGGTTCTCTCAGCCGTAACTGTAACGGGTGCCTCCCAATGTCCTGCACAGACCGCAGTCCACACCCTTCCACTTAGTGTTCATTCATGCTTATCAGTTATATCTGTCCACATAATGAAAGCATGCATATACTGTATATTAGTGCTATAGCATTCTTTAAATGAACATGGTAAATAATTATTTAGCATCATCATTGTAAACACAAACCTGCATGTCTGTAAATACATATGTGTTTTTAGTGTGTATATGAGTGTGTGTGTATCCACTGGTGGGGGGCAGGTGTTGAAGTAGTCCCTCGGGGTATGAAGGGGTGGTGTAGTGAGACTGGAATCACTCTTTGATGACAGGAACCTGCATGAGGTCCCTGAAGACTTGCTTCAACCCATAAATATCTCCTGATCCCCTCATAGATGGGGCAGGCGACTGGTTGGCATATCCAGTGTTGAGCTCTCCACTGGGAGAAGGAAGCAGGGGTCTGGCTAGATGTCTGTGTAATCCATCTCATGTGTGAGGGGGAAAAACAGTGAATGAATGAGTGCTGTATTACACTGAATAAGGCTCTTCCCCCACTGGCCGGCTCAGAATCCTCATCAATTATTCCACACAGTCATTAAATTCTGGGCTATGCCAGCAGTGATGCAGGATTTAATAAACAAATTGAATGGAAAGGAATGTTTCACTTGTTGTCATTTATATTAATACCCATTCTAATACATGCAACATTTCAAAACCTGCAGACACATGAATCTGAGGCATATAAACCGATCAGCCATAACATTAAAACCACCTGCCTAATATTGTGTAGGTCCCCTATGTGCTGCTAAAACAGCACGAACCTGCATCTCAGAATAGCATTCTGAGATCATATTCTTCACACCACAATTGTACAGAGCAGTTATCTGAGTTACCGTAGACTTCGTCAGTTCAAACCAGTCTGGCCATTCTCTGTTGAACTCTCTCATCAACAAGGCATTTCCATCCACAGATTTTCAATCTGCAAAACTCAGATAACTCAAAGACTGTTGTGTGTGAAAATCCCAGGAGATCAGCTGATACAGAAATACTCAAACCAGCCCATCTGGCACCAACAATCAATCCATGGTCCAAATAACTGAGATCAAATTTTTTCCCTATTCTGATGGTTGATGTGAACATTAATGCACTGCACTGCTGCCACACGATTGGCTCATTAGATAATCACATGGATGATTGTTGGTGCCAGACCGGCTGTTTTGAGTATTTCTGTAACTGCTGATCTCCTGGGATTTTCACACAAACAGTCTCTAGAATTTATTCCGTATGTTGCCAAAAACAAAAAGCCTCCAGTGAGCAGCAATTCTGTGGATGGAAATGCCTTGTTGATAAGAGAGGTCAACAGAGAATGGCCAGACTGGTTTGAACTGACAAAGACTCAGATAACTGCTCTGTACAATTGTGGTGAGAAGAATAGTTTGGCGCTATTTTAGAGGCACCTGGGGGACCTCCAAAATATTAGGCAGGTGGTTTTAATGTTATGGCTGATTGGTGTATATTATATGATGCAGAGGGAGAAGAGAAAGAAAGGAAGGCCATGTGACTATGTGTGGCATAGGTGAATGGAGCAGCTTGCATTAAGAATGGTTGCCTTGTTTGGAAGTCACAGGCTATCCCAGTCAGCTCCACCCATTCGGAACAACCTGACTGCAGATGTGTGTTTCAGGAGTGGGTTCTTGCGTCAGTACCCCATGCTGACATTCCAACTATGTTTCCTTCATTCAGGATTCACATCATGCTCATGTGCTGTTGAGAAATCTTGTGGGCGGAGAAAGTCTTGCTTTTGATACAAGAGAGGGAAGCCATTTGAGCTGCTGGTGGAATGCAGCAAATAATGTATAGAGGTATATGCTGCTGCTGTTACAGATTTAAACAGATACTGTAGTTTATATACAAACGTTTTACCACATATTTATGTATTTAAGCAAGAATTAAAGCATACTCTAAAATCCAGAATGGCTAGATCCTGTTTCAGTACACTGCATTCTGCACAGTACATATACTGTACACAGTGACCATCTGAATCGCAGTGCGCCTGACAGAGGCGAGAGAAAGGGAAAGAGACTCAGGGGAGAAGCTTGACCTTTAAGCAGAGCTGGCTGCCAGTCCACACTCAGACATATGTCCCACAGAGGGGAACTTCACGTCCAGTGGTGAAAGGCACATAGGAAAAGGAGCATTGTCTTGGTAATATCAGTTACCCATCTTTTATGCAATATTGTTCAGCTTGCATATGATGAATTTGCAGACAGCTTGTACAATCTTTTCAGGTTTAGAGGCACCATGTGACTGCAAAACAGGATTTGCTTTCCCCACATAATTATTGTAATTATTATTATTATATTCATAATAAAAGAACTGTACATGTAATTAAAATGTAATAAAAAAATTAACAGAATGAGTGAGAGAGTTAGGAATCAATTAGTGGAGTCATTCTTTGTGAGCGTGTGTGTGTGCGCGTGTGTGTGTGTGTGTGTCAGAGCTGCCAGACTGGCCTTTATTTACTCAGCTCTCACAATAGCCTTCAGCAGATGGGAACCAACAGTGTGAGGGGGGAAAGAGTGGAAAAGTGACAGAGATAGAGAGAGAGAGAGAGGAAACTGTGGGGGAAGAGAGTGGGAGGTGTGTGCCCATACTCACAGCCAAGAGGACTCTTTTGTTCCCTAGCAGTCCCCTGTTGCAGCATGGCAGGGTGACACAGGCTTGATGTAAAATCTCATTAAAAAAGAGAGAGGGAAAATCCTCAAGAGGGCTTCAGATCACATTAAGATGTTGGAATATAGACTTCAGTCATACAACACAGAGGACTCCTGTCAACATGCATGTACAGAAATAGGAAAAAGGCTTCATATTTGTCGAGAAAAAAACAACAAAAAAACAGAAGAAACATGGTATCAAGATAGATAGATAGATAGATAGATAGATAGATAGATAGATAGATAGATAGATAGATAGATAGATAGATAGATAGATAGATAGATAGATAGATAGATAGATAGATAGATAGATAGATAGATAAGACTCGCTTGCACACACAGTGCCATGGCTTCCCCTCCTCCCCTGCCTGATTATTGAATTCACTCCTGTTGTGTAGACACCTCCTCTGCAGATTTGATTAGTCACACTGAGGTGACAGAGGGGAAGTAAAGCTCTTAGATTAGAGTGAGAGATGATAGAGAGGAGAGAGAACGGGAGAATGAGAGAGTCAAAGAAAGACAGACAGACAGACAGATTCAAAGCTCATGTTGAAATAAAGAAAAATAATTAAAACTTTCCTCTGATTGATAAACCTTTATGTTTGTGCCTCTGCATAATATCTGCTAATTCAGTGGTATAATTAAGATATATTGTACATTGTCTGAGGTTTATTTTCAAGACTTATATTCACTGACATGTTTTCCTTTAAAAGAGTGGTGCTTTTATAGCATTGATTAACAAAGTATCAATACAAATGTCATTTATTTGAAAGAAAAGATGGTGCAAGAACACCTTTCAAGCAAAACATTCCACAAAAAAGAAGTTCTCACGTTCAGTGGTTCATATAGTCCTGGAGTGCATTGAGATAAATAGATTTGGCATGCTGTCCATAACAGAGGGTCTTGACTTAAGCAAAGGATTGGGCCCTTTTCCACCGAAATGTCACTGGTTCTTGTGCCAGAGACTGTGTTCAGCAGGTTCTTGGCCGGGGGAATCTGGAGCCTTTCGCAAACCAGTTTTCCACTGACAGATGATTTCAACTGATCGGTGACATTATGGGTTAAATGGATACATGTTAGTTTGTGACAACCTAACCTGCCCTCAAACAAACATGGTGTGTCACAGTGTTTATGTACAGCTTTTACTCCTGCTTTTGAGGACATATTTACACATTCAGAATAATGCAATCCAACATTATTTCATTGCTTAACAAAATGGCCAGAGACATCATCAACACTCAAGACAACAGGTAACGTAAATACATTATTTTGTATGAACATTTTAATGTGGCCTAAGCAGCTAAGTACTATAAACTGAATCAGAGAAACTGTTATTAACATTGGTGTAGCAGATGGCTATGTATTTAAGATTTTTTTTGTATATGTCTTGATTGAGAACTTCACTGGTTTACTTAAGAGGTAGCCACTATCTTCCTAACTTTTTGAGTAGCTGGTCAAAAAATCCCCATACTGAACAAAACAATGCACAAAATAAGACAAGAAAAGGGTAAGGAAAGCTAGCAAAGTTGGAAACTGTAATAACTTAATGACATCAGCTGCAGAGGACACCAGCGATTCTGTGTTTGTCTCGAGCGTGACAGTTGCTAAATTGAATGCTCTGGTTAGTTAGCTGGTTGGTCGTTGTCCTAACACAGAGTCAAAGATATTATTATGAATGGTTTTATTGCTCTGTCCACTGCTGCTTTTGCTTAGGTCCTTCTTCTGGTCCATGAACTCCTTTTCAAGTTTTTTAAATGTGTTTATAATTTTGTCAGTCATCTGATTGAAGCCAGCATTCCATAATTTTTTGGCATCTCCTCATGCACTCTTCCCCCCTAAAATTTATATATTCCTGAAAATGAAAATTCCCTCATCATTTACTCACACCATTCCAGATGTGTTTCCAAAATGTAACAAAAAGACCAAAATGTAACTCCATTTTCACTGTACATGTTGCCATTGCAGAATATAGGCACGATCATGATTTCAAGCTCAATTACATTTCCTAGAGCTTGACACATGTGCAGAAGGTTAGATGGCACTGTAGGAAGTGTAATCAAGCTTAAAATAATTCAAATCAAAGCCATACACATCGTAAATGGCATAAGGGTGAGTAAATTATGAAAGGATTTTCATTTTTGGGTGAACTTACTAAGTGACCAGATACTTTATGAAGCCACTGTAAATGTCTTTAATTTGTCTTTCTTTCAATGGTTTAGTGTTTTTAATGTGGTATAATAACATGACAAATAAGGTTACATATTATAGTCAATACATACTGGGAGAAATAAAAGGAAGATTAAAGAAAAGAACAAGAATGCTTAGTGAATATATAAATATCAAATACTGTATATATCTATGACTTTATCTTATATTAACTTAAATTTCAGGCTAAATACACGTATGCAACAGATGCTGCCAAAAGAGCTTAAAATGTATTTAGCCTAGATTACCTTTTTACAGGATTTCATCTGTACTTATGTTTGTGTATGTGTTTTTAAGATTGAAAGAGTGTTAAATCTCACACCCTGTAGAAAGCAGAGTGCAAATAAAATCACCACCAAGTGTGAGTACAGAGCTTAGAAATCTCTCAGGAGAGAACTTTCCTCTTTTTATGACTTTAAAATTCTGACACTGCGATCACGTTACATATTTACCTTATTTAGTCAAGTGTGCTATTTTGTTAAAGCTAAATTAGGATAATTTAGTACGATGAAGCGAAGAGATGAGGGCTGTTTTCGTCTGCACTCTCAGGAAAAGTAGGCATTTATCATTCCATTTATATCCTTCTGAAAGATCTGTGACTGAGACTGAGAAAGGTCTGTATAGAGGCCCAAGGTGAAATCATGAAAATGATTTACACAGTGAAACTTTGCAATTGGTTATTGTAGTTAAAAATGTGATGTTTATCTGAGATAGAGTCATGGGGATGCTTGACAGATGTCAAATATTAGTAAGGGGTGCGCACTTCTAAAAGTTTGGGAACCGCTGGTATAGCTCAATAGACGCCAAATAACATGTTCCAATAGCTTTTTTTCCAAACATGAAGATGTTAGGTTAAAATGTACATACAGTACATGCATGCATAAGGGAATATGTGCATTTGCACCTTATTTTGATCAACTACCAACTTTTTTCTATAAGTACAAATAAAACAATGTCTCAATTAATATGAGGTCATATTTACACTCTATGTGAGTTTTTTGCGTCGTTATATCGGAGTTATGTCTGAATTCCTTCCTCAGCAGATTATGTTTGAGAAAACTTGAAAAGCCCTAATGATTTGTCAAGCGCTGTTTCTGCTATCCTTTACACAAAATATGCCTCAAAGACTCAAATAGCCACAAAGCAATGTTTTTATAACTTATATCCTGTGTTTCTGTCAGGCATGTACATTATTCAGCAAGATGTGTGATCTGTGTGTAATAATACTGTTATAACTGTGCTCCATTTCCCAGCAATGCTTTGTGCTATTAATAAATGAAGCAGATTAGTGTGTACTGCTTAGCTTTACTTCTTTTTTTTCCCCTTTTCTCCCCAATTTGTAATGCCTCGAAGTCCTCGTGGTGGCATATTGGCGGCTTCACCCTATTCCCCGCGGCATCCATGCACAACTCAATATGTGCCCCACTGAGAGCGAGATCCACATAATCGTGACCACGAGGAGGTTATCCATGTGACTCTACCCTCCCTAGCAACCAGGCCAATTTGGTTGCTTGGGAGACCTGGCTGAAGTCACTCAGCACGCCCTGGATTCGAACTCGAGCCTCCAGGTGTGGTAGTCAGTGTCTTTACATGCTGAACTACTCATTTCATACATTCACTGTAATTGTGAATTGTATGTTGTATGATCAGGTCCACATGTGTTGAATTCACTCATAAGAGTACGAAATTGAAACCATAGGACTGCTGAAAACTTCAAAATAAAAGTCATCAATGCTTTTAATCTTGTAACTTGTTCATTTACTTTGAACATGTGTTCTCCTTTGCGGGGCCCTCCCAGGCACGTCGGGTCACTAGGTGGCCACCTGTTTCGCTAGTAGGACTGGCCGGCCCTGGATCTGTGACTATTCTATCTGGCCAAGTGTCTCCTGATAAAAATGTCATAGTTTAACACTTATGCTGTGCTAATACAGGTTTTACTCATCCACTGTCTCCTCTGTCTGCTCCTCTCTGTCTCTATCCATTCATTATGTTACATGTGTTAGGTGACTCACACACTACAATGTAATCTGATCGAAGTGATGTGGTTGGTGACTCACTCAGTACACACTGTTTTTCACACCAGCTACATTCTAGTGCTTTAATCACTGGATAACCATCTCTCCACCTTGAACAATAAAATCACACAAATGTGCACAAATGCTCATAGCACTTTGGTGTACTGTCTGTCACTCATTCTTTCACTGAGAGACTGGACTAATCTTTGAAACCAAGCAGCACTTTCTGGCCAATTATTTCAGCATACAGCAGTCTGGATCAACCATATAACTGTCACTCAAGGACTACTGGGCAGAAGAACTGCAGAGGGTAAGGTAGTGTGAGAGACAGTGATAAACAGAAGAAAATAATCTGAAGGAGAAACAGACAGGTAGGCAGTCAGACAGAAGAAGAAATGTAAAATTGATCAAAGTGTCTGTCATGCTACTTTCTGCATACTGGCAGCCCTCCCATTAAACAGTGCTCTCTGGATGGAATCAACATAAGATTGTTTTTACACCTTCCCACAATTTGTCCAACATGCCCATTCCATGTGTTCATTGACCTGTGTTATGAATATTTATGTATGCCTCACTGCCCAGTAAATAATTGGTCTTTCTTTATCTATTCATTTCTGTTCACATTGACTTAATTGTCATTAGGTGTCCTAATATGACTAATATTAGTCTGGTCCTAAAAGAGTTCCCGACGTGGTCTTCTGCTGTTGTAGCCCATCCGCCTCAAGGTTCTTAGTGTTGTGCATTCTGAGATAATATTCTGCTCACTACAACTGTACACAGTGGTAATCCGAGTTACTATAGCCTTTCTGTCAGCTCGAACCAGTCTGATTATTCTCCGTCCTGACCTCTCTCATCAACAAGGCATTTCTGTCCACAGAACTGCCACTCACTGAATGTTTCCTGACCCGTATCGTGATTTTATGCATTGCACTGCTGCCACACGATTGGCTGATTATATAATCACATGAATATGTAGGTGTACAGGTGTTCTTAATAAAGTGCATTAAAAAAATATATTTCTGTAAGTCTGTGTATATGATGAGTCATCATAAACTGAGACATTTACACCTGTTTCCCCAGCTATTGCACTCAAGAGATTCAGCTTTCCCCAGCCTCCTTGAACAAATCAAGGTCACACAGCAAGCTCTATTAGAACTCACACACTTGCCTGCATTTACACACACAAAGCAAGAAAGGTTTTCCAATACCCAGTAATTACAATTTGAATGTGCGTGTATGTGTCTGTGAAACCAGTGTGATATTCATGCAGCAGAAGAATACCTCCTCCATTTACCCCCTACCTTAATGTTACTATTCTGAAGCGTGAGAATTTGACGCACATTCTGACGTAGTCATCACTGAAGTATTTTCCCTACTCACCACCCCCATCATCTGAACCAATGATCTTCAGCTTCAGTCGTTCCAGGCCACATTTTTCTTCCGATGTACTGTCCCATCAGGTACTGCCAACATTGTGGGGACAAGATAAATTTGTCCCCACAAGAATAATAAAATCTGAATTCGGTTACACTGGAAGGGACTAGCCAATGATCAGTGTTATACTAAATAATGTCTTAATAATGTCTCTAAAATGAAAAAAATGTCCCCCTTTGTCAACTGGCTCTGAAACTCACCAACCCACTAACAAACACCAGTTTCAGACCAGCACTGCTGAACAAAACCAAATCAGAATAAACCAAATAATAAAAGGAATCAAAAATTCATAATTGGACCATAGGGAAAATGAAAGTAAAAACCAAAGTAAACTGGAATGTTATCGGCCCTAAACAGAATGTATAATCTGGCAGAATATCTCCACACTGTTAGAGATACAAAGCAGTGATGGATCCTCACCAAATACAGGCTCTGTGATCACAGTCTGGCCATAGAAAAAGGCAGACACAGACAAAGATGTCTTCCAAAGGAAGAACGAGTCTGTGCTCACTGTGACACGGGTGATGTGGAGACAGAGCAACACTTTCTCCTTCACAGTGAGAAATGTACAGAGGTGAGAGAGAAATACTTTGACAAACTCTCAAACCTCATGCCACAGTTTTCCAGTTTGGCAGAAACAGATCAAATGCAGGTGTTACCGGGGGAGGACAATCATGCATTAGATGTAGCAAAATACATATTTGAGCTGCACACCCTCAGAAACCAATTACTGCCTTAATGTACTTAGTTCACAGTATTTTTTACATTTGTTTATGATGTCTTGTGAAATACTTATTCTATTTTAAAATGTATAGTGTATATTGTTATTATAGTTTTTATTTTATTTTATTAATTACCTGGCACCTTATTTTAATTATATATATTTTTTTGTTTGTTACAGTTTAAATCTTTTTTCTTTTTTACAGTTTTGTCTTGTCATGTGTTTTGTGTATTAATGCTTTGGCAATATTGTATTTAAACACAATCATGCTAGTAAAGTACTTTCAAATTGAAAATTGAGTCAGAGAGAGTCCACTTGTGTTGTATTCTGTATGAAAAGCTGTATGCTCATACAAAACAGAATGTCCGTCTGGTGGCCTTGGCTCACTCTCTCTCTCTCCATCTCATTCTCTATCTCTTTGTCATGTGTCATTTCTCTCTAAAACCTTTAGAGAGGAGAGAAGGTTTCCATAGAGACAGAGATGCTTATAGTAGCAAAAAAGAAATGTGGCTGTCATGGAGTATTTCAGAAACTAGGGAACAAATCAATGAATTATTGAGAATGCGCTACAAAGAACATTCAAGTGTGTGTGAGAGAGGTGAAAGTGTGCAGGAAATCAGAGCAGGGTTAAAAACTGACAGACATAGAAAGGTATTCTGATTATATCAGCAATAATTACTTGAAGTCATCTGTTTAGTTCAACTTGTCTGTTTGTTAAGTAAAACTGTTCCAGTGTTTGTTACAGACCTAATGATGGGGAGGCCAGACTGAAAACTGATAATGCACTGATTGCCAATTCTCCATTATGTGATAATTGTATTACAGCTACACTTGATCCCATCACTGCTCACAAATAATCTTATTATTGTACACACACAAACACAAAGAGAGAGAGAGAGAGAGAGAGAGAGAGAGAGAGAGAGAGAGAGAGAGAGAGAGAGAGAGAGAGAGAGAGAGAGTGATAACAGCACAATTGGATGTTGCATCAGGACCACAGGGATCACAAAAATGTGTTAGTGCAGATCTTTCTGCCACAAAATAAAATAAAATTAGATTTCACATATCATCAGTACATTGACTGTTATCACGCTGCTGAGAAGATTATACATTTGATTATCATGAATATAGATTTGCTTCAGTCAGCCTGTCATTTACCCTTACACCCAGAGTAACACAGGAATACGACAGAATAGCCCCACCTAGTGACGACTTTAAATCCTGTGAGGCTTCCCTTAAATATGTTCATTTAAAATGATTTCTTGAGAAAAAGTCAGCTTTATAAAGAACATTAAACACATACACTCAATTTATCCATACAGTCTCTCACCCTTAACAGGGATGACATGATAGAACTATCTCAAAAACTGAATTCAGGTGGCAAACATGTCAAATAAACGCTTTCCAAACCCTGTGAGAACCAAATGACAGCTAACGTCATATTTTACAAATGTAACTCTATTAACTTCGTGTCATGTCCTATATACAGCAGTGTTCAGACTGCTCAATCTGACAGTTGCTGTAATTACTCTGCAGTCTCACCCTCAGGCCACCAACCCTGGTGATGAGTTGACACTTTATAAACAATGACTGCTACACTCACTCCTCACATGTGAAGTGTTTGCAGGCAATACTATAATTAAACATGTGCCTTTTCAGGTAAATTATAGTATGGAGCAAGTTAGTAAGTACCCTGCGCTTTGTATTTGGCGCAACGTGGTTCCTTGACCTAAAGACTATTAGGAAAAAATGTATTGAAGGAAACTTATTAAATTATGGTATCATTAACATTAACATTGAGAGCTTAACAAGATATCGAGCAGAAATAAGTACTGTAATGCTGTGGGACAAAGAACTCCAATTAGTGAAGGACCCATCTGATGCTGAACGGGTCCTACAAAACCCCAGGGACCAATTTGGACAAGCACGTGCCTGGTGTTCGCGTGCCTATCGAAACACCAGGCGCGTTCCCTGGTTGCCCAGGAAACGCTCAATTTCGCCATCTGTCACGCCGGTCCTGCACAGTGATCCCTGTCGTGTAGCTACGACACGGTCTAATTTTTTCCTATCTCTAAATGAAGGAGAACTCAGATTTATTATTTACTCGTCATAAACAACCGAATGGGCGGGGAAACCAGACATATCCGCCCACTCAATGCATGCAGACGTTTTGACACGCCCCTTTCGGCCTATCACGGCTACCCCTCTGGATCGTCAAATATTACATTCTTTTAAAAGTTCTGATAGAATAATAGTTATTTTTCAAATTGTTTAGACATTCTGAATGAATGGAATTATGTATGTGTGATCTCTGATAGCACACATACATCAAACTGACGTCTATGTGATGTGTGTGTGTTTAAATCTGGAAGACTGTATGTCTATAAATATGTCTCTAATGTCAATAAGACCTTTAGCATATGTCTTTGAGATGTTTATGATTTAGAATGTTTGTAAATGAGATATTTTTTAAGATGTTTAGCAGATGTAAGCTTGTGATTGTGATGCGTTCCAGATCTAAAACAGACATCTTGTAGATGTACGTGTGCTATTTGGGATGTGAAATTAAAACATATTTGCCCTATCACTATTTCTAAAACAGACATACTGATACAAATGAAAGGGGTCATGAAATGCTCTTTAAAAAAAAATAAAATCGTTTTATTATCTTCCCAGGTCCACTGTTAATGTTAGTAGTTTTTTCTTTTTGCATTAAAACAGTCACAATTTAGAAATATATGACAATTTTCCTCCCTTTCTCTGGCACTCCGTCTGAAACGCTGTTTTGTCTTGAACGTAAACACTGTTCTGATTGGCTAACAATGTGCAGCCCCTCGAATCAGCCATATTTGAAACTCAATCTGAAGAGATATACAGCATGTAATTCACAGTGATATACACTGAAGGCACACCCACATCCAGTTTCCAGAATCATCGTGCACTGAAATGCACATAGCCTGAAACACATCTAAATGTCAAAGACGTCCATCCAGCACATGTTTTCATACACCTAAAATTAAAAATAGTGCAGATGGGTGAAAGAACATGTCCATGATGTGTTTGTGTAAAAAAATAACAAGAGGCAGCAGCTGAATGACAGAGAATGTCTTCTCCTCTTCAGAGTTGTAACTTGACACTACGTCCTTTAAAAGAGGGCCGGGATATGTATCAAGCAGTCAAAGACGTCTGTCTTTGAATGTTTAAATTAAAAAATAATTAAAAACAGTACAGATTGATCTCCTTTGGTGTTCAGGAATAGTTAGGACACAGGCGGCCTTGTTTGTCCTTCTCTCTCAGTTTACGAACTGAAGCATCAGTGGGCGGGGCCAAGGGTGCATTGATGTAGAAGTAGGCGTTAATGTTTTTGAGCTGTAGAGGTGGTCATGAATTAATGTACACCTAGTGACGTAGGGTTGTCTGAGTTTTAGAAAATGAGGAGTTTTTGCAGCTTGGTTTCAATAAATGCTTTTATTACATTGTGGAATCTTTTAGTTCTGAAATTTACAGTATGTTTTTCTAGTAGAAAGACCTCTTATATGTGAAAATATTAGGGAAATGTTGATTCCTCATGACATGTCCCCTTTTAAAGGTGCTGTTAGTGATTTTAGCCATTCTGGAACTTCCACAGGCTGAGCCATTAAATTAGACACACAAGTCCACTGTTTTTAAAACATAGACCTCCAGAGATAGTGTTGACACCATCAACTTGCATCTTCACAGAATTGTTAAACACAACAGTACCAAAATTGCACCCTCAGCTGACAACTATTTTCAATCTGAAGATGACATTGACATTAAATCTGAATGTTCAGCTTCAATACACTATGAGAACATGCGGTATGATTGACAGACAGAAAGAACATCTAAGTCTTCTGATTGGCTGATCAAAGAATGTGATGCTTAGTCCTGCAAAAGATGAGATTTAATCAAGGAAAACTGAACAGAACTCGCAAATATACTCATCCAAAATACAGTGAGGAAAATAAGTATTTGAACACCCTGCTATTTTGCAAGTTCTCCCACTTAGAAATCATGGAGGGGTCTGAAATTGTCATCGTAGGTGCATGTCCACTGTGAGAGACATAATCTAAAAAAAAAAATCCAGAAATCACAATGTATGATTCTTTAACTATTTATTTGTATGATACAGCTGCAAATAAGTATTTGAACACCTGTCTATCAGCTAGAATTCTGACCCTCAAAGACCTGTTAGTCTGCCTTTAAAATGTCCACCTCCACTCCATTTATTATCCTAAATTAGATGCACCTGTTTGAGGTCGTTAGCTGCATAAAGACACCTGTCCACCCCATATAATCAGTAAGAATCTAACTACTAACATGGCCAAGACCAAAGAGCTGTCCAAAGACACTAGAGACAAAATTGTACACCTCCACAAGGCTGGAAAGGGCTACAGGGAAATCGCCAAGCAGCTTGGTGAAAAAAGGTCCACTGTTGGAGCAATCATTAGAAAATGGAAGAAGCTAAACATGACTGTCAGTCTCCCTCGGACTGGGGCTCCGTGCAAGATCTCACCTCGTGGGGTCTCAATGATCCTAAGAAAGGTGAGAAATCAGCCCAGAACTACACGGGAGGAGCTGGTCAATGACCTGAAAAGAGCTGGGACCACCGTTTCCAAGGTTACTGTTGGTAATACACTAAGACGTCACGGTTTGAAATCATGCATGGCACGGAAGGTTCCCCTGCTTAAATCAGCACATGTCAAGGCCCGTCTTAAGTTTGCCAATGACCATTTGGATGATCCAGAGGAGTCATGGGAGAAAGTCATGTGGTCAGATGAGACCTTTTGGTCATAATTCCACTAACCGTGTTTGGAGGAAGAAGAATGATGAGTACCATCCCAAGAACACCATCCCTACTGTGAAGCATGGGGGTGGTAGCATCATGCTTTGGAGGTGTTTTTCTGCACATGGGACAGGGCGACTGCACTGTATTAAGGAGAGGATGACCGGGGCCATGTATTGCGAGATTTTGGGGAACAACCTCCTTCCCTCAGTTAGAGCATTGAAGATGGGTCGAGGCTGGGGCTTCCAACATGACAATGACCCGAAGCACACAGCCAGGATAACCAAGGAGTGGCTCTGTAAGAAGCATATCAAGGTTCTGACGTGGCCTAGCCAGTCTCCAGACCTAAACCCAATAGAGAATCTTTGGAGGGAGCTCAAACTCCGTGTTTCTCAGCGACAGCCCAGAAACCTGACTGATCTAGAGAAGATCTGTGTGGAGGAGTGGGCCAAAATCCCTCCTGCAGTGTGTGCAAACCTGGTGAAAAACTACAGGAAACGTTTGACCTCTGTAATTGCAAACAAAGGCTACTGTACCAAATATTAACATTGATTTTCTCAGGTGTTCAAATACTTATTTGCAGCTGTATCATACAAATAAATAGTTAAAAAATCATACATTGTGATTTCTGGATTTTTTTTTAAGATTATGTCTCTCACAGTGGACATGCACCTACGATGACAATTTCAGACCCCTCCATGATTTCTAAGTGGGAGAACTTGCAAAATAGCAGGGTGTTCAAATACTTATTTTCCTCACTGTATGTAGCCTGATTCACATTTTCAACGTAGCCAGTGAATGATTGTCATCTGACGAATGAGTGATAGTAGCGCCATCTGCAGGTTAAAGTAATTCTGTGTTCGTGTAGGCTACAGATAAGAAAAAACATGTTATTTTAACTGAATGACATTTATGAAACTTTTGGACAGTCGGGTTTTCTGTGAACAAAAAATTAGAACAACCCAAGTTATCAAACATATAAAATTAAATAGCTACTGTACGTTCAGTAAAATGTCACGAGGTCACGAATCCTATGCAAAATTAGGCTAACAAACAAACAATGGAGGAAGTTTATATCTTCTTATCTGACAGATATATCATAGCCCGTATGCAAACTCAAACCACTGAACTTACCTTTCCGCCTAAAATGACATCGGATACTTTTACAAGTAATTATTTTAAATAAATATCGATGATTAACAAGTTATGCTGTACAGTTCTTTAACCGTTTTTGTTTCATATAATGAGCAGGCCCAATAATGACACTGAAGATATTAATTCAACCTATATTCAACATTAACCTTAATTCAATATGTAAATTAAACTGAACTTGCTGCTGTGTAGCCTGCTCTCTTTGTTGACGTAGCTAACATAGACATTTAACATAGACATTAAAAGTCTTTGGCTCGCAATGCATCTAATTATTTTATTGGTCGTTCTTCGTATTTTGTGTTAATTTTATTTAAAAATTAAACGAAAATCCAACGGACCTTGCAAGTTTTACATTTGTATTTATTTTTTGAAAGGTTTGTGGGTTATCTCTGTGGCAGCGCCACAATTATAGGCCTACGTGATCACAGTGTTTGCTGTTCAACAAGTCCCTGATTCACAGTGAATTTGCAAGCCAGTTTGAACATGTAATTTGATACCTGGAGTGTGTTTGGAGGCGAGAGCGAAAGTTTTGAGTACATTGCTGGCTGATACTGCATAGCAGAGGAGATCTGAGAGGTAAGTCTCTTTTAAACCAATAAGCTACATCAATACAGACGGTCTATAATAATAAATAAATCAATACAATTTGCCGTTAATATCCTATTCATTAATTTGTAAAGCCGTTGGTTGATTTATTTCTTCTTCTGTATGATGGTTGTTTTGAAAGAAGATATAGGATAGACCGAGTACAGTTGTAACACTGTAAATATTTCCCAACGAATGCAAGTTTGAACTGTCATTATCAGTGTGCACATTCACATTAGCATCCACTTCCTCTGTGGAAACATTTGAAGAACATAGTGCACCCTGATGAGAAATGATTAGATATTTTTTTTGGGGGGATGTAAGGTCACAGAGAAAATGAGAGGGGATGGACAGTTGAAACACTGTCACAACTGTACCCCGTACCAGTCCCAAAAGAAGCATGGTAACAAATGCTCTTTCTAGACTTTTATTAGCATTTCTTCAGGAAGAAAGCTTAGATAAGAAAGCCATATACTATATTGCACATGGGTATAGATAGAACGAACGGACGAACATTATGCAGAGAAAATTAACAGGCTAAGTAATTAGTCCAAAAATGTGATTGTAAATGTGTTTTTGTTTGTTTGCATGTGTGTTACATGCCACAGGATGCCTCGTATCGGGGTTAGGAAACCATGAGGGTATTTCCAGTTAATGTGATAGAACTGATATATATGCAAGGAATATTTGAAAACAATCATGGAGTATAAAATATGTCAGTAAATTTCACTTATGTTAGGTATAATACTTTATTTAGAACAGTACAACTGTCCTGGGCCAGTGTTACAACAGCACCCTGCATGAGGACAGTTCAAAACCATAGCCTATTTAAATCTAGATTTTCATCTATAGGTATTCACTGGGATTCTATCTAATTGCCATGAGACGTTATAGTTGGAGGAATGTCCATACTTTATTTTGTCAGTTTGTAGTTGGTGTGAGGTCTGCCTTCAGAAGATACTGAATTCAGAGAAGGTTTTGGTTGAAGAACTTGGCCTCCATTAAAGGGATAGTTCACCCAGAAATGAAAACTCTCATCATTTTCTCACCCTCATGTAATCCCAGATGTGTGTGATTTCTGCTGAACAGAAATAATGATTTCTAAGAATATCTCAGCCCTGTAGGTTCTCACAGTACAGATGAATGATGACCAAAACTTTGAAGCTCCAAAGAGCTCATAATGGCAGCATAAATGTAATCCATAAGACTCCAGTAGTTTATTTATCCAGTGGTGATTCTCCTCCCTGTCCGGTAAATGGCGATATGCACGATTAATCGCCAAAAACAAAAGAGTTTTGCTGTTAAAGCATTGTTCAGTACTGAAGACTAGGACAAGAAGCTATGTAAGAAGAGGGCAAGATAAACAATTCTTACTTAAGTTGTCCTTAAGGTAAAGACAAATGTGACAGAGGTAAAACTAATGCAAAAAAATAAAACAAATAAAAATGTGTATTTTATTGTATGCGGTGGCTCAACTGGCCACCGGCTCTCTATCATATTTGTTGTACAGATGATGTGTAGTGCTACGCATGCCATTTAAATAAACTCTGAATACTGTTGCTTTTATGCACTGATGTACTCCAAAAAGCTGTGGTGTATCTAGTGAATTAGTTGCCTTGCATATCCCTCAACTTTTATTGGATTTTTTTTACACTAGAATTACACTGTAAAAAATTACTGTAAATTCCTACAGCAATCTACTGTGATTCTTAAATACAGTAGTTTGCTGTTAAAAATGTTGCATTCTGGGAGATCAAGAGCAGACTCACTGGGAAGTGACTAGTTTTACAGTAAATAACTGTTCTATTAAAGGCATTAGGGGAAATCGATGATATCTCATGCTATAGTGACATATATATATATCATGATGCTTCTGACCAACTCCTCTGTTCTTTATCATCTCACATCAGCCTTCACTTGTCTGTCTAATGAGAAGTCAAATACAAAAAAATCATCCTTTGAATCAATGTACATATTAAATGAACAGTTTTGCCAAGACTGAAAAGTGTATTTTTATGATAAAAACAAAAAAATAACAACAACCTACACACAGTAAAATGACAGCATAGCACTGCATTGTGGGTTATAATGGTGACATACCCATAAGCCTTTGCGCTTGAATAAGTATGCATGCTTTGGAAATGCATTGGGGCTACAAAAATTAAAAACAAACAAAAAACATGTACAAAAGTTTTTATTCAGACTTAATAGAAGTCTTAGTTTAATTAGTGTTGTTGTTTTGTTATCAATAGTTGTTTTTTTTTTTTTAAGTCACCATTATGGTGATTAGTGTTCTCTTGATATGGCACCTTGGACCTTCTTTCTTAATAAATTATGTTCTTCCAGCCAGTCAATTTGTGTTTAAGTAAAACACGAGATTATGCACTGTGCTAGTAGGTCAGACTGAATATCTGATCCTACCTCATAAAAGGCTCTAAACTTGTCAATAGTTATGCATTATACATAAAAAAATAAAAGCAAAAACAGTAAAGGATATTTCAGCAAAATTATATCAGCAAACTGAGTGTTTTATGTTTTTGATTAACTAACAGAATATCAGAAGTTGATAACAAGACACACACAGCTATCAAGTCTCGGCATACAAAACGCAACAATGGTGATAATTAACAATCATACTTTTACATAAAAAAGTAAAAGCTGAACATTAAAATACAAGTTTCTTAGTCTGCAACAAAAACAACATCAAAATAAACCAGCAAATATTAAAACATCTAAGTAAATTCTTCATGCCGCAGTGCATGCTGGGAACATAGCTGTTAATTTCAACAACAGTAGACAGTAAGTAATTTAACAGCAATATGCAGCTAAATTGCAGTTGTATATTGTAGCTGTCAAAAACAGTAACTTGCTGTTAATTTCATGAACGGTAACAAACCGTATTTTTACAGTATAATGCTGGCAACCACAGCTGCCAGTAGTTTACTGTTTTTTTACAGGATTATTTTTTTACAGTGTACATAAGAGAGCAAGTAGTCTACATTTTGCCTGTCAACACAGTATTATGTATGATAAATGTGAAGCCCTTTCTTTTCTTCAGACTACCTTGCTATCAGAAATGTGATTTATTGTGCTGGATGTACCCCGAAGCTCACATTTACTCTGGTATGACAGTTGAATAAATTGTGGTTTGTATGTGTTATAGCTTGTTTGCTTAGAGAGAATTCATGAAGTTATTAACCACAGAATGTGAGTGGATGACACAATTGCAGCCTGTAAAATGAAAATGATTTCTCTTCTTGATGAAGAGCTTGCACGAAAATGTCATGTAGGGATGGCATGGGTCTAGGTCTTTATCTGTGTGAGTTGCCTTGTGTCAGTGTGTATCAATGAATATTCACACCTAACTGTGAGCAGAGAATTGGAGCATAAGTCTGTGTGTGTGTGGTTGTGTGTGTGTTTTAGATTTATGTGCATCTTTGTGTGTGTATATATTTGTGAACATAAAGCCTTTTTTTTTTGTCTGTGGGTTTGGTTGAAGACCTCTTCCTCCCCTCTTGTTTGAGTATGGTTCGGTTGCAAAGTAAGTGAGAATGTGGCACCTGTGTGCTGTAATCCTTTTGTGTGGGCTTCCCATGCCCCATCAGTTAAAGAGGCTCAGCCTTCACCATTGACCCACATGAGAGAGAGAGAGAGAGTTCAAGTCATGTCTACTTCTTTAATCTTCTGTCCTATCAATCCTTTTCATCCTGTCTAACGCTCAACACTCGCACTGTTCTTCTGATTTGTATTATTATTTTCAGTTACACTTTTTTTGTTGTGCTTTATAATAACATTGATGGGCAGATCTGTGATGAGCTCTTTGTTTGTCATATACTGTATATACCTGCCTTCTGATTTAAAGCTTTTTCCGGTTGTATGTTTGAACAATAAGTGTGGAATTGTGGTGTGCTTCAAAGCCCTGGAAATGATGTAGATATATCAGCATTTTTAATGGCCCTTATAATCCCAGTCACCTTTGTCTGGTCTGTTTACTCTTGGGTGATATGTAATTGTTGCCCCATCGTCTCTTGTATAAAACAAATACAAAGTGTGTACTTACATGGAACGCTAGCCTCAGTCACCATTACATGCATGCGATGAAAGTAAATTGTGACTGAGGCTGTCATTGCCCAACATCCTCTTTTTGTGTTCCACAGAGGAAAGAAAGTCATATGGGTTGGGAATGACCAATAAAGTCTCATGTAAATTCAATTAATGTTTACATTATGGGATGGTGAAATTAAGATAATGTACAACTTGGCTGTACAACTTGGCAACTTGGTACAACTTTTTTTTCCCATATAGACCAATCTATCAACAAATAGAATTATAATTGATACAATACAGCCATCATATTATATACATATTAAATATTTATCTATGCAATACAAGTTACTGATTTATGTCAATAACCAATAATATGCTTCCCTCTTCTCCAAACCTGATAATTTTCCTATTAAAATCATGGTTTGGGTAAGTGGTTGCACTTTATGTTTAGGTTAAGATTTGGGTTTGGTTAAACTCTAAATACTAATAGTTATCTTTAATTAATAATAAAAAAAAGCTTAATTTTTGACTATTCTTGCTAGTTTTAATTAAGTTACCATTACTCTCAAAACTCAAAAATTGTCATTAATAAAACAATTTAAGTGGTCTTAATTAAACAGTACTTGAAATGTCACATTTTGGAATCATAAATCAATGAAATTAAAATACCTTTGGCTTCGAGTACTACTAATTCAAAATGATCAAACTCAAAATTGCGGCTGTGTGGAATACATATAAGCCCTTACGCTTGAATAAATGATGTAAGTTTGGTTAAAACAACAGAACTTATGTAGAAAAATAATAATTATTTAAAAATGTATATAGTTTTTATTCTTATGAATATTGCTGTTGTTTTGTTGTCGCTGGTTGATAGTTGTGATTTGTGTAAAGTCCCCATGAGTGTGTAAAGGGATTAATGGAAAGGAGGACAGCTGCCCTTTAATCTCTCTCTGTCCCACTGCAGTCTCCAGTCGGCCTTTATCCCTCTCTGAGGCTTGATTAGCCTGATTAGGGGCTGGTGTGTAGCATCACCCACCCTCCCACATTCATCCCTTGTTCTCTCAGGCCGGGGAGCCCCCGGCATGATGTACACCCCCTTCCCCTGGGGAGGGGTGTGCTTTCTGCCCCGTCTGCCGGCAGGTCATCCCAGTCTACCTGGATGAGGGAGGGGACAAGTGGAGGGAAACACTATAATGGCAATTGATCCAAATGAACAAAAAACATTTAAAAAAAAAAGAGAGGGAAAGGCCAACATGGAGTGGCTGTGGGAGAGAGAGAGAGAGAAAAAACCCACTTACTCTCCGGTTCGCCGATATGCTGTAGCTTGGACATCGGCCACCCCTCCATCCTCTAATGGATGACAGCCGCACCTCCCCAGACAGATCGGAGGCAGACCTCCGGTGGTTGATTGGGAGCCCCTCCTCCCCTCGTGGTCGGTGGCCGTTCCTCCGTTTCCAGGTGACCGGGCTCCTCCGTCCTCCAGCGGATTGCCACGGCTGCTCCATTGGGGTGGATGGTAGTTGCGAGGACTCTACTATGGCACATCACTCTTCCTTCCCGGGTTTTGGCACCAGTGTAAAGGGATTAATGGAAAGGATTCGTCGAGAACTGGCTTGACAATATCTAATTGTGCCCCAGTTTGTGTGTCTTATTATCCTCTTCCTCACCCACCTTCACCAGGCAAGCTCTCCACTTCTGCCCACTAAGCTCATCAACAGCTTCTGGTCTTCTAGCTTTAAGTAAATAAATGGAGGTAGACTTACATTCACCACTATTTCTCTCCGCACCTGTTTGAATTGCATGCATCTGCCCTGCAGGTGTCTACTCTCCTTCCTCTGTCTTACAAGAGTGTGGCAAATATGGGAAGCAGGAGCATGTTTCTACATGTGAAAGGCCCCTCTGATGAATGGTTGCCTGAGTAGGGGGGAAATTACAGGACAGAGCATTCTTCAGTCGCTAAGGATTGAAGTAAGGCTTATACATTAAATTCTCCCGTGAGTGAGAGTGTGTGAGATGGTATTTGTCTGTTAGTGTTTGGTATTTTGTTCTGGAGATTTCCATGCAGTCTGGCATGATACGTCTTAATGGTTTTACTGCACAGTAATTGAGTGTGTAGTCTTGGGTTTTTGTATGTCCTTGAGCACATGCCGTATATTAGTAGTTGCACTGCTAAGTCTTTCATGATCTTTTAGTTACACAGTTTGCCTTCGTCAAAACCCTACAGCTATATTGAAAATCTAACAAAAAAGTCATAGAGCAACTTGTTTCATATTCCCATCCCTCAGCACTATATTTCCTGTATCATCCTTTTGCCCGTTTCCAGCAGCATTGCATGTTTCTATTTCTCTGTTCATTGCCATGAAAACCAATCCAGCTTTAAAGAACAGGTTGGAACGTGGCATGGGGTAGATGTGCATCATTAGGTACAGTGTAAATCCAGCAGTGGCTGAGCTAAGATCAGACAGTGGACCATAAATGGAGGCATTGAGGGAACAGGCGTGCTACCATAATTCAAATGCGAAGCACATTTATATTGTCCATTGAAGACCATTCAGCCCAACAACTGCTGTATAGTGTTTATATGAAAGGTCGTCTTTTTTAGAAAGTGTTGGATTGTATCCAACAGCCGTTGAAAGACTGTGGTTTTCTTTCAACCATACATAGGTTACACAAAGGTAAAAAGAAAACAAAAAATGTCAGCCAATAGTTTTATTAGCCAAGTTCTGTAAATTTTACAACAGATTTTAGTAGTAACATAAGCATGAACTTAATAAAGTTTTCTGCTTTTTTTCTCAATCCAGCAGGCCACCGTTTGAGTCAGTATGAATGTTCCCTTCAGTCCCAGGCGTGAACCAGGACCTGACCTTTCCTGTCTGCAGCTGTACAATAAGTGGCTGGCATGTAGGCATAAGACCAGTCTGCTGCCCATGAAAGAAGATCTAGCTATTTGGCTGAACAGAATCCTTGGTAAGAAAATTAAGTATATTTATATGTGCAGTATATAAATAAAGTATATTGATACTTCTAGTTTAGAGTTTCATGATTTGAGGACCTTTAAACATTATCATCCACTAAAGGGTTCATCTTTGTATGTACCTCTATACTTCCATGTTACTTCTATTTAACATTACAGTTTTTATGTAATCAAGTTAAAAGTGTAATAAACAGACACTTAGCAGACACGTTCTTACTAAAGCAACTTTCAAAACAGTGCTCAAATCTTATTAAAAGGATACTGTAGATCTGTCAGTATTTATTCACTCTCATGTGTTCCAAACCTGTATGACTTACATTCATGGAACACAAAAGGAAATGTTAGGCATAATGTTTGGGACTGACAGCCTCAGACATCATTCACTTTCATTATATAGAAAAAAACAGCATGAACATGGACTAAAGTATGTCATAGAGCCTTGAAACAGCTTGCATGAGGTGATTAAATGATGACAGATTTTTTTTTTATTATTATATTTTGTTATAGTGGACTAACCCTTTATTGGTAATTACCAAAACAGGTAAGTGAGAATACATGATGCATGCAAAGCTAGGCCTTGTGTACAAAGTATTTGTAGATGTAAATGTCACAATTTAAGGAGTTGTTCACCCAAAAAGGAAAATTCTCTCATAATTTTCTCAACCTCATGCTATCCCAAATGTCTATGAGTTGTTTTTCTTCTGCAGTACACAAACAAAATTTTAAGAAGATTAGCTCAGCTCTGTAGGTCCATACAATGCAAGTTAATGGTGACCAAAATTTTGAAGCTCCAAAAAATCAAATCAAGGTTGCATTAAAGTAATCCATAAAACAGTCATTTAATCCATGTCTTCAGAAGCGATCTAATCAGTTTTTGGTGAGAACAGACCAAAAATATAACAACTTTTTCACTATAAATCTTGTCACTGTCAATCAGCAGTCTTCTTTTAAGACCATAATGGTTTTTAGACCATTAAACCACTGGAATGCTATGGATTACTTTTATGCTGCATTTATTTGTTTTTTGGAGCTTTATATTTTGTAACCATTAACTTGCATTGTATGAACCAACAGAGCTGAGATAATCTTCTTAAAACTTTCATTTGTGTTTTGCAGAAGAAAAACAACTCACAGACATCTGAGATGGGATGAGGTTGAGTAAATGATGAGAGTGTTCGTTTTTGGGTGAACTTTCTCTTTAAACAAATATAGCTAGGATATCTAAGATAATTTGGCCAGAATATTATCCAGGTTGCTATTTTACTAGTGCTTTCTTTAGTCCTTTGTGGCAAGTCAAGACAACAAATTCAGGGTATTGTCAGTGCAGGTGTAGAACTGAGTCTTATTGGAATAATACAAAAAAAGTAGTTAATGTGAGTTCCATGTAAGAACAACAGTAAAATAAACTTAAATATATCTTGAGGCTTTGTTTGAATTTAGCTGGAAAGTGAACTGTTCAGACAGCTAGAGTATTAGGAGTCCATTCACCAGTTAGGAACAAGGATGTAGACAACAGGACCCCTTCATTTAAAACAAAATTGGCTGATTGCAGTGGCTTAGTTGGGGTGGATATGACTTAATATATAGAGTAACACGGAGTATTTCACAGCAACCATAAATTGCCTGTGGCATGTTAACTTATGGAAACTTTTAACTCAAGCTTATTGAGCTCAATGTGTCAAGCAAAGATTTGAATTATAAAATACAGCCACCTCTGGTCTTACCATCTTATTTGCACAGTATGTAAACATTATGGCAAGCAAAAGCCAACAAAGATGGATTAGTCTATGTCTGCACAACCAATGATTAAGAATAACATGGTCTTTAGAGACAGATATTTTAAAAAGAATTCCCAAAATTCCCCTGCTCCTTGGATTAGTCGGACATGCCCTGATGAGACCGTAAAGGAGGAAATTTATTTCTCAAACATGCCCCTGCATGTCCTGGCCTTTCTATTATTTTTTTGTAAATAAGAAAGGCCTCAGTTTAGACAGCTTAGACACAGTACAAGTCAGCTAAGGGCTTAAAAAGCTCAGTGAAAGCAAAACTATGTAAAGAGGTCAAAACAACACAAACCTCTAAACCATCAGGTGCGTAGTGCTTGAATGTAGAGACACAGCATCCTGAGAATTGAGATAAGAGATACAACTGAGAGGACAGAGAAAATCAAAATATTTAGTGTTGATTTTCTTCTTTGGAATCTGATGAAGATTTTCTCTGAATGATAGGACACAAACAAGCATCTTCCATCCACATGCACTGCACATTATCACACATACACCTTTCCTCTTCGTTTTCCTGTTGATCTCATTGGAGCGGTATGGCTCTGTGGTTATGGACAGCAGGCAATCTCTTCGTTTCATTACACATTTCTCTCCCTCTCTAAGCTAATGACCAACCCCAGTCATTCTGCACATCAGAATTAGTGTGTTTGTTGTGGTTTCCCTCCTCCATCACAACCAGAATTCCTCCACCCGAGGCCCCATTCCCACTTCCCCATGATAGTAAGCTCCGGTACCACTGCTGCGTCTGAATCTGTATGTACTTAACACACAGGCTTCAGGAATGTGTCTGCACGGCCGTGAGAAGCTCAGAGTTAGTGTACTTAGAGGATTTTTTTAGGGCATCTTCAAGTTGCCTAAGGTACAGAAAGAAGCATAAATTAAGCAAAGGAGGAGAGAATTTGCAAGAGTGGTAAAACAACAACCATGAAGATTCTACTGTACTGTTTTACACTGCTCTGAACCACTAACAATATATGTATTTTACAACAATTCAGTTCATCCACTTAAGCTTATTCAGGGCCAATGGACTTTAGTCAGGGTAGATAATGTATTTTTTAAATGTTTATTTACTACAGGTATATGACTGTATGTCTATACCTCACAGCCTCGTTTTCATTGGCGAAGGTTGAACTATGCGCCAACCCAGACTAAGGGCTATATAACCTGATTTTTGTTTCAAATTGGAATTATGAAGTATTTGTAAAAATGTTTGGAACTACAAGTAAGTCCATGGAAAAAACTGAAACATCCTTGAAACAAACACTGAAAAAAATTAGTTGGATTTACTTAAAATATATACGTAGCATTTTTACATAACACTTTTAAGCAAATTCAACTTAAGGTAATTTTAAGTCAACTTAGCAGGAAAACCTTTGTTAGATATTCATAAATGTATGAGATCATTCAACTTCCTTTCCTTAAATTTAAGTCACACCAAAAGGATTTAACAAATATTTAAGACAAATGCAAGTTGTTTCAAAGTAATATTTAATCTCAAATAAACTAGAAATTCTATACATATACTTGCATTCATTCACACAGCTTATTTGAATTACCAAGGTTAATTCATCACGTTAAACAAACATACAATTAGATTGATATTTTTTTAAAACCTACAAATATACTGGTCTTCTCCTTGCATTAATCCAGATCAAAGTACTGAAATAAATACACCACAAAGACAATTCAAACATTAACCTGTTCCTTATTTTTTGAAGTATAGCAATGTGCAACATGAGCAGTATGGGAAATGTCCCAAAGATAAATGACAACAGATTACAGTTTTTTAAAAAAAGTACATTTCACAAAATTCACTGTCCAATTCCACTGCCACCCTCCTGATTAATGTATCTCCAACATTAAGGACACATTTTCTCATGAACATCCCTTGAATGTTTGATTTAGTACACGTTAAGACCAGTTGACAGCATTTGAAAAATAGAAAAATGTCTCAGCACAGTAGACTGTGCTTAAAATGCAAGTGGATGGTGATCCGACTTTTGAAGCTCCAAAGATCCCAGACAGTCAGCATAAGTGTCTTCCATACGTCTCCAACGGTTAAATTAATGTCTTCTAAAGTGATACGATCCCTTTTGGTGTGGAAAAAGATCAGTATTTAAGTACTTTTTAACTATAAACCATCAATTCAGCAGCAGATTGGGCGTTCTTGAAAGCACGTTCTGGAAAGAGTTCAGATGGTTCATGTTGGCATGTTACGGACGTAATCTCACATTTTTCTCACACATACTGCTGCTGGCCGAAAGTGACGCTTTATAGTCAAGTACTTAAATATTGATCTTTTCACACCAAAAGCGATCGTGTTGCTTTAGAAGACATTCATTTAACCAGTGGAGTCATTTGGATGACTTTAATGCTGACTGTCTGTGATTTATGAAGCTTCAAATGTCGGATCACCATCCACTTGTAATTTAAGGACCTACTGAGCAAAGATATTTTAATATTTTTCTTCAAATGTATTTTGCAGAAGAATGAAAGTCATAAACATCTGGGATGGCATGAGGGTGAGTAAATGATGAAAATGTTCATTTTTGGGTGAACTAACCCTTTAATGTAACCGTGACAGCTTTTTCTTAAAAATAAACAAGCAGGATTTGTTTTGTTAATCAATATTAGCTAAAAATGCTGTCAATTGAGACTAACATGTATTTAACCCAGAATATCCTTTTTAATATGGTACAGTTGAGTACATCCGGCCAGTGTGCAAACGATGTCCATCCAAATCAAAAAGTGACCAGTCACCCCATCTCGTGCATACACGAAAATGTGATCGGCGTACATACTGTATACTTTCCCATGCATATGTGAATCTTGATTGATGTGCACATATTTTTAAAATACTTGCACATATGCAACTCGATCGATGCACATATGCTACCTGTTAAATACTCAGGCTTATGTGCCATCGTGGTGCATGCACATACCCTTCATTTAAGAAAAACTCAAACTCACTTGCAGAGTCAACACCAAGTGCACATACAAACACCGTGCACGGATACTCATGCAAAAACTTGTTGCACTTATGTGATACACATGCAATTTGATAGTCACGCTTATGAAACACTCTTGTTCAGAAGACAAGTTCAATATTTCATAGAATTTATTTAAAGACAGACTTCAATGAAAAAGATTCCCACCATCCTCAACGAGCTTCTCAAAATGGTGTTCTCAATCGTTCTTGCATATCACGTGGTTTGTAGTAAAATACTTTAAAATTTAATTAAGGTTTGCAAACTCATAATTAGTCATTTAAAGCAAGCGTAATATAAAGCATTAATTATTCTATTTAAAATTGCATTTTAAACACCCTATAAAGATATTAAACCACTATAAATTTGACAAAAACATGTCATCATAAAATATATAATTGGCTTTGAAAACTGTCCTTGTGAAAATCTTAGCTCCTGAAATATTAGCACATAAAGATTATTTATTTTAAAATATTAGCTAGTATGACTATTATCTTTTTATAAGTTAGGATGTGGTTATTCGTTTTAGAAACTGTAACTCAATTCCATGTTTTAGACAGTTGCAAAGTAGCACGTATTTAGGACAACAGAATTCTGACTGGCACAGAACTTCGTTCAAGTTCATCTATTTGTTTAATTGTTTGTGCTGATGTAAATTGTAGAGATACACCGATTGACCGGCCAGGGACCGGAATTAGCCGATTTTCCGCATGCTCGGCCAGACCAGTGACCGGCCAGTCAGCCTCACGTCTTTCCGATTCCAAGCTGGTCCGTTTTGTTGTCAGCAGAGCAGGCAATAACGTCACAGCCGCATGTAAACATGTCATTGGCGTGGAAGATCTTCACTGTGAGAGAAGAATACATAAAGTTCGAAATGTGTAATAATTGTAAGGCCAAAGTAAACCGTGGGGGAACCACCACAATAACTTTCGGAACAACAAACCTAATTAGACATTTATAACACCATCACCCATCTGAAAATGCCCATTTTAAAAAAGAAGCTAAAAAGTGAAAGTGGCTAAAGCTAGCCAGAGCTCAGAGCCAGCCACAAGTCAGCAGCCTCTCCTATCATCCCTTGGAATGAGCAGCGAAAAGACCAAAGCAATTACGAGGAAAATTATGGAATTCATGGCCCTGGATGACCATCCGTTCTCCATAGTTGAGGACAGAGGGATCAGAAATCTGATAAATTTCCTCGATACAGAGTAGGAGGTACTTTCCGACGTCGCGTAGTCTGAGTTGTTTAATCTCGTGTCATGTCACACACGCAGCCTGTTATCTGTCAACATTTGGGTACACAGATCTGGAAGAGGGGAAGGGGGGTGCTGGACGGCAGAGGCAGGCTAAATACATACAAATTGTGCCGTTGTGATTTAATGTGCGGAGTAACGTAATTTTTCTCACCGTGTCCGATATTAAAATCAGTGCGACACACATTTCAAAAGGCGTGGGCATTGTCGATATGGCTTCGGGATATGAAATTAAATTCTTCCATCCAGCTGTTGTTAAATGTACATGTATATTTTGTTTTTTTTCACCGGAGCACCAGCTGATTCTTCTCCTCCCATCTACCAGTGATGCTTGATTTAACATCCCGCGTCTACTGCCTGCGCAGATATCAACAGCGCAAATGGGTTGTAGGTTGCCAGATTGTGGTCATAAATGATTTGTAATTTGTATGATGTGTCGATTGTGTGAGTAGGATGCGTTTCATTCAAGATCTGGCAACTGGACCACCTTGGAATAATATATTGATGTGATTATTCATATAACGTGGTTTGGGCCATACAAATTATTTTTTTGGGAGAAATAACAAAACGGGAGACTCCCGGGAAAAACGGGAGTGTTGACAGATATGGTTACAAGCCGTTCCCGAATCAGTGCTCAGTTTTACAACTGATATTTGGACATCTAACGTAAATTGAGCATATTGGACACTTCAGTTTTTCAGATCTTTGGAATTGTTTTGTTAGACGATTAATAAAGAGAAAAAAGGTCCATTTATAAAATTGTGGAAAATGACATCTGTTATATAAAGCAACTTATTTGCAGTTAATTGTTATTTCTACCTCTTTCCAGTCACAGAGCACTTTATTTTGAGAGTTAAGTGAGAGAAGATCCTGTACCTTAGTGCAGTTTGGGGGAAATTGTAATGTTTAATCATTTATTTTATTATGAAAATAAAATGTTGCATTGAAGAAAGGTAGATTTTGTTTGTATATGCGGTCAATAATGGTTCTTTGAAAGAAAATCGGAAAAAACCGGTATCGGCAGGTCACACTTGCAAAAAATCAGAAATCAGAATCGGCTAAGAAAATTTGCAATTGGTGCATCTCTAGTAAATTGTAATATTGCGTTTTAGTTGTAGACATAACCGATTGATCTCTCATAGACTATGCGAGTGTGAGAGGTAATTAACCTGTTAAAACAGATCAAGTTACCGCCACGACATCGGTAAACAGCTCAACTCACAAGTGAGGAAATCCCCAAAACTATGCCTAGATTCTTTTAATACATTCTTTCTTGATTAAACTTCTTGAAAACATTGTTAGTGCATTGTAAATATCTTGCAGTATTATTTTTTCAGCTCACATTTTCTTAAGAGTAAAAAAATCAGAAAATCAATGAATTACCAAAGTAATCTTTCTTGTGCCCTTGTTAATGTTGATGAAATAAAAATACCCTTTAAAGTTTTTGTTTCTCGTTTACTTTCATTAACAAGATTAACAAAGAATTGGATGGTTTTCAAATAGCATTAAAAGTAATTAATTCTTTAATACATTCAGTATTTTTTGACAACACTTAACAGCACCCCTACTTTCCACAGCTATGCCCATTTCTGTCTCTTATTGTGCACTTGACTCTCTGTATGCTTTCTATGCAGGTTTGGATATAACAGCAGATAACTTAATGGACAGCCTGGACACTGGGGTGGTCTTATGTCAGCTTGCTGAGGAACTTCAAGAGAAAATGATTTTGGCTGACAATGGCAAGGTACCCGATGGTGTTTGGTATTTTACACCACAATTAATAGTATAACGCCCCAAGCATGCACTCAAATTCAGCTATAAAAACAAACCAAAAATAAATAAATATAATTTATATATATATATATATATATATATATATATATATATATATATATATAAAAATTAAATGCAGTTCTGCAGATAGGTTTAGGTGGAGCTAGGAACACCTATTGTCCTAATAAAGTGCCCAATGTGGTCTTCAGCTGTTGTAGTCCATCCATGATTTTATGCATTGTACTGCTGCCACACAATTGGTTGATTAGATAATTGCATGATAAGTAGGTGTGCAGGTGTTCCTAATAAAGAGCTCAGTGAGTGTATATCATACTCAAGGCTTATATCAACTAATAAAATGGTGAATGGATCATAGAGACTCTTGTCAATCTGTGAGGCTTCTGTTTACTGATTTGCTATATGAATAAGCACATTAACATAATTGTCAAATGAGCTCAAATGAACTGAATAAGTAGTTTTGTATGGAAGAAACTCCTTAAAAGAGATTACTAAAAGGGTTGTTAGTGTCACTAATTAGCTGTACTTGAAAGAACATAGTGGGATAGAGCAGGAAAGCATTCAGCCAGACAGCCATGTAAATCATGTCCTATTTATAAATAAAATATAAGAAATAATGAATGAGCTCAATAGCTCCACTGCACAGGTGCATAAACAATAAGTTATGTATGATGAAAGCTGGTAAGATATCAACATGAAAGACTGAAGAATAGTTGAAGGAATAGTTTCACTTGCTCAATCAGAGGATTGTGGCGGACTGTTTCTAGAAATATTTGTGTTTCTTTCAGCCACCATCACCTGTGTTTTACCTGGTTGGGTTTTTTAATCACACTATGAGCCAGTCATGGTTATAAAATTACAATCTGTCAGTCTCTGTCCTGACCTTTACTTTTGTGTCTAGATGTTACGTGTGCCATCCTCTCACTCCGCTTAGAGCGTATATAGGGAATTAGTTGCAGGGGTGATAGAAACCACATTTTAAAAAGATGACTTATTCAAAGAGAATGCTGCAGGGTTATTTTAGAGAGTGAAACTTGAGGGACCAGCTAATAGTTGTTTTATAATCCAACATATGAGCACATAACAAGCTCACCAGAGATTTTGTGCCCCACAGCCCTTTATTCGGCATGTGATTCGTTGGCGGGCTGATGCAACCTCTGGGTCATTCTTTGCCCGGGACAATGCAGCTAACTTTCTATACTGGTGCTGTAAAATTGGGATGGTGCAGTCACATCTCTTTGAATCTGAAGATCTAGGTGAGTATATCTTTGTGATTTAAGGCATATTCCTCTCTTGTTTCCTATGAAAAGATTTATGTTTTCATATATATCAAATATATGATATTTGTGAATAAGGATACTAGGTTCTGGTTTCAGTACAAGTGTACCTTTTCTGTGCTTTGGATCTGGTGGCGTATTACCAAACCTTCCAAATTAATCCTATCTGATCTGTTAGAAACCATGGCATTTTCATTTCTTTATATGTTTAATTCAACTTATATCTCAGATCGTTGTACTATTTAGTCAGATCTTACCTTAAGTTTCTTTAATACAGACTCTAATTCCTTAATACCCACAGATCCTTATTAGCATGTGCTTGCAAGTTTAGATTACATTGTTTGAAAGTCTCTTGAGTGCTCTCTCAGTGCAGATAATCCTGAAAAATCTGTGATATCTGTGGACTCATCTTCACCACAGACAGGTCTGCCTTTTGCCAAGTTCACTTTTCACATGCTATCATGAGATCATTAAGTGACATGTCCAGTTGGAAAGGATCCGTCACTTCCTCTTTGGGCTATGCAGGAAGTAGTCCTGTGGGACTATGGCCTAAAGATCTGCTGAATAGACAAGCAGTATCAGTATTCGTGTCACTCCACTGTTCACTGCGTCACACCCTTGGCACCCACTGTCCATCACTGTGTGGAGAATAATGGAGAGAAAGAGAGGAAAATAGATACTAAAGGACTGTAGATCAGGGGAAAAATGGGGGATGAAAAATAGGGTCAAAGATGGAGTGGAATAGAATAATAGAGAAAAGAATGTGCCTGTCAGCTAAAGAAAGATGACTGGGTTGGTTAAAGAAATAAAGAGTGAAAGGATCAAATTTGAAAGGACAGATAAAATAATAAAGGGTTTAAGAGAGAACCAGACCAATGTTTGATTACTGCTATTAAGGCAGTTGGTTTTTAACTCTTACTGGTCACGTTACTTAAAGGGGCTGATATGACTTCTGTGTGTGCTTTTCAAAGAGTTCTTAAAGATTCCACATGCCTGTCCGGTTTAATGGTTTTCATGAATTTTATGTTGTTTGACATATATTAAAATGTGCATTTTCCAAATCTGGTGCTATTGAGAAATATAACATTCTGTGTTTATTTTAAAACTCTAATATATACAGTAATACCCACTTAGGTCTTATAATCCAGACAACATGTATCATAGGTCTGCAGTATTTGGCTATCCTAATTATGGCTTTTCTGGCATTTGCCTTTTGTTACATTGTTTTCATAAGGATTCCCACCTTCAAAGCTTGTCAGAATGTCTAGAGACAGGTTTTTGTTTACTACTTATTGATACATTTAAGACAAGTTTCAACAGTCTATTTCAGCAATTTAGTCCCTTTGATTTTTCCCATTTGTTTCTGCACAATAAAGACACAGCTATTGTCTACACAAACACCACAAATGTTATTTTGCTTCTGTGTTGCAAAGCCTCAAACCCATATGACTCTCTTTAGTCCATGGAACACAAAGAGGATGTTATTGGCAGAATGACAGTCTCAAAATGTTAGCCTCAGTCACCATTCACTTTCATTGTATGAAGAAAAAAGATGCAATGAAAGAGAATGTGGACTGAGACTAACATTTTTCCTAAAAGCATGGTCAAATTTACCGTACAGTGGATATAAAAAGTCTACACACCCCTGTTAAAATGTCAGGTTTTTGTGATGTAAAAGAATGAGACAAAGATAAATCATGTCAGAACCTTTTCCACTTTTAATGTGACCTATAATGTGAACAATTCAATTGAAAAACAAACTGAAATCTTTGTGGGGGGAAAATGGAAAAACCTTACAATAACCTGGTTGCATAAGTATGCACACTCTCTTATAACTGGGGATGTGCCTGTGTTCAGAATAAACCAATCACATTCAAACTCATGTTAAATAGAAGTCATTACACACCTGCCATCATTTAAAGTGACTCTGATTAATCACAAATAAAGTTCAGCTGTTCTAGTATAATTTTCCTGACATTTTCTTAGTTGCATCTCAGAGCAAAAGCCATGGTCCGCAGAGAGCTTCCAAAGCATCAGAAGGATCTCATTGTTGAAAGATATCAGTCAGGAGAAGGGTACAAAAGAATTTCCAAAGCATTAGATATACCATGGAACACAGTCATCATCAAGTGGAGACAATATGGCACAACAGAGACATTACCAAGAACTGGACGTCCCTCCAAAATTGATGAAAAGTCGACAAACTGGTCAGGGAGGCTTCCAAGAGGCCCACAGCAACATTAAAGGAACTGCAGGAATTTCTGGCAAGTACTGGCTGTGTGCTACATGTGACTACAATCTCCCGTATTCTTCATATGAATGGGCTATGGGGTAGGGTGGCAAGATGGAAGCCTTTTCTTACAAAGAAGAGCCTGGCTGAAGTTTGCAAAAACAAACATCAAGTTTCCCAAAAGCAAGTGGGAAAATGTGTTCTGGTCTGATGAAACCAAGGTTGAACTTTTTGGCCATAATTCCAAAAGGTATGTTTGGGTGATGTGCAGTGTTGTTTTTGCACCAAAGAACACCATACCCACAGTGAAGCATGGTGGTGGCACCATCATGCTTTGGGGCTGTTTTTCTTCAGCTGGAACCGGGGCCTTAGTCAGGGTGGAAGGAATTATGAACAGTTCCAAATAGCAGGCAATTTTGGCACAAAACCTTCAGGCGTCCGTTAGAAAGCTGAAGAGGAAGTTCACCTTTCAGCATGACAACGACCCAAAGCACACATCCAAGTCCACAAAAGTATGGCTTCACCAGAAGAAGATTAACGTTTTGGAATGTCACAGACCTGAATCCAATTGAACATCTGTGGGGTGATCTGAAGAGGGCTGTGCACAGGAGATTTCCTCGCAATCTGACAGATTTGGAGTGCTTTTGCAAAGAAGAGTGGGCAAATATTGCCACGTCAAGATGTGCCATGCTAGTAGACTCCTACACAAAAAGACTGAGTGCTGTAATAAAATCAAAAGGTGCTTCAACAAAGTATTAGTTTAAGGGTGTGCACACTTATGCAACCAGGTTATTGTGAGTTTTCTTTTTTTTTTTCCTCAAAGATTTCAGTTTGTTTTTCAATTGAATTGTTCACATTATAGGTCACATTAAAGGTGGAAAAAGTTCTGACATGATTTATCTTTGTCTCATTCTTTTACATCACAAGAACCTGGCATTTTAACAGGGGTGTGTAGACTTTTTATATCCACTGTATGTCTCCACTAGTGCCGAGAAACTCAGAGAGCTGTGTCTTTGAGGGCATGTTACAGCGAAAATGGCTGTGTTCGCATTGGTATAATACCCATACTATGCTACATCAGGCTATTGCAGAAAAAGTAAGGGGAGTATGTAGGCCTAGTTTGCCATTTCAAGCTCAACACATGATTTCAGTTCAAGGTCAATATAATCCTCATAAATATGTGTGATTAGAGTCAGAATGATGCTAACTTTATTTCTGAATGCCGAAAGTATAAAAAGAGTGTTGATTTATCGTACTTTGTTATCCAGCCACAGTATTTTCACAATGAATGCATGCGGTCCTCATTTGTGAAGCCTGTTTGGAGTCTCACTGCAATCATCATTTGCAGTCCGTTTGTGATCCTTCAGGAACTTCATTATTATCCCAATGTGTTGAAGCGCTTATGACAGAGGTCTCTGCTTTCAGCTCCCAGTGAATAGCTGGAGCCTGGCGTTTTTTAGTTGCATAGAGCCAAGGCATTTCAACTTAATGTTCTCGACCGTTTCGCACATTATACTATAGGAATCAATTAAAAATGCTTGCTCACCTTCACTCACAAGGCTCCAGTGGAAACGGTTACATTTGCACGTTGAAATTCATTCCTATGTTATTGTGCCATAGGCAAAGAAGGCGTGTGTGGATGTTGTGTGCGTGTAAAACCAGCAAAAAACCTAATTGCCAAGCAGCCTCTTTTTAATGCTGCACTTTCTACTCTAGGACAGTGATGTTAAAAAGAAACCCGCTACTAAAATTATATCCTTTTCTATTGTGAATGTTCAGTGTAGCTGTGTATGAAGCACTGCACACACAGAGGTCACTGTCTAACCAAGTAACTTCTTATTTGTCAAGTCAGCGAATTCCGCTGTCAAAGTTTACCAAACATGTACTCAACAAATTCTTCGCCACCGGAGGTCCATTGTGCGAAATTAACGATCCAGTTGAGATGACTGTATTTCACCCCCAGATTTTCGCTGTGCAAAGGTAAATGTGACTGTGCCTTATAGGGATAGTTCACTGAAAATAAAAATTCTCTCATCATTTACTTAACCTCATGCCATCCCAGATGTGGATGACTTTCTTCTGCTGAACACAAAGATTTTAGAGGAATATTTCAGCTCTTTGGCCCATGTGCAAGTGAATGGTGACCAGAACTCCAAAAGCAGTGACTCCAAAAAGGAAATAAAATCAGCATAAAAGTAATCCATAAGACTTTAATCAATGGCTTCTTTAGCAATCCAGTAGGTTTTGGGTGAGAACAGACCAAAATATAACTCCTTTTTCTTGTCATTGCAGTCTCTAGGCACGATCATGATTTCAAGCTCGATTACTCGGTGTTCCTGAAAACTTGTTTATCTCAATGTGTGTTTCACCAGTTCTTCAGAAGCATCCCAGAGATGTGTGCTTGTGTCTTATGCAACTTGGGAGAATTGCTTCAAGGTGAGATTCCTTGATCATTTGCAGTTCTATGTTATCACATGCCACCATCACATACTGTAGTCTTTCTGCTCAGTCAATGCTGACTAAATGTTCTCCCTCAGGTATGGAGTTGAGCCTCCAGCACTGGTCAAGCTTGAGAGAGAAATTGAGAAAGAAGATGAGTCTTTGTCACCTTCCATGTTTTTTGACTCGCCTTTCCCCTCTCCGTCAAATCCACCTCTCTTTCTCCCTCCTGATCCAGACCAACTTCCAATCTTAACACCATCTCCTCTCCCCACATCTGTTTCTTCTGCCACCCCATCTACCTTGCCAACTCCTTTCCCTCCTCTAGACCCCTCTCCCTCTCCTCCTCTGGTCCCTACTCCTCCCCCAGAGTTAATTTCCCTGTCTTCCAACTTCTCTGACTCAAACACCAAGTCAGAACCTCAGACAGCTTTACCCACCATACCATCCCCCATCAGCACACCTGTAAAATCCCCACCATCCACTCCCATAAACTTCATCACGAACACCAATGGGAAAAAGAGCACTGGCTGCCTGCTGGATCAAATTGTAAGTGCTTTCATTCATAAATCCTGTGCTAAAATGGAATTTCTTGTGAATTAGGAGTTCTATTAACACAGATACTATAAACATACTATTTGACCTGCGCCATCATTTTGAGTAGCTTTGACCAGAATACAAGGGCATAGATGTGGTTTGGGGGGGGTTATTATATTTTAGAATTGTGTTTATTCTCCAAATTTCTCCAGATTTGTGCAGAGATATAATCCACTTCAATTTCTTTTATTTTTTACTTTATTGCATAAAAACTCTAAATTTATTTCTGGGTCAAAGTGACTTGATTGATGAAGCAGGTAGCATATAGTTTGTATATCCTCTAAATCATTAACATATAGAGGTTTTATATAGTGTAACTTGAACAAAACAAATCAACAAAATATAGGAAATGTTCTAGTTCTTGCCTATTAGTATTGAGCATTATATGCCCCTTTGTTTCAGGTGAGGCAGATATCAGAGGACCCACCATGCAAATGTCCAGTCAAATTCTGTATTGAGAAGCAGCCAAAAGGCCATTATCGTGTTGGAGACAAAGTCCTCTATGTCAGGGTATGTACTGCATTGTCCACCGCTTCTTCACCCCAGAACTGAATGAAAATGTTTTTTGATATCTATTATTGCCCACCTGCAGTTTTGTCTAGTTTCCATTGACTTGAATTCCATTGATGTTTCATATCCTTTCCACGGAAGGATATGAAACGATAGGTCAAATCATGTTCTATTTTTTGTTCTAAATATTGATGTGTCAACAAGCTCTGCTATACTTTCAGTTTTTCCATGAGAGGCACAAATATTAATTTTGAACCTGAAAGAGCACAGTACTCATTCAAGGAAAAGCCTCATGGGAGCTGGTGTTGCCTGGCAACATGAAGAAAAGGTTCACACCTTTGAATAGGGAAAAGCAAGGTTCAGACTAACAAATATCCATAATCAGACAAGTCTAACAATGAAAATAAAGCATTCTTGTCAAAGATGAAAAACCAAACAGGCACACTAAAAATGCATATAGTATTAAGAGTCTATTGAAACCTAAAGTGCCTAAAAGCTTATGCAGGCTATTTTTTCTGTCTCAAAGACTTAAAAAACACTCCTAAACCCATTGAATTGCCATTTGTGTCATTTGGGATCTGTACAAACTCATTACATACTCATTAATTAAACATATCAGGGTACACTTTTGTACCACACACTAGTTGTCACAATAAAAACCATCAATAAATCAAGCTGATTTAGTGACCACAGCTTACCATTAAACAGTTTCTTGTTTAAGTAAGGACTTCCCTTACTTTTGTCATTTTGACAGTTATTCAGTACTTTCTGCCAACCCATTGGATGTTGGAAAAACTACCTAGACATTCAAAACAAACAAAATAGGTTTTCAAATCCATTTTTGAGAAAAGTCAACATATGTGTATAATCCATCAGTTGGAGGGGAGAATTTAAAAAAAAAAAAGTCCTTTATCTTATCTGAGACGCTACTTTGTTGCTTAGCAACCAACAACGATTGACACTCTGAGGTCACTTTTACAGGGAGAAGGGCAGTGGAGAGAGACTATCCCTAAGGAGCACCAGTGCTAATAGTGAGGCTCCCGGATGCAAGTTTCCCCAAGTCTCACTAGCTGCTGCCTATCTGTCAGAAATCTAGTGATCCATCAACAGATTGGAATGGGCACGGAGAGTTGGGTCAGTTTGGATGAGAGAAGATCAGGCATGATGGTATTGAAGACTGAACTGAAGTCCACAAATAGGATCCTTGCATAAGTCCCAGGTCTGTTGAGGTGTTGCTGGATATAATGCATTCCCATGTTGATGGCATCATCCACAGACCTGTTTGCTTGGTAAGCAAACTGAAGGGGGTCCAGCAGGGGTCCAGGGATTTCCTTCAGGTTGGACAAAACCAGTCTCTCAATCGACTTCATGACCATAGACGTGAGAGGGACAGGTCTGTAGTCATTAAGTCCTGTGGTTTTTTGGGGGGTACTGGAATGATGGTGGAGCATTTGAAGCAGCAGGGAACTTCACACTGCTCCGGGGATTTATTGATGATCTGTGTGAAGATGGGGGTCAGTTGGTCAGTGCAGACTTTCAAACAGGCAGGTGAAACACTGTCTGGGCCTGAAGCTATCCTAGAATTTTGTTTCCGAAAGAGCCGGCACACATCCTCCTCACAGATAATAAGTGCAGGAGGGGGAGGAGGGGGGTTCCAGGAGGTGTTTGTCTGTGTGTGAAGTGAAGATCAGTGTGGGGGAGGGGTGTGAGACTGGGCTTTTCAAAACTGCAGTAAAAAACATTCAGTTCATTAGCCATTTGTTGACTCTCCACAGAGCAGGGGGAGGTGTATTGTACTTGGTGATGCTTTTTAGGCCTTTCCACACAGATGCAGGATCGTTGGCTGAAAACCTTTTTTTTATTTTGTTTTTTTTTTACTTTTCATACATTTTTCTTTTTAAATCTTCCTAGTCAGTGTGTTCCTGGCCTTGTTGTACAATATTTTATCCCCACTTCTGTAAGCATCCTCTTTGGCATGACAAATCTGTCTGAGTTTTCCTGTAACCATGGTTTGTCATTATTGAATGATAAAACTTTCCCAGTAGGGATGCACAGAAACGTATATATGATGTAAGTATCTGTGAGCTTGTCCAGGTCTGTGGCTGCAGCTTCAAAAAACACTCCAATCAGTGCAGTCAAAGCAGGTTATTGGTCCATTTCTTTACAGTCCTTACTACAGGTTTAGCTGATTTTATTTTCTGCTTGTAGGTCGGGAGAAGATGAACCAGACAGTGATCAGAGAGTCCTAAAGCTGCATGTGGGACAGAGCGATATGCATCCTTTACAGTGGTGTAGCAGTGGTCTAGTATATTTCTGTCTCTGGTGGGGCATGTGATTTATTGTTTGTATTTTGGCAGTTCACGGGGGGAGGTTAGCTTTATGAACATCTTCCTAGAATAATAAATTAGTCCAGGTGTTGTTGCTCCATGACTGTGATGTGATCAGCCAGCTGTTGCAATGCTGCGTTCTTGCATGCTTGTGGTGGGATGTAAACACTCACCGGAATAAACAAGGTAAATGGGATCATGAGCTTGCAATACTGTTCTATTCAGAAAGAGCAATGCCCTTATAACTATTGCCTTCTGCTGACAAAACTGTGTAGATCATTTTTTGTTTATCTTCTTTTCACATTTATGTGAATATGGCTAACATGATTTTCTTAAATATAGTACGTTTGAACACTTTTTGTTCGTTTGTGTACTTTGCTATTGATGTCCCTACAACTTTATCTTGTTTCTTTATCTGCTCAGTCATTAAGGACATATTCACCATTCATTGTTGATACACAAAAGGCAGATTACAGGAAGATATGGATCTTATCCAAGTGAGACACGGAGGGCTACATAGATGGAAGCAGACAGCAAAACACAAACACACAGGGCCCTGTTGTTTTTGTCTCTATAGCTGTTTGATGATTTCTTAAAATAGCTTTTCCTGTGTCTGAGGATGACATGTCTGTCTTTTTTTAGGTGAGAAATCATACAGAACTGTCTTTGCTGTCTCAACAATTTCTTCTATTGTACATCTGTGGCAGCTGCTGCTTTTCAAAAGTGGGGAAACATAGACTTACAGTATTGTTTTTGTTGCTCAAACTACAACTCAAACGGCATGTAAAAGTCATGCCATGCATTTTTCTATTTATTTATTATTTTCCTTGAGGTTCACTTATAATGTTAGTAAAGGTTTTTGCATCCAAACAATAGCATTACATGACCTTTTCCCACTCTGTCTCTGTCTGTTTTTTTTATGCTGTGTCCCCTTTAAGACTTTAATATACACACCCACTGTTATGTTTGGCAAAGTTGGCATACCGTTGCTCACGAATACTTATTACTAGCCATACAAGATTTGGTGAATAAATAATGCAATATAAAGCTGACAACAGTGAAAGTAGTCTAACAATAGACTAACACAAGCTCTGAATGTAAAGGGGAATGCATAGGAGATCTCCCTCAACTGTTTCACAGCTGAAATTGGCCACAATGGGCTCCAGATGCAATAATGTTGGCCAAAATATGAGATGTCCTGTCCAATATGAGACAGCAAAAAAACACAATAGTTTAAAGGTGCTCTGGAAGCACATTGTCCTGTTACAAATCTGGTTGAGCTGAATGGTTGGATTCATTTCAGACACATGAAGTTGAATTCACTTTGCTTCATTCTTGTTTTCTGCAGTGTGTTTTAGCAAAAGATGCCAGTATCTATATTGCTGCTCACTGTATTCTTCTGCTATGGCCTACTGTCATTAAAATAACCACGTCTAGAAATGTATGCTGAGCATAAAAGGGTATACAGGTCCTTCTCAAAAAATTAGCATATTGTGATAAAGGTCATTATTTTCCATAATGTAATGATAAAAATTAAACTTTCATATATTTTAGATTCATTGCACACCAACTGAAATATTTCAGGTCTTTTATTGTTTTAATACTGATGATTTTGGCACACAGCTCATGAAAACCCAAAATTCCTATCTCAAAAAATTAGCATATCATGAAAAGGGTCTCTAAACAAGCTATTAACCTAATCATCTGAATCAACTAATTAACTCTAAACACCTGCAAAAGATTCCTGAGGCTTTTAAAAACTCCCAGCCTGTTTCATTACTCAAAACCGCAATCATGGGTAAGACTGCCGACCTGACTGCTGTCCAGAAGGCCATCACTGACACCCTCAAGCAAGAGGGTAAGACACAGAAAGAAATTTCTGTATAAATAGGCTGTTCCCAGAGTGCTGTATCAAGGCACCTCAGTGGGAAGTCTGTGGGAAGGCAAAAGTGTGGCAAAAAATGCTGCACAACGAGAAGAGGTGACCGGACCCTGAGGAAGATTGTGGAGAAGGACCGATTCCAGACCTTGGGGACCTGCGGAAGCAGTGGACTGAGTCTGGAGTAGAAACATCCCCGCATTCCCCAGGTCAAGCCACTTTTGAACCAGAAACAGCGGCAGAAGCGCCTGACCTGGGCTACAGAGAAGCAGCACTGGACTGTTGCTCAGTGGTCCAAAGTACTTTTTTCGGATGAAAGCAAATTTTGCATGTCATTCGAAATCAAGGTGCCAGAGTCTGGAGGAAGACTGGGGAGAAGGAAATGCCAAAATGCCTGAAGTCCAGTGTCAAGTACCCACAGTCAGTGATGGTCTGGGGTGCCATGTCAGCTGCTGGTGTTGGTCCACTGTGTTTTATCAAGGGCAGGGTCAATGCAGCTAGCTATCAGGAGATTTTGGAGCACTTCATGCTTCCATCTGCTGAAAAGCTTTATGGAGATGAAGATTTCATTTTTCAGCACGACCTGGCACCTGCTCACAGTGCCAAAACCACTGGTAAATGGTTTACTTACCATGGTATTACTGTGCTCAATTGGCCTGCCAACTCTCCTGACCTGAACCCCATAGAGAATCTGTGGGATATTGTGAAGAGAAAGTTGAGAGACGCAAGACCCAACACTCTGGATGAGCTTAAGGCCGCTATCGAAGCATCCTGGGCCTCCATAACACCTCAGCAGTGCCACAGGCTGATTGCCTCCATGCCACGCCGCATTGAAGCAGTCATTTCTGCAAAAGGATTCCCGACCAAGTATTGAGTGCATAACGGAACATAATTATTTGAAGGTTGACTTTTTTTTTGGTATTAAAAACACTTCTTTTATTGGTCGGATGAAATATGCTAATTTTTTGAGATGGGAATTTTGGGTTTTCATGAGCTGTATGCCAAAATCATCAGTATTAAAACAATAAAATACCTGAAATATTTCAGTTGGTGTGCAATGAATCTAAAATATATGAAAGTTAAATTTTTATCATTACATTATGGAAAATAATGACCTTTATCACAATATGCAAATTTTTTGAGAAGGACCTGTAAATGAAGCGTGTTCTCTAAAAGAGAAAGGTATTCGAGTATACAGCGCTGAAAGACCAGTGGTATCTACTAGGGCTTACGCTGTACACAGCTTCATTGTTTTGTCGTGCTGATCACTTGAAGTGCAGAAACTGTGAGATGGGTCAGCTGATGTCATGATGGAACCAAGCCAGGGTCCAGACCACAAGTCTGCTAATTGGTGACTGAATCTAGAGGAAGTGTACTATACGCTATCATCCCAGTTCAAATAAGGCAAACCTTCTCTTTCAGATGGATGCAGAGGCTGCCATCTAGTAGTCATACAGCAGAATAGTCATTCACATAAATATTTCAGTGGAAGAAAAAGGGAGATGAAAATCAATCCTGCTGTCCTCAGGGATATAATAGAGAACGAGGGGAGAAGGAGAGGTAAGGATAGTTTTGCAGGAGAATAAGAAGGAATCTGCTTGGAATTTGCACTCTCATTCGGTTCAGGACATTCAGCATCCCACTGTTTATGCAAGAACATACTGCCCTGTCAGAGGATACCATTATTTCATTACTGAATTATTGTGATTTTCACCAACCAAACATATATTCTCATTCTGTCACCACTGACTCAACTGATTTATTTGTGCACAGGTCAGCAGCTCTGAAACTTGACTGACAAGCAGGCTATCCTAAAATAGGCTAGTGAGGCTACCCCCTTAATCTTGGTTCTCTCATGTATTTGTTAATTCTTGCTCATCCTCACCCTCTCTGTCAGCCATGACATTTTAATCTGCTTGGAAACAGCTGAGACTGATCAAACTGCATGTTAATTAGAATTACCCGACCTGGCAAACATGTGAGTGTGTATGAATCCCTCTATTAGGATGCATCAAGCTAAAAGGGTTTGGAGGGGTGGGAGGGGCAAAACATATAAATCTGGTTGTATTACCAGCAGTTTAACAGCTTTGTTAAAGAGGGTCAAGACTGATAAGGTGGATGAGGGAATAGATGACTGGCAGTGCCTCAGGGGAAAGGGGCATTTCTCAAGAGACATGACCCTTTCCTGTGCTCTCTTTCTTAGTTTCAATGCATTTCTGTTTTGTGTTTTCTTGGATTGTTGCCTGGAAGCGGTTGCTGTGGCAGCATTATATGTGTATATTTGAAAAGCATGCTTGCGCTTGCGGATTTGTCCTGCACTGGTGCTCAGCTGGTGCTATGAGGCTGTGTTTCTTTAGGCTTAATTAGATTTTAACAGCATATTCTCTCTCTCTCTCTCTCTGACTGATATAATTTCATTACATCTGCTGCATATTAGATGTAATCTTTGAATATTTTATATATGAAGGAGGGGGGTCTTGGGGAGATTTGTTTTAAAAAAAAAAAACACCATGGGAGTTTTTCTTCAAATATTCCCAAGCAATGCCGAGATAGCATTTGTTTAGTTATACAGTTGAAATGAAATAGAAAGAATCCACCAGCCTCAAATTTGTTCTATTTTTGAAAACAATGCTATATTATGCTATAAAATATCCTTAAAATATTCAAACATGCTGTTTAGCAACAAATTTTTTAACCCTCAGAGACCAAAGCATTGATATGAACATTTCTCCTCCTTGAAAGTGTTGCTTGGAAGCCACTGATGTTTAAAAATGAAAATTATTTTAAAAATTATTTTGTTTTGGAGTGAATCTTGGAACAAACTTTGTAAAAATCACAGTTTCTAGACATTAAGTGGAACTACTAAATTCACAACATGGTTTAACACAAAAGTATATGAAAACATTTTTAAACTAGTGTTTTTAAATAATGTTTGTTTTATTTAGAACCCAAAAACCTGAATATGAAAATTGCAGTTTACTGGTGTGAAAAAAGCTTTTCTTTTGCCAGCTGTGCTGCTTTTCTCTCCAATTTGGAATGCACAATTCCCAGTATGCTTTTTTTGTGACTCACCACAATCCGGGTGGTGGAGGACGAATCTCAGTTGCCTCCGCTTCTGAGAATCCATGCATCTTAACACGTGGCTTGTTGAGCACGTTTCCATTGAGACGTAGTGCATTTGGAGGCTTCACGCTATTCTCCGCGATATCCACGCACAACTCACCACGCACCCCACCGAGCCATATTATAGCGGCCATGAGAATGTTAACCCAACGTGACTCTACCCTCCCTAGCAACTGGACCAATTTGGTTGTTTAGGAGACCTGGCTGGAGTCACTCAGCACACCCTGGATTCAAACTTGCGACTCCAGGTGTGGTAGTCAGTGTCTTTACTCACTGAGCTACCCAGGCCCCACTAATGCCCATCATTGCATTTTTGCTACGCTCTCAAATTTTTGAAAGTAGATTTTTTTGGGGAAAAATTTAAACAAGTAAACTATACAAGTAAAAAGTGTTAGCAATTGTGTCAATAGTGTTTTTTCCCCTCCTTTTTGTTTGTGACACTAGCAAATGACAGTTGATGTGTATTATTATTTTTTTATTTTTTTTCATCAAAACTGCTGTTGTGAGTGTCAACTATTGTTAAGTGTAGTGTTTACCTGTTTTTAATGCATATTATTTATTATTTAATTGCTTTAAGTGGATAATGGATAATGGCTCCATTATCGGTTAAAGTCGTAATACTTGTACATTCTCTTTCTCTCACACTCTCTTTTCCAGATGTTAAATGATAAACATGCCATGGTGCGAGTTGGTGGTGGATGGGAGACCTTTGGTACGTACTTGCTAAAGCATGACCCATGCAGAATGACTGTGATCACAAGGCTTGGGACCAAAACATACAAGTCTAACGGCAAGTCCCCGGTCAAGAGAGAGCTGTCACGGGACAGTTATCTGGTCGTAGGTACTCACTCCCACTTTAAGAATTAAATCTATATGTTCTGATTAGCAAGGATGACTAACTAACTCTGTCTCTGTTAAATCAAGAGTAGACTGAATACATAATTTTTTCGATGGGAGGGAAGCAGCACAGGTGGCTTTTTAATCTTTTAATGAATCTTTCCTTTTAGTGTTTGTTTTTTTTTTTTCGTAGAGTTAAATGAATATTGATGTATGTTTAGCAGATTGTTAGAATTTTGATTTGAAATGATTTCTTTTTATCTCTTGTTATTTTATTGAAACATTTACCATTTATAGAGGCCATCTGCTGACTGTTTGAATTTACAGAGACATGTCATGTCTTTGAGGATCTTTTCTACTGTAAATGGAGTTTGACAATGTTCCAGTCATCCTCTAGGTGGCACTCTGTATCAAATTATGAACTGTATTTAAAATTATGCATGAAACTACTGCAATACAATTGCTCTGTGTAGAAGATTGTCTAGAGGGCTGAGGACATTATATAAACTGGGTAGATTACTTCTGAATTGCAATCTGGTACTGATAATTATATGAGTATAATTTTAGTCAGTAACGTAATCTTTTGGATCACAATTGTAGGTAATCTAATTTGACTGTTTTTGGATTACTTCTGACCTATTTTTTTTATTTGATGTCACATGCATTTGAGTAGGATGGTACAATTTAGACATAGTGCTTAAATGCATTAAAGAAAACATTTCAGTGTGTGTGTCTCTAATTATCTGACACTTAATATTTAATTTTGGCATTAGAAGCACAATCCATTTGTGGTAACACATCAGACCAGTTATATTTGGAATCATCATCACCAAAAAAAGTCTGGAAAGTTGTGGCAAAAGCCCATTCTTGTACATTTTTGAAGCGGAGTACAAAAGCAATTTGCAAAACTAATGTAATCCCTTCATTTATGTGTGGATTACAGCTACATCTTCAGTATAATTATGGCCATTCAAAACACTTGAAGGTTTAATGTACATTTATCAGTTGTAGGCTGATTTACAATTAAAAATACAAATATTTAAAAAGTTTACTGCATTTTCCTGATTCATTTGTAATCCATAAAAACTAACTGGAATCTAATTACCAGTATTTTAACATTTATTTTGATCTAATTACAAGTATTTAATTTTGAAATCTGATCATGTCATTCAAATTACGTGCAATCTTTTATTTCCAACTGCCAGTTTCTCAGTTTTTGTAAACACAGGATTAGTAAAGACACCCGTAAATCATTTCTTTATGGACCACACTTTGTGTACAAGGGCATTGTCATGCTGGAACAGAAAAGTGCCTTACCCAAACCATTGCCACAATGTTGAAATCTTACAATTCTATACAATGTCATTGTTTGTAGTAGCATTAAGATTTGTCTTCACTAGAATGATAACCAAACCTGTTTACTCTAGAAGGGACTGTCCACATACTTTTAGCTAAATGGTGTAGATGGCATGTACTTCACTCACATAGCAAGCTGAATTCAAACCTGGTGGCCCTCTTCAAAATATTTTGATCTTATTAGTTTTATGTTCAATGAACTCTGAGAGAAACCCTGGTAGTGCTTTTTGTAGTTGTGCATTATCAAAGCTATTATCTAACCATCACATTCCAAAAATATATTTTACCTAATCTAAAATATAAAAAAATAATACAAGAATATGACGTCAACATGAAATGCTACTAACATTTTATTTCTTAAAATAAAAGTCATTGTAAAAAAATTAACACAAATCTAAATACACTACAAAAATTAATCAATATGACAGCATGCGAGAAAATTGCGTTTTTTTTCCAACTCCAATTATGAGATGATCAAGTAAAAACAGTTCATATCCAGAACATAAATAAATAAAAAGTGCTGCTACTTCAACTGCCAAATAAAATGGCAGCTTTTATACAAATGTCTCTTATACCAATTGTGTCAATACTTAATTAGAGATCACACTCCACACAACACTTCCCTATGTACCTGTGTTTATTTTTATTATTATTTTGGCTCTGCTCTCCTTATGTCAATGACTGAAATGATTACACTTTGCCACATTGCTCAGGAGCAACATACAGACACAAAATGTTTGTGCCAATCAGCTAAATATTCAGTCATTCATTTTGTTATTCCATTAAAGCTGCACAGTACATTAATCAGTTTACCCTCAGATGACACCAAATGTAAACCACACATTCATTCCTCCAAAAATGCATACAGTATTTGCAGTCCTAAATGTCTCACCATAACTATTGCATCTACCTCTTGCCCACCTTGAACATCAACATCAGAACTTTGTGCTCAAAAACTGGTCTGACTTGTGGAGATCTGGGACTATAAATGTACATTTGGTCAGGACATGTGAAGCATCATTAAATGACTTGCGGTAACTGTGCTTTTCTCAGTAGCATCCTCAATAAATATTATCCATTGGTGAGAGTAGAATAAATATGAATTATTTATAAAAATGGGTAGAGACACACTCACTTTTAGAAAAGACATTACTAGATAATTACTAGATTTAAGCCTCCAATCCACGTAGGGTTGTTTAAAATATTGTTTGGTTGTTTCATGATTTGTAAAAAAATTTAGTGATGTAAACATTATAGCTGATCATGTGCCATATTTTACCCCCTCCCCATGAATTATTCTGATCAAAAAACTAAATTGTGTAAATTACATGTTTTCTGACCTCATTTCACTCTCTGTAATTTAATATAGCACTGAAGTCCCTTAGTAGCCTTTAATAATGTGCGCCACCAGAACTTTCAGTTTATCTTAGATTTCCAAAGTTTTCCTGACCAACCACTGGGCGGCACCATGATGATTCTCATTACTGGACTGTTTTCTGATTCTGTTCTCCATAATAAACAATGGAATAACTACCAAAATGAGCGATCAAGATTGAAAACAATAACCATTTTAAGTGTTAGTTGGAGTAAACATGAGTTCAGGATCAACTTGTGCAGTTGTTGTCTGTCATAACAATTAAAAGTAGTTAATGATTTTAAAGGGATAGTTCACTCAAAAATGAAAATGATCTTATCATTTACTCATCCTCCTGCCATCTCCTGATGTGTATGACTTTTTTCTTCTGCAGAACACAGACAAAGATTTTTAGAAGAATATCTCAGTAGGAAAATACAATACAAATGAATAGTGGCCAGAACTTTGAAGGTCCAAAAAGCATTTAAAGGCAGCATAAATGTCAATACGACTCCAGTGGTTAAATCCATATCTTCAGAAGTGATATAATAGATGTGGGTGAGAAACAAATCAATATTGAATTCCTTTTTTACAATAAATTTTCCTTCCTGCCCAGTAGGTGGCAGGGAAGAAAGTGAAAGTGGACATTTATAGTAAAAAGGACTTAAATATTGATCTGTTACTTCAAAGTTCTGGTCACCATTCACTTGCATTGTATGAACCTACAGAGCTGAAACATTCTTTGAAAAATCTTCATGTTCAGCAGAAGAAAGTCATACACTATCCCTGTAACGTAATAACTTCGAGCCATCGTTTCATGTCATCAACTCACATTGGCGAGTCACTGTCAACACAGTCATCGCGACTCTGTAAAGTGTTGGCAATATGTATCCACACGTTTTTTTTATTTGCCAATATTTACAAATTTAATATGCTAAATATCCCATTATGCGCTAAAAACATATGCTGAAACGAGTGAAAACACTGGAGACCAGAAAACAAAAACAGCCCTCAGCCTTCTGAAAAAGGTGGATTCAACAACATTCAGTTGTGGTATCAAAGTGCTGAGCTCCTGAACTGTCATAACTCTGATTTCCATCATGTTGTGCTTTCAACAGCAATAAGGCTTTGTGACAAATTCAAAAATAACCCCCACAAACATTTTTAAACAAATTGGGTCAATAATTCACATGCCATTATGTAATACATTTGGTCAAATTCCTTTGAACAGCTACTTTACCACAGCCCAAGCCAGATCACCAGTTGTTACAATCATAACAAAGTGTGAAAAGACTTAATTTGTATCCAAGCATCATTTCGAAGGTAGACCTGAAATAATAATAAATACAATTTTCTTTTATACGTACAGACTCTTGAGGCCTTAGGAAATTTGCTTGTCAAAGCTCTAGTAACATATATATATATACGTGTCTCTCTCTTTTTCATTGCTTTCCACAGCTATAAGAAAACATGTTTTGACATGGATTTGTTTGTCCTCCCGACGTCTTTTGAAATTATTCTGTGCAGTTGTGAGATTGTGAAAAGAGAGCACCATTTTAGTAGGAATCCTCTTGAAGAGAAGACCGTTGCTTTTAGCATGCCTCTCTGTCATTATGCAGAGAGAGAGGAGAGCAGTGGAAATTCTTATTAGGTTTTGTGCCATCGGAGGCCAGAGTAAGACACGTGAGAGGGTGGAAGATACCCAGTACAAGTGGACTGTGTGTGTGACTCCTTTGTCTCCATTTCCTCTGGTCATGCAGGACAGCAGTGTCTTTAAATGTTCGTATAATTAACTAAACGATGCACACAAGTTGTGTTGAAAGTGGTGACTGATCAATCATAGAAGGGCCAGAAAGTCCCCTGAGTCATATGAAAAGAGCCAGAGTGATAATGTAGTCATTATACTGTATGAATTAGTTAGAAGTCTTTACATAGATGCTGTATACATGTTTAGTAGATGTTGCAGCAAGGTTGCTCCAGAAGTCTTTGATCACACTGTCCCATTTTCATGCCTGGACTTGTGAACAGTGGTGCGGGCCAAGGGGCTGCTTAAGGAAGGGGCCAGCGTGCATAAGAAACCAGCCAGCAGGGTGAGACCCAGTCCACCCCAGGCACAGAACATGGACCAACCATAACCATGACTGATGTCCTCTGGAAGGCCGTACAGGTAACGGGGGTAACGGGATAGCTCGAAGTTAATTCCCGCCACACATGTACAAAGGGAGATAATACAGCAGGTTCCTGTCAGAGAGAAAATTAATCAAGATGTATCATCAAACATGCATGAAACAAGCCTCTCCTTTTAGATAAATAGAGAATCCAAAGAGCTTATGCTTTTGATCTCATTTCAGAGAACCTTTGTATTTTCACACAATGTAATATTAGAATCAGCCACTAGATGGCAAAAAAATTGAGACTGACCACTTCACTTAAAATGAATGGCAGATAATGGAACTCCCAACTGGAAGTCCTGCCATACAAGTTAAAGAGCCAATCACCTATTAGATACAGACATCCCCTGTCAATCAACTCTAGATTACACGCCTGGAAAATTGCAAGGGTTTTTTGCATAATCTGAGGTAAAACACAATTTATGAAATAAATTTGAATTTGTCCTTTGATCGTTTGACCAGCCGTTTTGGAGATTTCGGTGTTCCATCATTAAAGTAGATAGGAGCTGCACTTTAATGACTGAAATAGCTTCCCAGGAGCGTTCCAAAGATGGCTGCCAGTGGACAAACTTTCTAGAAAGTCTTTGATTCAATGCACTATGCTACAATCAGGTCTAATAGAATCACATTACTGTACCTACAGATTTGTTAAATGATTTTCACGTGGCTTGTGCCAATTTCTTGGTGAAATAAAAACAAGAGGAGCTAAAACAACAAACCTTTCACACAAATCACAAGTAAAACGGCAGATTATCCGTTCACAATGCTATTTTATGACATCGAAACACGTATACTTTAGCGTATGACTTGTGAAGTGAAATACATTTGAACATTTGTTCGGTTAGGTTTAATTCTAAGGTTTAGATTACTTAATGTGACGCCAAGGGCGGGAATTTGGGGGCAGGTTCTCACTGTAACTCACTGCGCACTGCAGTCTCAATCTAATTTGGTGGTGCTGTGTAATGATTCTGAGCAGCAGCAGCACATGGATATAAGAAAGCGGTTTATAGAGTCATTATGAACTTTGATCAAAATCAACAGAGTGCAAATCAGTGTGGAGACATAAATGAGGTTGTAGAAGGAGGGAATGGTCCTAACAGGACACAAGGCATCATCATCGTCAGAGTAGCAGGTGGGCATGCTATCGCGAATACTAACAGTAGTATTATTAACATTACAACTAATAGAGGTGTTGTAATTGGTATTGCTTTTATTATTGTTTCGTGGTGGTTGTTCTTTTATTGTGTTGATGGAATTGAGGAGCTTTTGATGTGGTGATTCATGTTTACCAAGTGTATAGGTTACACATGTCCGTAGCAAGGTATTCTGGGGCCCCTGACTGTATATAGCTCTAGGACCCTTTCCTATTAAACAAACTGTTTACAATTTGTTGTGGGGCCATTCTGGACCTGTGGACCCTGAGAATTATTACCACTTTTCAGCCCACTAGATACGGCCCTGGGCTTACATAAATGCAAATAGCCTGTGGTGAAATTTTTTACCAAAATAATTTATTATCACAATTGTTGTAGGCTGGACTATCTTGTTTTTATGGTTTGTCATTCTGAGATGTTTTAATATAAAACTTTATATAGTCTATTTCGATTTTAACTACTGACTTTGTTGTCTTGTATTGTGGTTTGGACATTTTGTCTTGGATCATAAAATTGTACACACTCTATATGTTCTTGCGACAGCCCTGTATGGAAATCACTTATGTATATTTAAAACTTGATAGAGCATTAACCTTCAAAATCCCATCTGTTTGGGAGAACATTTAACTCACTTTTAGCGCCACACAGTGAACATTTCACATAGAAACTGCCACAATACATGTCATGAATCACGTAATAACATTTTGCAAAAATGTAGTCACAGTCACTTCATTTTCATGAGATCAGAACGCTTAAATCGGAAGCAAAGTAGTCAAGCTACAACCCAATCTCATTAGAAGTTGTACAAATTTGTACGAGTTGGCTAAATCATCCAACGTGTCAGATGCTTTTGAATTTTATGCCATAAGCCAAACGTAAGAAAGTAATTGTCGCGTTGTAGGAGATGATTGAGAGTCACCTGATTAATTGGCTGTTGCATAAGTCATACCAGCCAACTCGTGGGAATATGTACGATTTCTCCATTAGATCGTGTTGTCAAGTTAAATTCTACAGATTCCTCTCTCTCTCAAGCACAAAGACACACCCATATATCTGTCAATTTCAATTCAATTTCAAAATATTTATTGGCATGAATGTTATACATAAAGTATTGTCAAAACATCAATACACACAACAAAAGCAGTGACAAAAAAGAAATAAAAAAAATAGTAATAGTAATAATGCTGAAATAAAATAATTATGCCAGTAATGTTTAACTGGTGACTAAATGTAAATTAAACGGTATCTACTGGAAAATGCTGTCTCTTACCACCCATGAGGAAGAGTAGTCCAGCTACATACTGCATGAGATCATGTTCTTGGCAGCATCCAAGGACTCCAACAATCCAGCCAAAAATGATGATAGAGACAGCCATGCCCACAAACCCTGCTGTCATCCTGCGCAGATCTGCAGCACAAAACAACAACATTAAGCCCCTCTAACTATCATTCGGGACTTGTAAGACTTGATCAATTGTTTCATGTTAAATACTTTTTCATTAACAATGCGTTTCCATGTCAGTTTTGCTTTATAAATATAAAGAGCGATAAAGAACTGTTCAAACTCCAAGTCATGAATTTTCTAAATCTCTATTGGACTTTGAAAATGTGCTGTATAAATAAGGCTCATGCATTTAAAGACAAAGCTGACACATGTTTTGAAAGAGAGACTGTCAGACTCACGGAGGGCATGCCACTCATCTTGCCGGATGGTCTTGGTGATGTTGAGTGGAAGATTTTGTGGCAGTATTGAAGAGGTGTAATGGTACTTCACAGGGGTGCATCTCTGAATCAAACCTATTCAAACAAAATATAGAATAGTGAATTGTACCAAAGTATTTTTAATAGTGAAATTTACAGTGGCTGGTTATGGAAAAGAAAATTGCTCCGAGGCTTAAATCTCCTGAAGAACAGCAGGTCTGCTGTGATCATACAATTCCACAAAGGGCACATACTTGTATTTACTTGAATTAAATTATTTCCTGGAGAGCAATTAGGTACATAATAAAAATGTAACAGGACATAAATGTCATGATTTCAGGCTTCATAAAGGAACATTCTTGAATCAATACAGGTTAAGCTCTCTTGACAGCATTTGTGGCATACTGTTTATTACCACAAAAATGTATTTTGACTTGTCCCTCTTATTTATTATTATTATCATCAAAAATCTGGGTTACAGTGAGGCACATACAATGGAAGTGAATGAGGCAAATCCATAAAATTAAAATACTTTTCTAAATGCCACAAGACAAACAATATGTGTGTTGACATGATTATAGTGTAATAAAATCGCTTACTAACCTAGTAAATTTACAGCCAATTTTACAACCAAATACATCTTTGTGGTAATCAACGTTATGCTACAAATGCTGCTGATTGAACTTAACTGTATTAAACCCATAATATTCCTTTAATAACAAACATACTAAATTTTAAAGTAATAAGATCTGTGAAATTCCTCAGTGAACTAGACACATTAAGTTTCTTTCCCCTTGAAAGACATTCAAGAGTGTACAAAAACATGTATATTGTCACGTTTTATATAAAAACATTTTAGTGAGATACAGAGAAGCATCCGCTCAAATTACATAAGTGAAAGTGTGTGGTGAGTCAGGCAACCAGCTGTGTTCAGTGCTGATTGCCCTTCTCACTGATGAGAATCTAAGCAATCCTGAACAGGTAACTGTACCTCAGACTCATAAGTTTCAATTTTATGAAGCCAGAAAACATTTAGTTAAGACAGAAAGCATTTTTGCATCCATCTGATCTGATCTGTTTTTAGTTTTTTTTTTGTCGATGTAAACATGTGCCACATGGACGTCTTTGACAGCTGCGCCATGTGCTGTATTTCCAGCGTCAGTGCCATGATAAAAAGAACATTAACTTTTAACACACGCTTTTCTTTTATTCAAATTAGTTTAATTTATTGAAACAAATTTGATTAGCTTTTAATGCAATTATATGTTCGGTTTGATCAGCCCCATAAATTAACTTACGTTTCGCTGTTTCTAGAATTTTTCAACACAAGAAGCAAGGTGTTTTGTATGTTTGGCCCCTTAGACTGGTGAAAGGTGAGCAGAAAGTCTTCAAAGACCTGCACAATTAACTTTATGAGAAGTATGTTCTGGTGCATGGACAAATTTAGCCTTATGGATATAGACCAGAGTACAGACCGCCGCTTGGGGCCCCTTGCTGGCTAAGAAGCCCTAAGTGGTTGCTTATCCTGCTTATTTATTTATTTATTTATTTATTTAAACCTTTATTTAACCAGGAGAAAAACCTCACTGAGATTAAAATCTCTTTTACAGGAGTGTCCTGGCCAAGATAGGCAGCCCAATTATTCAAACAAATATACACACATATAACAATAAAACACTACAACACACAATAAAGTAGGATTAAAAGTACAACCTCAGAAGCAGTTGCAAATCATTAAATCTTTCTCTAGCGCTTGTATAAGTGTTCTGAAATTGCTGAAAGGCACCAAATGATTCAGCCTCAATGTCATCTGTAGAGAGTTCCATTCTGAAGGTGCAGCATAGTTAAAAGCAGTTTTGCCTATATTAGTTCTGACTCGAGATACATGCAGATTGTAAAAAAACCGTGAGCGCAGTGAATAGTTACCTAATACTTTTTTCTTAAGCATACAACAAAGATAAGATGGTAAGACCCCCAAAATTGCTTTATATATCAATAAGTACCAGTGCATTTTCCTTCGTACAGCAAGAGAAGATGATGTGTAGAAAATGTGCAATTCGTGATAAATCTTAAGGCACCATGGTACACAGCATCTAGGGAGGCAAGAATATGAGAAGGAGCATGCTGATACACTACATCCCCATAATCAAGAACTGGCAAGAAAGTCGCAAACACAAGCTTCTTTCTTGCAATAAGCGAGAAGCAAGACCTATTTCTAAAATAAAATCCCAACTTCTTCTTTAATTTTTGTTTCAAGTAATTAAGTAATGTTTTCTGGGCAGAGTAAGCACAGTTTCTGGAGTTCTTTCTCACATTACAATAGTGATGGCAGGCCTTAGGTGCACAGAAATATTCTTTTGAGTGCTACACAAGAACTAATGATATGTGAGTCTAGCGTCTGTAGCGTGAAGATATGCAAATTATCCATATGCTTTCTCTGAGGCATCATAGAAGATACACACTGATTGCTGACTTATCTGCAGTAGTCCAATGAGGCTTGATTGTAGGTAGTTGGAAGATAGCTTGCTTTCCAATATGTGGAGAAGTTTGTCTGATATAAAATTTTATATCTTATAAATTACTGTATAAATTATTGTCCACCAATACAGGGTTCTCATAGAAATTCTAAAAGACGGAATGTTGTGATGCTTATCCAGAAATTTTAGGGTTAAAGCCAGTGTTTGTTTTCCACATGGTATGTTATGGTAGAGCAGATCTGTTGTCATCTCTCATCCCTTGCTTGCACACTCTGCTCACACATACTGCATACCCAACATGCAATATGCAAATTAAAAGAATGGTGACTGTTAGTTACAAGGTCCACTTCCCACAGGTCCCCAACATCCTAAAGATGTTGATAAAACCTTGGAGTTGCAAGGGAGAAAAATGCGGTGTTCTGTTTCTGTCAATGATCCGATTTTCAAGGAAGTTGGCAGGCCCCTGCAGCACCCAGCACAGATTAGTGTAAAACACTACAGGAACAATGGGCAAACTAAGTGCACTGGGCTTATAGGGTTAATATGATATAGGTAGTCAAATGTAATCAAGAGCATGCATCTACGTCTCTTTTGTTCATCATAGATAGGAGTGCTCTATTAAGGCCGACTCAGCTGCTGTGACAACATCTGAAATTCTGTGCTGTACGTTTGGGTTTTTTATTATAAACACCTCAAATGAACCAGACACTTGTTGGATTGGATATCTGCACATATTGTAGGCTGCTTACTGTGACCATTTCTATTAGATTGTAGAAGATTGAGGTCCTTTCCAATCGGTCATCTGAAATTGCATATGTATCTAGGCTTCTTCTACCACTCTGGAATTGGACCACCAAATACACGTGGCTGGCATGTCCTTTGGAAATTCCGATTATATGTTGGTGAGAACTTTTGACTTAATTGGTTTACTAAATCATGCATAACCAATGAATTGTATTACTTACAGGCTGAGCAGAGTTTTTCAAGGTAGTTATCATGTTTGTGTTCTCACCCACATGAACATAATTTTTAGCATCCATTCAGCAGATGATTTGGTCTGAGACTGATTTGCAGTAATCAGATCAGGTATTTATATAATGTTCATAAATGTTAAAACATGCATGGCATGGTTTGAAAAACTTCCAGTTTTTAGACATTGATGGAAGACATGGAGTGGCTTTCTATGTCTGCATGCCTCTATATCTCTAGGCCTCTCTACACATACATTTTTCAGCAGTGCAACAGCAGACCGTCTGAGAAGACCAGCATTGCTGGCTACCAGCATTTCTTGTGTTTTGGATGCTGGCCTACAACAAGCTACTTGACTATTCAGCGAGAGTTCCTTGGTCAACCTGCACTTTACCATAAAATGTTATTTTTTCTCTTGTTAAACATAATATACATTTTCACCATTATGTATATGGTAAAATCTATTTTTATGCCTATAATCTGAAAAAAAAAGTAACAATATTTTACTGTAATATTTCATGTATTGTCTTGTTAATAAATACATTATCTTTTTAAAATGTTTTTTTACTGTAGCTTTTTTAAAATCCCTCTTCCGTTAAAATTCCGAACACATTTTTAACAGTGTGGCAACAAAATAACTAAAACATATTCTATTCCACCTAGCTTGTTTTTATAGTAGCACATTATTATCAGATTTGAATTTATCACATTCAGATAAAGAGAGCTAATCTAGGATGATATTTAAGAACTGTTTAAATTAGACTAACAGCAATGATATTCTGAGAGACTTTATGATTACAGGCAGAGGCTTGCATCAACATAAGTCAACTGGATTAGCCTAAAATCATTAGGAACATTTTAGGTTAAAGGCTGAAATTGACATTGTAAATTAGGCAAAACAAGGGAGGAGAATAAAGGTCAATGATAAAGAAGAGGATGTGCGCACAGTCTTTCCAGACCGTGTACAGTACATAATGTTGTCATTGTTCAGCATCTTCTGTTGATTTGTTGCTGTACAGCTCTGGAGTGAAACTGTTAGTGAGCTGGTCTCAAAGCAAATTGTGTCATATATTTTTTATCTGTGTCAAGTCAATTGTGGAATCATGTTCTATGTCATAACCACAGACATATCAAAGACACTTTGAAATTCAACTGTTCCTTTGCAGGAAGTGTATTTCCTCACTCTAATTTTTGTATACAAGCAATGACATGAAGGGGTTAAGATTAATATCTGTGATATCTGATGGAAAGTCTAAGAGAGACTCTTAGTAAACAATAGCCAGGCACGGATTTAGAAAGCAGAGGCCTCTGGGCACAAAATCTTGGGGCCCCCCCCCTCCCAGAAATTTTCAGAAATATGCTCGTGGAGACAGAGACGTCTGATAGCTCACCCTTTTTGTTTTCTTTATTTTACAAAAGCACAAGGTTTTGTTGTTATTGTGAGTGTACACAAATAAAAGTAGACCCCATTATAGTCTCTAATGATGTCTTACACTTTTCTGTATGCCCCAAAATGACGGAGAATTTTATGTTGTTTCCGCTGTAATGACGACGTAATGCCGGCGCGTCCGTTGACCCCAGAGGATTAATCAGCAGAAGGTTCTAAAAATATTAAAAACAACAAAGCGATACTTCTCTGCAGTGAACTGACGGAATAAGACGAAAGATATTGGCTACTTTTAAAATATTATGTGAAAAATTATGTGAAAGTACCCTGAACTAGAGAATGACTCACACATATTATGCATTGATAAGCCTAGACCGCATATCTGGTCATAAAAATTAACAGTCAACATTAATACAACAACGTTACATGATTTAAAAAGCAACTTATCATACGGGGACAGAGGGGTGGTGAAATACGGGTGCTGGACTCTAGCGAAATCAGAAAAAATATTGATTTAGTTGGGTCGGTGCACAGAGATTCGGAACGCTTCAGCGCCAATCCGGGCATCTATAATAATCAGGGTTTTTAATAAGGGGAAAAAGTAATAGATAGAACTACATTTTGAGGCTGTCCAACTGGTAATGTACGTTTACCTACCCGTCACCGCCGGGTCTCTGCCGCCTTCAGCAGGTCTTTCCAGCCGGGCTGTGGTTCTTTGTCTTGTCGTGCTGGTGCTGATGCTCAGGTTCATCTGAAATAGCAAGGCTGGATGTTGTGCTAAACTTCGCTAGCATCACCGCAGGCACCGCGCTAAAAAAGGCTCTTTATGGTTGGAATATTTCTCCTAATTAAATCCTCTCTGCTATCCTTCTCCCTTTTAGCTTTCCATTTTGTGGCTTCACTGCTCCACCATTTTTTATCCATGTTGTTTGTTTTTTTCGATGTCCTCAATTCTCTTTTTTTCACACTGTCTTCTACCGCCGGTCTTGCCGCTATCAACAGTTTCCGCGGTAACCTGATTCATTGTCATCATCAGACACAGCCGACACAGCCAAAAAACTGATCATGATACTTTTTTGTGTCCAAATAAATGATTGTTAACGCACATGCACACAAACACACACTCATTATTTAATTTTATTTTAACTTAATTTTAAATAAATAATAAAAAAAAAAGGATGAGGCCACACAGTTAGTGGGGTCTTGGAGGCCCCCTACAGGTCAGAGGCCCCCGGGCACCGGCCCAATCGGCCCGGTGGTAAATCCGGCCTTGACAATAGCTACAACAACACAATAAAAAACACAGAACAAATCTTTAAAATACATTTCAGTTTTGCATATTGCACACTGCTTTTTAATCATAAATTGGTTAATTTAAAGAAAGAGATGCAACTGTGTAACTTTTTAAAGTATTTCTAAATGTTTCTAGCAGTTTAACCCTTCATTGTCCTGCTCATAGCATATATTGCATTTATCAGATTTAGTCTGAATAATTTCAGTTTCTCCAAACATCATCCAAGTATATTTTGTTAGATTTAGAGTGTTATTTTTGTTGTTCTTGTTATTATTGTAACCATTAGGATAAGTAAACATGTGTTTTGGAGTGTTTCATGTCTTTTAAGGACCAAACAGTTAATCATATGCTAATTTTTTTAGGTCATTGGAGAGCATCAATAATGAACAATATCCTGCCTGCTTTATCTAAATTACCGTGTTGAAGGGTAGGTGAATATACTGGGCCATAAATCTGGGCGAAATGTTATCCAGGGTGTTGGCTCACAGTCTAACTGGAGTGGTTGCACACCATCACTACTTCATCATTCATGACATCTACACAGCCACTTAGGGTGACCTGGGAAAATCCATGAACAAATTATTGATGAAGATACGTTCAAGTGAACAACGTGCTTCCTCTTTGCGACCCTTCAGAAGAAATGGCCGCTCTAAAAGTGTACACTTAATAATTGAGGCGTGAACACGATGTGAAATGGGATCTTTATCAGAAAACACCAAAATGGAGGAGAGGGATGCTATACACCTCTTATTTATGAGATCAGTATTCATATGATATGGGGAAATAAAGCTGTTTTAATAAAATTGTAAATAATATTCCTTTGGAGCTAATTATCTGCCAAACAATGGGATTTTTTTTTACCTTGGTATTATCTGAGTAGGTCATACATTGATTGGAAAAACAATTACACCTGAAAAGTGTATTTTTCTGTTCATTTGTAAATATCATTTTGTTTTTATTTTGTTTCTTATGCAAATTTCTTGTCATACTGTAGAATCCTACCCCATCTCAATTTTAGGCCTTGTAATTGGATTCACTTTTTGATCCTTTATTATCTTCCTTTAAAGCATGTATCTATTTAGGCTACCCATCGTAGCCATGCATCGAAAAGTTGCAAAATGCACTCATCGCAAGCTATGCTCCTGATGGCATTGACCCTTGAATATGTTATGCAGATGACACACTCAAAAATGAAGTCATTACCTTTCCTTAACCTGTTGATACGCACCCCCTTTTTGAGCACAAACCATGGAAATGACATACCTGAACTTAAATGGTTGTATTTACTGGACCCTTTGAAGTATGGACACAGTTGTAGTATCTTTTGAAAGAAGACAATTTGGGCTTTTAATATATGTTGTTATTTATTAAAGTTAGAGAAGCTGAAGTTTATAGTAATGGAAATATTTTGTGCTGAACATGTTTTTATCATCTAAAAAAACAATAATAACAGTGCCATGACAACCCCAAGTCTAAAGAAGTTGTGTTTCAAATCTGAAGAGGATCTAACAAAAAATGAGTTTCCTTTAAGCTTTTTTCTCTGTAAAATCACTGCTGGTGTACAGAGTAAAATTAAGGCTCCGTCTTTCAAGACGACACAAAATCTGACCACACTGCTCTGCTATTATGAATAAAACTATGCCACATTTTTAAAAATAGACTTTGGAGACAGGCACGTTTTGTTTATGAGACTCTAATATATAAGATAATATAGTTTTACAACATGAATGCTGCTCAGATTGCATAGTTTGTTGAAGAACGATGACGAAGGGTAATTCTTTCAGGCGAGATCATGTAAACAATGGAGAATATATCAATATTTCTCAGATTTGTCAGTTTTAAGGACCAAAAAGCTGTTGGATGTTTTTCAATGAACGCTTGTCATGGACAATTGACCCAAGTGTGGCGAACTGGATTCATCTGGCGATCGTGTTTTCATAACAAATGTATGAAGTCCCGTTTTGATATTGCATGTTTTCATTTGTACTCCTGGCACAAATAACTACATTTCTGTTTCTGGAGCATTGCTATCATGAAACAGAGATTGGATATCAATGTTGAACCCTTAGACCTTTGAAAGATGTATAATTTGTTAACATTCATTACATTTATAGACGGTAAATTATATATTAAATGTAAGCAGAGTGACGTCAATACCGCGTGCGGGGGAATTGCGTATCAACAGGTTAATTGAATCTGAGAATGTTTTGGAAAGTAATTTAATTTCTTTCATTCAGATAAATTCAGTGTAAGTTCAAATCAATGTACTATAGTAGTTTTAACTCAACTTTATTAGATTCGTCAAAATAAATGTCTTAATGTTTAATTTAATACATTTTCTTATGTTGGTCCAACTTAATTTATTTTATTAGTTATTAGTATATGGCTGGTGAGCAAGTGTAAAGGCAGTGAAACCATTGCACTGTCAATTTGATGGCAACTGCTTATAAGCAGGACTTGAATCAAACTTCACTTAAAAGTCAAAGTCCACCCTCAACCTAAGCACAAGCACCTATCTTTATATGCCAATCTATACCAATATAACCAAACATTAAACATAAACAAATCTCCTATTCTCATATTGCTCATAAATGCATAAAATAAAACTTAATTTCAACATTTGTTTACCCCATCCATGCAAAGCATACTGGGAAATGGAAATCACCTGCCCAGTTTCACCAATGCTACAAAAATAATTTATGTAGTCACCACTCAACTGGATTAGGTTTTGTGTGTGTGTGTGTGCGTACACACACACATCTGGGCAATAATAATGTGATAGCATGGTACTCTGAGATACAATTACCATATTTATGTACATTCTGTATTTACATGGTGCTTAAAAGTACTTCAAAGAATACCATGGTCCTGTATAGGACCTGTATATACTGTACAAAAAATACATTTAAATGGAGCTTCAATGTAATTATTCAAAGAATAGTATGGTACTATGGCATGTCACTATATGATTAACTTAATAATTTACCATTGTCTTAACATGGTGCCCCCAGGTAATGGTACATGTTGAAAAAACATGTTTATGCCATGGTACTTTTTGTGTAGACTAGTAAATGTTTTGACTCTTTTGGTGGTAAAATGTCTTTACCTGCAGTGCCATTCACAAGCTGAACACGTGTTGAAATTATTAAAGACTTAATTCATCACTGGCAAATGACAGGACGCATTTGCAGGTTTGGTTTCCATTGATTGTAGATCCACTGCAACCAGTGTTATCATAATTTCCCATATTTTAAAATATTCTGTGAGCTTCCTGATAAGTGAGATCAGCAGATCAGCTGCTTTCGGAGTCTTTCAGATTGAATCATGAACTGATTCAGACCGTTTTGCTACCAGGTTTGACCAATTCATTGTAAAGAACCAACTCAGATGAGTGATTCATTTGTGAGTCGGATATCTTTAGTTCTGATTCAAAATTGGCGATAGTAAACACTGGTGTGATTTATGTATAATATCTGTAAAATTTAGTTAATAACAATACATTATTTCATTGTTAATGTTGCTTAATAGTACATTAACTAATGTAAACATACCTAACTTTTGATTTAAATCATGTGTTAAAATTAACATTAACCAAGATTAATAAATGCAGTAAAATTATTAATTATTGTTAGTTCATGTTAACTAATGTTGTTTATGTTAACATATGGAAAAGTTTTATTATTTTAAAATGTTACCACACAATTGCTATAGTAAAACCATAGTTAAACTATGGTATTTGCATGGTAAAACCATGATACCAGCAAAATTATTATTTTTATTACCATAATTTTATTTTTCCTGTACTGCGGTTTCACTACGAATATCATGGTTAAAATATGGTTACTGTAGTAAAACCATGTTAACTTTATTGCGAGGGCACGCAAAACTATCAAAATAAATAAATAAATCCCGCCCTGTCCTCTAAGGGGCTCCGTAGAATTCAGCACCTTGGAAAGCGACAGTTATTTGACTCGTGTTTTTCACATTTTTCCCTTTTCTCTTTAGATTGCTTTTCAGCTGAAATGAATGAAGAAAGTGTACTTACTACACTGTGGTCAATGCCACACAACGGTACAGGGACAACAGGAAGAACCTGTGGAGCCTTATAGAATGACCAAGTCAGCTGCATTGATGGAACATTGAGGGAAATAATCATGAGTGGAACGTTGGTTTCTGGTTTGCAAAACGTTCCCAGAACAGACATTCTAACCTTCTTTTTTGGTTGGGCAAACAACAACAACAAAAAAATTACGAAAATAGAACGTTCTCTTGAGGTTTTTTTTTTTTTTTTTTAAGTTCCCCTAACGTTCTCCTATAACCTTTATTTTCAGGTATCCAATCTGCAAACCTGATTTACGTCAACAGCCAAACTACAATCCATGTCTTGTTCTGATCCATTGTTTAATGAATCGTTAAAAAAAACAACGCTGCCTGACCTGTGGTTACGTTCGTTTCTGAACAAAACGGCCGGCCAGTCCCAGATAAATTTAGATTTTGCAATAAGGTTGCGCCCTGACAAAGCCGCACAAACAGGTTATCACCTCACCTTTGTAAATTAGATCATCGGTCTCCAGGTCAAACCCTTCGCGGTGACACTTTCTCCACAGACCGGAGATCGTGGAGTTAAACTGGCGGCTGCAGTGAGACTCCATGGCCGTCGCGGAAGCCACAGCGTGCCGCTTCACGCGAGAAGACGCTTCCCCAACCTTCCCCATCTCTTTCCTCTCGTAACCCTTTGGAGGCATCTGGAGAGGCAAGTTGTGATTTGAGATGTAAATGTATCCGGGATCGTTACGCTTGTTTGCGTAGTTCTTACAGCGCTCGCGGTGCCGCCGAGCATCAGTCTCGTACCAGTAATCGGTGCAGATAGCCATGGCCAACAAGACCAATGCACACAACGCCAAGAAAAGCCCAGCGCTGGTTAAAATCTTAATGGCGGCCATCTTCTTCTCTCGTTGGAGAGCCCAGACAGACGCGCGCGCGGTCCTCCCTCGGCAGCCGTTGTGAAAGGTGAAACAAGTAAACACCCGCCAAATATCTAGCTGCTCTCGGACGCTGACATGACTAGGCTCGATGCTTTCTGTAGTTGTTCAGCGACCTGGCAGATGTGCTGCTGCTGGTTCTCCACCATCTGTTTTGGTCTTGAGTAAGAAGAGGGGGAGAGATGAGGAAGAGGAGAGACAATGCGAGGACCAGTACTGTGCGAGTAGAGGTTGGCGTGAGTGTAATGCTCTCTCTTTCCTCTTGGGCCACTGCACAGTGAACTGAGAAGAGCTCAATTAGGTGCCTCAGGAACAGGAGAAATAATGATAAACATTATAGGCTAATTTAATAATTACAAACTCCATGACAACATCACAGATGTGCAACACCAATACAACCAGCAGTTAAAATGTGTAAATAGCTTACTTTTTACTGAATAATTAATTCAATCTTTGAATGCTCTTTCCCTCTCTTTGATATTTATTAAACAAGATAGGCCTTAATGTTTTATTGTTACACTAGTAGCGATTAAAAATAAGGTTCGATGTGCAATGGTAGCTAGCTGGTAGGTAGTGGCCTCAAGAGGCACACTAGTGACTAATGCTAGTGGCTATAGCCTTTAGCCTCCTCCTTAGGGTGCCTGTCTCCCATGCCAGAGACGCTGGTTCAAATCCTGCTCGGAGCGGGTTGAGCAGGACTAGTTACATTGGTGCCATGACCCGGATGGGAGTGAGGTTTAGGGGGGTGAGTGTAACGGTACCTACCTGGTAGGTAGCTGTGCAGTGTGTAAACCTCACTCCCCTGGTCTCAAGAGGTGCACTAGCGGCTGACACTATAGCCTTTAGCCTCCTTGTTATTATATCGCCTAACATACCTGAGATGCCGGTATGAATCCCGCTTGGATCAGGTCGGTTACAGATGCATAGTTGGGTATCTCAAACTATTTTATAGCATTAATTAATCTTGGTTAATATTGATTTATAAAAGACACATCTGTTCATTGTTAGTTCATAATGTACACTAAAAAAAGGATTTTGTTTTTAAATAAATAAAGCAGAAACGATTAAGTGCTTTCTACACTGATTAAGTTAAAGCATGAACTTGAAAATATTAAGTACATTTTACATTTGTACTTAAGGTGCACTCAGTAATTTTTTCATAACTTTTCATCATTCAAAGTTTTAATCATAAAGAAATTAATTGTAATTTTGAAATATATGTATAAAAAAATATACTCACATGAGATGAAACATGAGAAAACCTGTTTTATTCTACATGGAGATGGTCCCCTCATGGGTGCTGCCATGTTATCACATTACCAGCCGAATACTATTCGCTTAATCTCAGTAACTGAACACGGTCAATAAAGGATTAAATTAATCATGACTGACTATGAATAGTATTTCTACAATGGCATCTGAAACTTAAAACTATTGATTTTGAATGATGCTGCATCCAAGCCGCTTGATATCCATAAGTCCAAGATGACACAAACAAAAAAGTGTGCACCATTAAATTCAAACATGTAAAATGTAATGCTCTAGTTATAAGAAAATATTATTCATGATTGTTTGTTATCTTTACTATTCGTCATCCTGTATCAATCTTGAAGTAATAGTAGAAAAGGATGTCTAATTTATTTGCTAATTAGTGTAAATGTCACAGGTAAACACAATTAGTACATTTTACTTAACTTTTCTAAGCTAATGTTCCCAGCTGGGTTGAATAATTACTGAACTTACATTGTTTCATTGTTTGCAAGTTTATTTACAATGTTTTTATTGTTGATTTTGCTGTTACATTTGGTAACTTCTTGTTTTGTAAAGTCTGAAGTTTTCTACTCAAAATTACCAGTTCATGATTAAAAAATAACCTTTCTATCATCACCGTCATCTTGTTTTGCGTACCAAGCATTGAGGTCTGTGTGCGCAGCCCTGTGTCTTGTGACTATTGGCTGTAATACAAGGCGATGATGTCTAATGGATGAAAGCATGCATTAAGCTTCCCTGTGGAAGGTCAATGTGGTAAATGATCAAACAATAACGTGTCAATAATGTTCAAAATGTGAAATGTCCCAATAAAATGTTCATTTAAATTGTAATAAATGTACATAAGATTTGAAAGTAAAAGTTACTGTATTGACTGAAATGTTTAAGTTAAATTTACTCACTTTAATATTAAGTAGATTTTACATAATTTTAGGTCATTCAAATGTATTTACAAAAACTGTGTTTGTTGTAACTAGACTGATTGAATGATTCCTTGCTCATTCCGGCATTTGACAATTTCCTGTACTAGCTGTCGAATGTTCACCTAATAGAAATTGGGCATCTTGTGTTCTTAAAAAGTTAATCTTACTAGTCATTTTTAGTGCATTAACTAATGTAAACATATACAACATTTAAATAAAATATGTTGAAAATAACATTAACCAAATGCTGTAAAAATAGGATTCATTGATTTAAAGTATAACTGTTACACTTTCAATATAGCCTATTCATCTATTTGAACACAACCAAACAGACTTTAGCAAACAGTAACACTTTACAGGTTCCTTTCATTAACATTATTTCATGCATTAGGTATCATGAAAAAACAATGAACAATATATTGTTTACAGCATTTGTAAATCTTTGTTAATGTTAGTTAATAAAAATACAATTGTTCATTGTTAGTTCATGTTAAATGTTAACAAATAGTAATTTATTGTAGTGTTACCCAGAAAACCAGTCTTACATTTTCTTTGGGTTTGCTGAAAGAAAAATTTAATATTTGCACTTTTTCAGAAAGTAAACAAGATTGAACAGAAAAGTGCTCAAGGGAAACTCTGTTAGCAGCCTCCAGACAACAGCACTGCTTGCAAGCCCACAAATGGTAGATGTTGACTTTTGAATCATTCCCAGCAGCAATAAATATAGCAGCACAACTCTAGACCATTTTGTGTGAGAAAGTATTTGTATTAGTAGACTATAATTAAATATTCATTTAGACTGAAATATCATATTTGGTAGAGATGTGTTCTATAAATCAAATATACCATCTCAAACTTTGCAGCTCTTCTATGCTACAGGTTTGTTCTCGCTCAGTCTTGTAATTTCAGCATGATTTGAAATCACACCTTTTTTCCGTGTCTTTCACTAGGTTTTTCAATAATCGCATTCAGAGTGACTCGTCTCTGATCAAGTGCACTCAGCTCTTTTATTAATATACTGTACTTGTGTGTACTGTGGCAGCACTAACTTGCCACCTGCCATCCATGGAGGTGGCCCACAGAGAGGGTGATATGCTCTGAGAGGAGTTTCAGTGAGGGAGGTTTAGGTCAGGATACAGGTGAATAAATCATGCTAGGACAAGCAGCAATATTTCAAGATGCCCATCAGAAGTGGTTTTGAGACACTGCACAAAGGCATTCTAATAAAAGTGTGGCATATCATTGTCTAAAGTTCCCATACACAGGCCGTGCCAGGGCAGATGACAAAGGAAGACAACCCGCATGGTAGTAGTTATGGCAACAGTCCCTTGCCAAACAGACTGTGTTGAAATAGGACAAGTGTGAACACATAATCAATACCACCCCTGTTTCCCATATGACATTTCAGACTCAGAATGTACTGTAAAAATGTTTTACCTGTGGCACGCATCTTGGCATAGCTGACACCGTTGCAGAACTACAGAGAGGGAACCTTGAACATTCATAGTAGTTGCTGGACCAGCAAGTAATACAAGTTTGTTAGAATGTCATATACTGAAAAATGCAAAGACCTCTCACACTGAGATACAACAGACATCAAAGTGGCACAGATAAACTCCATGCAAAACTCAAATCTTTTAAGGAGGCCAAATTGTTGTCATCCAAACAGAAGCATTAAAGACCTTATGTTGTTTCAAACCCTTATTACTTTTTTCTTTCTGTGGATCACAAAAGGAGATGTTAGGCAGAAAAGTACTAATCTCAGACACCATTCATTTTCATCACATCTTTTTCCATTCAATGAAAGTAAATGGTGACTGAGGCGGTCATTCTGCCAAACATCTCCCATAGTGTTCAATGAAAAATAAAAGAAAGTCAAATAGAGTTGAAACAACATAAAGGTGAATAAATGATGACTCAATTTTTAGTTTTAGAATTGAACTATCCCTTTGAAGCTCATGGACAGGTATAGGGTGACATCATGGGAGTCATTAAGTATAATGATTCCTCCACATGGGTATGTAACGGTCAAGGAATATGAGGCCATTTTGAAGGGACAAGAATGGAAACATTGGTCCTTCATGATTAAAAGAATGTGCATTTTCTTCCTGAGCAGGTATATGCCTGAAGTGTGATTCTGATGATGCACATCAGAGCGGCTTAATGTTACAGGTTCATTAACTTTAATCCAATACAAAACAAAGGTTTCAATGCAGGACAATCGCACTCAACAATGTGTATTCTGTATACATCAGTAGTCTGGAGAATAGCTATGAATGTAACCATGGTAGTATGTATATATAAAGACTAGAGAAATATTATGTATAATGTGGTAGTAATGTATGCAATCCTGAAACAGTAAAAGCTGTCGATAGTTATGCTATCAGGTCAGAATGTTCACTACTACAATCTTGTAAACGTACTAAAGCAAAACTATATGCCGCTAGGTAAATCGGTTTAAATTTTTAAAGTGACAAGATACTAAACATATTTTAAGCATTTCATTAAATCATATTTAAACTGTTTACCGAACTGATAAATACATTTCTAAAAGTAATTTCTACAGCACTTGATATTAATGGTACATAATTCCAAGGGGGAGCTGTAGCCTATATATCCATCAAGACAAACAACATTCACATAAATAATAAAAAAACATTTTTTCAAATCAAACAGTAACAATTCTTTATTTAACTGTAACAATGGGATGACTTTAAAGTCTTAAAAAGTAGACATTTTTCTTTCAACATGTCACTGTTAACAGAATAAATATATATAATCTCTTTTCAAATATGTACATTGCGTCAAGACTGCTCTGACCTTCCAAGTGACAAATTCAGAACTTTATTTTCAGTCATATACCATGTACAAAACTGTTAAATGGACAAATCAAATTATCATGTTTTTTTAAATTTGGAAAGAATTGGCACAGAGTAAAAAAACTTAAAAAAAAAAAACTATGCATATGAATCCACCAATTCATACACTGTCTATTTTGAATCAATCATGACTCTGTCTGAATTGCAATGAAAGTACCACAATGAAATTTACAGAAAGTCAGTAAAACATGCTTAAATGAAGCAATGTAGTGGTTATCAGGACATAACCAATAACAAAGACTAAATACTGTAGGAAAAGAAACAGCATAACTTAAGACATGACAAGAAAATAAGGCCTGTTAAGAGTGTGTTTGGCATATGGAGTGTTCACTGATGAAAGTGCAAAAGAAATACACAATCATCTAAAACTGTACAGCCTTGGCTTGAGGAAATGAAGTGTGCAACTTGAGCTTGTGTTATCTTGCCTAGATTCAGAACAGCTAACAAATGGCAATAATCTTGTTGTTTAATGATGGTGAACATCAAACCTTATTATGAATGTATATGTAGCAAGTGTATTGTGATATTGCCTCTGTGTACCTCTTATTACAGGATGAAGTGTTCTCAATTTACAGTTCAAAATAGCATGCATGTAAACTGCACATTAAACATGTTATTAAAGCACATTATAGATATTTAGACGTGGCCCACCTACAGCATAGAGGCTTTTATTTGATAACCAAGACCATCAGCATGCTAACTGTAACAAGTTCTTCATATTGAGCATAATGGTCAACCGTACTAGGCACACACAATGAGAGCAATGGGCACATATGAAGGCAAGTTTGAGCAACCATAGTTATTACCATTTGAGCTTGTGCCCATAAGGCCTCATGGGTTCAATTTAAATTGCATTGGGACAACAGACGGTTTGAGGTGCGCGTGAAGGACAAGGCCACACATACAGATTCACACTCCTGATTGTCAAAGCTGTTTCTTTCATTGATCTTTCCTCACATGGTCTTTGGGGGTGACAAAAACATCTACTTGACACCGAAACATTGTTGTGAATTGTTCATAAATCCTCCAGAAAGCTAGATGGCACTGAATTAATTCTGATTGAATGTCCCTTGATGCAAACTGCTCATCTGTGACTAGTCAATGATGATAGAGAGAAAAGCCATGACTGCTATACCACAAAACAGAAGCAGAACCTGCAAAAAGGAGTTCCTGTGGGAACATGGGACACAAACATGGACATCAAGTTGATTTAATAGGTAAACATTGAGAGGCAACTTACAAGGGCAACCCAAAATAACTAAAAAATCCAGAACATAAAAAAGGTTGTACTAGAGTATCAAGTATTGCAATATTTATCTACAAATATACTGTGCAATGTTACTGTTCAGGAGTGCAACATTACCTTGGATTGGTCTCTTTTAACAGATCAGGTACCACATTGACCAAGGCAATGTAGAGAAAGCCACCTGAGGTGAAAGGCAGGATCCAGGTAGTTGCATTCTCTATAGAGAGATTAGCTAAATGAATACTGGAGAACACATTTGATAAGCTGCTTTCAGCAGCATTCTGTCCCAGGGCTTAATATGTTTTTTATTTTATTTTTTATAGTTTTTATTGCCCTAGAAACATATACTGGCCCCACCACAAAATATTGCATTTTATTTTTAGCAACATTTGTATGTGCCAAAAAATATGGTTGTTTTGGTAAAAAAAAAAATTGTTTACGTTTTTATTTGCAGTAATAGCTGGAAATGGTACACCTATAAATGTAATAACGTAAAAATCTTTTGCTAGAAAACAGTGGCACATGGGGCAAATGTTAGTAAATTGTTTATACATTTTCAACCAATTCTAACCAGGCTTATCACATGAAAAAGGAAAAAGCTGTCTAAGATGACAGATGACTTTGGTGTCTCACCTGCCCCATGTTGTGACTGGGAGCATAGAGCAAAAAATGCGCCCAGGACTCCTCCCAGAGCTGTAGAGAGTTGCATACGGGCAGCTTTCCAACGGTCAAATCCTGCTCGCAGCAGAATAGCAAAATCTCCCACCTTTCCATAAAGACAAATGTTTATGTATGCACAGCAAGAGAAAGTTGTACAGTGATTTTTTTAAAGAACAAAAGATGCCCAATTTCTATTAGGTGAACATTCGACAGCTAGTACAGGAAATTGTCAAATGTCGGAATGAGCAAGGAATCATTCAATCAGTCTAGTTACAATATATAATTAATAGACCAGAAAAAAAAATGTATACCTCATGAGGGATTTCATGAAGCAGAATAGCGAGCGTTGTTAAAATGCCAACCTGTCAAGAAAGGGCAAAATAAGGCATTGCAAATACTGTAAAAATCTCAGCCTGAATATGCAAAGCTTTTTAGTACAACTTTATTTTCCAATTAATCTGTGGTAGGGCAGTGAGCCCACTTTATGTTTCATAATCCAGATATTGGTTCATTTGGCCCATATGTTTAACTGAATTGTCAACAGAAGCTATGAGGGAGGTAGAGAAAACAGTAAAATGGCACAGATCTCTACCAATACTCTCCCTTGCATTTCTGCAGCCAAATATGTATGTCCAGGCCAGTGAGCAAATGTGTACAAGTGTGTTTTTATGTGCAAGCATGGTGGTTTCTATTGCATCCAGTCCATTTCCTCTCAAACTCCCACCTCACACATGCTGGGAGCCTTATGCTTCTCCACCTGGACTTCAAATTGAGAAACCTATATAAATACTTCTGCACTATAAATATTACCACACATCACATGAACATCACTAGACTTATTTTCGCCATGAGAATCTAACTATGTGGCATATCATCAGATTCAAGTTGCAAAATAATATTAAAATGTTTTTTGTTTTTTTTTTGCACTTAAACAGTATCTCCGATATATTACAAGACAAACATGACATTGTAGTGTTGTAGGGTACTTGAAAAAATGTTTTGAAAAAAAAAGGTTGTCTTTTGATCTTTAAGTTATCTAAAAGGAAGATATCCCAACAGCCTTATTTACACTACACAAATAAGCCATTAATATCATCAAGAACTTCAATATTTAGATCCATATAGCTTTGTTTTTCAACTGTACATGCCAGAGATATTACAAATATCACAGGTATAGAGAACAAACTGTAGTCCTATTTTAAAAAGTTATAAGGCTTGGGTTTAATTTTTGAACCATGAATTAGCATGATATTAAAATGACTGACAAAACAGTGATTGACAGACCTGTGCTATAATAGTGTAATAGTTTTTCAACCACACTAAATCCCAATACATTAGTAAAATAAAAATGTTCAAAAACAACAACAAATTTCTAAAAGCTGATAAATAATTTCTCATATCACAGATTAACATGAGAATCCACTATAAGTAAGCAAATTGTTGGTTGATTTCACCTAAAAGTGTAACACTGTGGGACAATCAAATCCTTAATCTGTGTGATTGAGCAGCCCTTCTAGTCCGACACAGCAACATTGGCTCAACCAATAGTGTAAGTTTAGGGTAGGACTCTCTCATTCAACTCCATACAGTGACTCATTTCTCATTCACTGACATCACTCCCTTTTGAAGCCACTGAGCTTTAGTTTAAAGTGCAAAACTGCTTTGGTGGCTTTTTATGCCTGTAAAGACTGAATATATGATTGATTCCTCTTCTGTAATTTTTGTTAATACATGGAGAACAAAAGGGAATGACTAAGAAAGGTGAAAAATATTGCCAATAAATAGACAGTTACAATAATATAAGGTTTGTCTGTATTTAATTGATTTTTATATCTTTTTATAAATGTTTATTATCGAAAAATGACAATGTTCTGAATGAATATTAATTAGCTTGCTATATTAAATGTAAAAACATAGTTTAAAAACAAAACACCATCTATGTAGCAAATACATTAAATGTGCACCATCCATTCCTCCATTGACATGCGTAAATATGGGTCAGTGCAGGTGTGGGTTCACGCATAGAAGCACCTCTGCTGAAAAAAATCCTAGGGGAAACACTGTAATATAGAAACCCTTTTATTATTGTTGTTTTGTTTTTCAGAAAATTACTCATACTGTGATAAAGAATTTTTGACACATCGTCCACCCCTAATTCTTTAGTGCTTTATGTCTTGTGGAAAGTGCTTGATTTGTACAGTTTTGAAAAAAAGCATTTAGAGGTAGTGGTTTTTGCCACTACAATAAATTATGTGATGGAAAAGGCCAATAACAGATTGATCGGCAGATGATTTAAAATAAATAGATTGAAAGAATATTAAAAAAAAATATCTTAATATTTCCTTATAAAAAAAAAGAAAGAAAAAAAGATCTGGTGCATAACATGGGACTTTTCACAAGATATGAAGTTTGCACGTGTGACGGGGCACATTTCTATTTGGTCACATTTTTCTTTGCATTTCCTGGCTTCAATTTAAACACTTTATTTGTCTAATAAAAATAAACTATACATTGAAGATAGGATAAAGATATGGATATAGCAAATCCCCTCAAGGTGTCAGTGATTGTTATTATTTCACTCCTAGAGGCCGCTGTTATAGCGTAGAACCAAGCCATTCTAACTGGAGAATCATCCAGTGCCATTCACTGAGGAATTAAAATAAATAAACTATCAGCATATATTTTTGCACATAACGGATAGTTAAATATATCAGTCAACCTCTATAAAGCACTAGCATTTATTAATTATAATAGTGTCATCACTACCTGAACACTGTTTGTGTTTGAACACAGATGTGAAAATCATTCACCCACAAGTCAGAACCTCAGGATGTACAGTATAAAAAGATCCACAAAGGAATCATTGGCTTTGGATACAAATATGGCTTTTTTCTTCCTCTCACTCGTTCTTTCATTTAAGTAAAACTTCCTTAATAAAGTTAAACATTTTGTTTCTGATGAGATATATGCTAATGTAGTTGACAATGTCGTTCTCCATGGGTGATGAAATGCCCATTTAGATGCAACCTTTCAAATAGGGATGTACCGATCCGATCCTGAAGCTTTTAGACGGATCAGGTATCGGTCCAACGAGCCCGATCCAAATCCGATACTGTGTGTTAGTCATGTTCGTTAAAGTCAAGCTCAAATAAATGACAAAAAGAACCATTAGTGTAGTTCATATGACTCGTGCATTTTATTAAAATCCACTTGAAGACGTGTGATAGCTCTGTGAATCACAAAAGGCTGTGTTTAATAAGTAAATGCATAAAATGCAAGCGCAGCTCCAGCACATCAGTGAATGCCGCTGCCCTGTTCACACTCACACACACACGGCTATTTTTAGCCCTCTCGTGGTGCGCAATATTTGAGCGCTACTCGCGAACAACATCTCAGATGTAGATGCTCAATAGTTCGGTTCACTTATAATATGCATCTAGCACGGCGCCGGAGGTAGTACTTTTATTTACCAGAATTTGAATAAGAAGCGAATTAAACTACTGTGAACGTGCCTAAAAAAAGACTTCCTGGAGAGTTCAGAATGTCAAAATAAAAGTGTGAGGGTTTAAAGGTTAAAGGTGCACGATTGAAATATATTACTATTATAATATATTATTATTTGTTTACAAATTATAATAATATTTATGTTGAATGGGGTTCCAAAAAATAACTGTGAAGAGATGTCCAGTTGAGAAAAAAAAAAAAAAAGCTTATTTTCTACTGATGATTTATACTGGAATTACTGTTAATTTTGCTACTACATTATCCAGTATACTAGTTAAAGTGTTTCTTAATAAGCTATACATTTATATGTGTACATATGGATTTATCTTGGTTTGTTCTTACCTTTCGGCTAACTAGGAAGCTTCCTGCCACAGCCAGGCCATGAGTAAAGTTATCAATGCAGTTAGCGAGAAGGTTTAGATAACCACTTGTCTGAAGAAGAAAAAAAAATGTCAATCAAAAGATCTATGGAATCCACTTAATGCAGTTTCCATCCTTGATCTTAGAAATGTTAAAATAGTGTGCTTGTTCACTGGTTGAAATTAGGGATGTTGTGTCCCAGATTAAAATGCACCTGTTCCTTATAATCACAGAGATCTTCTATTGTGCAATCCAGAAAGACTGCCATGTCTAAATATTGCCGTGATTAGTGCATGCTCCATTTTACCTTTATTTTCTCTGGCTTTGTGTAAGGACTGATGTCAGTCTTTGGCTTGTAGTCGGAGTTGTTGTTTGAGCAGATGCCATTTGTTTGTGGGGGCACAGAAACCTCACTGCTCAGATCTGTTAAAGAGCACTGGAAGAAGCAAAAAGTAAATAAGCCATTCTAACAAATATGGGAACATTTACTTATCACTGACATTTAAAAAATGCTAATGCTTTTGCATTAATTGCACAGAAAAAATTGTAAATTGTCTGCTGGAATCTGAAGTATTCCATAGATGTGGTATGTAGACATTAAGTTGTAAATAATCCAGAATGTTCCTTTAATTCTACATTCCTTGAGAGCAAACAGTCTCACTCTTCACCATACTAATAATATAAAGTTAAACCCAGTTTCTAAAGGAACATTAGTTAACACTTACAATCTAAAAATGTAAGATTCAGAAAGCATATCAGTTTAATTTCTCCCACTCATTCATAACTTTTCTGCCTCTAAATTATGGAAATATTTTCCACTGGGAAAATAATTACAGAAACTAGAGCCTGTCTCACACTGGATGTTTTCCAAGCCAGAAATGGCCGACAAAAGCAGATTGTGTGAAAAGAATAATTCCTTGTAGCATTTGAGTAGCTTCTTTGATTGTTTGAAATAACAGAACTAGAGGCTTCCTCCCTGTTCTAGACCACAGACTGTAAGGTCTCTCAGCTGTGGTTTGTGTGCACCCTGGCTGAATTCTGTGGCCTGTCTGTCTGCTGATGGAATGCTGGTGGCAGCTGCTTCCTGCTAGATGCTATTTATAGCTACATAAACAGAGCTGGGGTATCAATCATACTCCCAAGGTCTCCTATTGGCAAGGCAAAAGACACAGACATAGGTGCTTACAAATAGATTAAACTCACAGTCCAAACTAAATTAACCATAATTATTAGAAGGCCAGGAAGAGAAAAAGAAAATCAAAGAGACTACGCTATCTCTATTCATCACATAAAAGAAAGATCTATATGTAAATTAGGCAAGCACCTCTGATTTGTTTCATTTGAGTGTCCAAGCATATTTATTTTGTTGCATAATGCACAAAGATTAATAAAAGTAAAATAATAATAATAGTTGTAATAATGTAAAAATGATGGCTTTTTTGCAGTTAAGAAGGAACTTACAATTTGAAATGTAATGGTAAATCATACAATACTTGATGGACCTTGTGAGGCTATATATTGACAAAGTAAAAGGCATCATCTTTGGCTCCACCATGAGGTTCAGAGATGCAATCCAATCAAGTGGGATGATATGTATTCATTACATTTTCTAAAGTACTGGAATATGAAGTGTATGCCAATATGACTTTTTTAAAGTTTGAAACTTTAGAAGAGGCTACAAAGTAGATGAATGTGTAAGGTTATGAAATGTATGGAGTTTGATTAAACCCCCAACTGTACCAATGAGATCCCTAATAACAGTACTGAATTTGTAATTTTCATGATATGGAATATCATCCGTGTCTTATACGGTAGGCAGAGGGCAAAGCACATCTATAACTTACTTCGGTACTTTGGTTGCCAACTTTGCTTTCTGAATCACTGCCTTCATCAGGAAACATCTTCTCTAGGATCAGAAATGACAGCAGACCCATGATCACCCACAAACCCTGCATACGGTAGTGTCTTTGGGACCCATCTATCCAGCATTCCAAAACAAACACACAAAATTTACCCTTTTCCAATACAAAGAAAAAATAAAGTGAAAATAAACAAACCTTGCTAAGCCTTGACTTTGACAAAGTAGATTGGTTAGTCATTATATTTTTAGAGGTTGTCTGGAATTGTTTTAAACGGAGTTTTAACATAATTTTTATTAAATGTGGCAATATATTTTTGCTGGGGCACTTATAAAAGTAACAAGGTACCCACCGATTTTTCCTTTTCCAAATTTGTAAAATACATCTTGAGAAGTGTATGCTACAAACTAAACTGTGTTAGCCCTCATTTTCAACTGAATGTGTAGCATGATCAGTTGCAGGGCTCGACATTAAGCAAGGTCATGTGAGTGTCCTTCATACAAGTTAATTGAAGCCTTTAAGAAATAAAGGCCTGTATGAAATTCTCTCTTCTGAGGAACACAAAATGTTATTTTTGGCAGAATGTTAGTCATAGTCACCATTCATGGTCACTGCCCCCCATAAAATAATGTGAATTGAGACTGAAACTAACATTCTCTCGAACACTTCCTTTTGAGTTCCACATAAAATAGAAATTCAGACAGGTTTGGAACAATAAACGTGAGTAATGATGAAAGAATTTACAATAAGGATCCATTCATTAACATTAGATAATGCATTAGCTTTCACAAACTAACAATGAACAATATTTTATAGCATTAATCAATCTTAATGTTAGTTACTACAAAAAACTACAATTGTTTATTGTTAGTTCTTTGTGTATGAAGTACTGTTAACATATAGAACTTATTTTAAATGTATGAAAATGTATTATACACTGTATGAGGGAATTAACATTAACCAAGATTAATAAATTATTATCATGTTTATTGTTAGTGCATGTAAACAGATGTAGTTAAACGTTAACACATTTCACCTTTTTGTAAAGGATTACCCAATTTTCATTTTTGGGTAAATCATCTCTTTGAGAGAACAAGTCAATTCTCACCAGTTGCATTACAAATGGCTGTTTAATATTGACAAAATCCATTGAAAATGTTAACAGATATAATCCTGATAGAACCTTGCTGCTAAATCAATTATGTTGTATATTCAAAACAGATATGCATATTAAATATAGATAATGTTTTAATTAGAGATGCAAGAGATGTAACGGGTGCAAAAGTCTGTTTGAATTATTTCTCTTCACTCTACAGATGGTATTATTACATAAAGCACTTTAACAATTTCTGCCTCTCTTGCTGTATTATGAGGGAGCTGATCACTGCACCATGAGTGAAGGTGAGACGGCGACACGATGGAGGGAATTCCCAACATTTTGAAATATGTCCGTTTCTCACACACCTATTATGTCGCTTCTGAAGATATGGATTTAACCACTGGAGACAGATGGACTACTTTTATGCCCTTATCTTAATTTTTGAAGAAAGAACGTCTTAAACATCTGGGATGGCATGAGGGTGAGTAAATTAAGTACTTTTTGCTTTTGGGTGACTATCCCTTTAATGAATATTCTGTTTCACTCTGCAATACTTCAGATTACATACGAAAATTGTGTTGTGAACCGTTTCATGGTGTCTTTAATAACTCTTATCTATATAATTTCACTCTATACGACTATAAAACTAGTTGGAAAGCTAATCAGATTAAGCAACAGTAATTGAGAAAGGATGGAGCATGGGGAAGTGCACTTACTATCTACGGTTTACTAAAATGTTAAAGATGAATAATTTCCTGCAAAGAGTGTAAAGGATTTACATAACTTTAAGAATAGCTTATTTGTGAGTAGGTTCCATTCCAGAAGGGGAAAAAAATAAACCGAATTGATGCACAGATGAATTACAAAACCATACATGATTAAATTTACTGGGAGTCACAAAAAGATTTTTATAAAAAATTGAATAGAGTGAAAGGTGTGCTTAAACAGAGACTGGGTTATATGATAGAATATGATCAAACAGATTATGAATAATGCATGAACAGCAGCAAATGTTATATATAGCATGAGATTTCTCACAAGGGCTGCAAGTGTACGCCCAGGCTTCAGGCAGAAGGTGGAGGAACACGTCGCCTAGGAGGCCACCAATGGCAAAACTCAACAGCATCTTCAGCTTCTGACACCCAGCTGTAAATGGAGCAAGAGCAAAAGTTAATAATGAACAATATCAGTAATGCTTTACATTCAGCATTTTGATGATCTTGGGTTGAGCAAATTGTGCAGAATGCATGAGCCGTAGAAACTTCCATATATCTGCCATATAAATGCTCTCATTCCACAGTCTCATAATCCAGCTATAGCATGTAATTCTGTGAACACTTATATTCTATTGCATTAATCTTAGTTTCTAAAGCTGCAGGGCTTTAACAAGTGAGTTTTGCAACCAGAAATTGTTACAATGAGTTTGTGGTAATGTTATAGGACTAAATTATCTAGCAATGTCCTCATTCACCAATGCTTTGAAAAGTATGTGGTGAGTCAGAGCCTCTATGGGACAGGACACACCTAAACTGACCATAATTCCAGCGAACCGTCTACTCTCCTGCCCACTGTTCCCTACATTAGTAGGTTAAAACAGACATTCTCTTAAGCCAGTCTACTTCCTGACTGGGATCCACTGCCAGACTCTGATCCATTTCTGCATGACTGATATCATCCCAGATAAGTTTCAGTGTGCAGCACTGCCCTCTGCAAAATTCTTTAGAGAGTGACCGGTGAACCGTATAAATTTAGTGCACACTTTTTCTATGTGATTCTGTTGGTTCCTCTCTTAAACGTCCACCACACAATGAATTATTTGGACAAGTCATGACAAGTGTAGATATGGCTGCTTAAATTCTTTCATAGGTAAAAACATGCTCACACAGAGAGAAAAATAGGCATTTTTCTTAGCGATTTGGGGAAATACTCTCTGCAAGATTCGATTATCATATCAAATACTTGAAACATAGTGGACAATTAAGTTCATATTTATTTGTCACTGGAACTGAATTCATTTATTTATGTCCAGAGCACAATATCATATCTGAACGGATTCATATTTTTTTTTCTATTGTGTATAAAGAAGACTGAGCAAAGGCCTAAAATGTCAGAATCATCACAAAAAAAAAATGGAACAGGTCTGAGGGTTCACTGTAAAAAAAAAAAAAACCTCCTGTTTTTTTACAAACAAATCTGGCAGCTGTGGTTGCCAGAATAATCATGTAAAAAATACAGTTAAAATGTAAATCAATTTACAGAACAACCTGTGCATTCTACAGTTTAAAATGGTTGTAATTACACGATGGCACTGTAAAAAAAAAAAGTTAAATTTACAGTAATAAAAATTCATAAACATGCCTTCTGAAAGGGTAAAAATCTGTTGTTTACTTTATAAGGTATTTGTTAATCATGATGACATGAAGTTCATCAGTAGTGGCTCTTCCAGGTGCAATGACCAATAAACACAGAGACAGTGCTCAGTATCACTCACACAAACACTAAACACCATCATGGTAACACATGTGAGATTTAAATAATGCAGTAAACATGAACTAAATTACATCAAATAGAACACAGAACACCCCAGTGTACGTAACTGATATTAAAATATGATGAAACATATGTAATGTGTCATGCAGAGAATTGTGGGAATGCCCGATTACTGTTTTTAACTGTAATTTTAACAATAATTTACTGTATAAAAAAAAAAAAAAAAAAAAAGTACATGTACTCTCTTGTTCTTTTTACCATTAATTATACAGGAAAATCTTTGTACATTAAAATAATTACATTTTTACATCATTTTATTGTAAAAACTACTGTATTGTCTTTAAAATATACAGTAAAATGTTTTAATAAATTTTAACAATTAATATTTGTTAATTAACATTTTATTTCTGTAGCATTTTTACAGTATTTTACTGTTAAAATTACTGTTTTTCTTTTTTTTTTAATAGTGATTTCAGCATGGACTGCTGCATTTTCCGCTAATGGCCCTTGTGTCTTATAAGTACAACAATGAATGAAGATTTTAACACAATTTAGTTAACTGTATCTACCAGCTATAATGTTTCTCCAAGCAGACAGCAATTTCTCTCAACACCATTATTTTTAAGGACCAACTTCTAGCAACCACGTAAGCGATGAAACATTTTAACTCTGAAGTGTTTCCTTTCCTACTGCAGCAGATGTTGGTAAAGTGCTTGTAGCTCTTATTTTCTTATGTTGTAGGCCTCAAAAGTTATAATCGTCAACCAAAACAAAAATTAAACGCAATTTTTTTTTCCATCAACTGAAATAAAAAACATTTGTAAAAACTGGAAACAAACAAATACATTTTCATGGCTGTGAAACCAACTAATATAAAAATCTTGAATAACATTTAGTTTTCATTTTGTTGTGGTATGTTTTTAAAACCACCATTACATGAAGATGCCGCTAAACGGCGATAATAGGGGACCTATTGACCTCATTGCAATAGTAACAAAGAGGGAATCACTACCATTGTGGAGAAAAGCAAAGCAGGTAGAATCCATGTTAATTGGGTCTACGACGATGATACTTGGATGATGTTGAGTCAGAGTACTCCGACACCGATGCTGAACAAAAGGGGGGTAAGGGTTATATTATATTAAAAAAATGTCCTGATTAGTCAAAGGCTGTTGAGAATTAATGTTGCTAAAATTATTTATTTAGAATTTATTATAACAGTTTTATACCAAGTTATTATTAACTTAGGCAAAAAAAAAAAGAAAAAGAAATAGCATAGCTAAAAATATGCCTAGGCTATATGTATGCATGTATGCGATTAATCACATAGTGCTTTAGTATTGGGTGTAACAGGGGTTAAATACAGTTTAAGCTCCGTTAACAGCATGTGTATTTGACATCATTCCTGCCCATAAAGTTAGATCCATGTAAACAGTACTTAAGTTGCGTGTGTGTCATGCTGTCAGTGTCATCGTGCAAATGATGATTATTATTAACAAATTGGATATAGGGGAGTCCAGATATACGACACTCATTACACAAATGCCTGGTTTCCCCATTCTCCATTTACCTTTGAATAAGTTATTATAAATACAAAAAAAATGTCTTATATAATAAACAAACTGAAACTAAAACTAAACTTAGACTAGAAAATATACAAAAACTAAACTGAAACTAACCAACGAAACTTTTTTTATTACAATTATAACCTTGGTAGGCCTACATCTTGATTTTAGCATTTAAATTCAGTTTGATCATTTCAGGTCATCTCACGGCCACCTTGAAAGTTTGCAGAGGTCCCCTTGTGGGCCCTGGACCCCTGGTAAGTTACTCTGACGAATACAAAACAACTGTGTGGAGTAGTGCAACAACTGCTTTGAAATTTGCAGATAAATCAAAGGTGTTCCATTTTTATAATATTGCATTGTACATATTATTGTAATCAGTAAAAACATCAAACTGATCAAATAGCCATGTGTCATGTCATTGGAAAGCTCTCAAAATGTAAATACACCCAGTTTACTCAGACAGAAATATTGTGAGTAATAGGCAAGTAAATGTCTGAAATACATGTTACATGTAAACGTGTTGTTTATAAGCCACGTTTTCACTTATAACTTCAAGAAAACACATAAAATCAGAAAAAATACAAATACAAAAAAAGTTCATTAAAGTTCTTTAAAATTATACCAATCAATTGATTTTAAGAGTTATAAGCTTTTAATTTTGGGCATGCCACTGAAACAGGAAATCTTTAAAAACACCTTCAGAGCTTAAAGGGTTAAAGATGATTCTCTATTAAAATAACCTTTTTTAATACTTTAGATGTGGCTTAATGTGTGCCTGGGAAATTATAGTTGGAAAGAACTGGGCAAAAGAGGCAAAGGAACAATCCCATTGAAAACCTGAGCTTGAAATTAAAGGAAGTGCCATAAAAGCCCTGCCTTAAAGTATCCAGACAACTATATGAAGACCGGCAATAATCAACTGGCAGGTTCTCTCAATCTTATACTGAATAAACACATATCTGTGTGGCACACTAGGCCTAATCTGTGACCAGAAGAGAACCATCTCAGATTTTCCATACTGCTCACATGCTGCCGCCACCCACCCCACCACCCCCCCAAAACATTTTTTGTTTTCTGGAGAAATCCAGTCATAGATGTCCTATACAGCAACTGCTAGAAAAGACTCATCATATTTCCCCACTCTAAAGAACAAAGAAAAAAGACACAAAAAGACTGAACTCTGTCTAATAGCCAGTACTATGATACTACCATGAATACAAATATGATTCACTGTAATTGTATCAGATTTCATCGTAAAACAATGCTATTTGTACGTGGCATTGTTAGTGTAACCTGATCCCAGATCAGTTGTAAAAACATGCAGAATAAGTGTGACGTACCCTCAGTTTTCAAGGCCGTTCCAGCTTCAATGGGTACCACTAAGAGTGGAAAGATGCCACTAAGGCCAATGGCAATCGATCCCAAGAGGGAGCAGAACCAAACATCTATGTTGTCTATGGAGAACAGCTCATCCAGGTACCAGAGGTCTAAAAGGTCCTTAGCACTCCATGGGCCTGGCCCTGCAGCTGCAGTCTTTGCCTGGGCTACAGCAGTCTGAGCCATCATCTTCCCACCAACGGATGAAGTGGAAATGACAGCCGGTAGGGCAGCGCCAACAAGGAGTACAGCAATTGCCCAAATGGGCCTCTCAGGTCCAGCACTCATCAGCCCACACCCCCGCCAAGCACTTGGGAACACACAGGGTGCTGCAAGGAAGAAAGGAACCTTCAAACGAAATTTCATGAGGTTGAAAGATTAGTTGAGCCGTTTTAAAAAGGTTTGGTACTTGGTACTACCTTCTCAAAAACAATTCGGTATAGTGGCTCTCAACCTTTTGACTCCAAGGCCTAATAATATTAGAACGACCCAATCCTCCAGAAACATGGTGTCAATAGATTAAAACCTGATTCATTCCATGATTATAGAAGTTTCAAGATTTTTTTTTAAATGTTGTAGGCCTCAAAAGTTATAATCGTCAACCAAAACAAAAATTAAACGCAATTTTTTTTTCCATCAACTGAAATAAAAAACATTTGTAAAAACTGGAAACAAACAAATACATTTTCATGGCTGTGAAACCAACTAATATAAAAATCTTGAATAACATTTAGCCTAGTTTTCATTTTGTTGTGGTATGTTTTTAAAACCACCATTACCATTACATGAAGATGCCGCTAAACGGCGATAATAGGGGACCTATTGACCTCATTGCAATAGTAACAAAGCGGGAATCACTACCAATGTGGAGAAAAGCAAAGCAGGAAGAATCCATATTAATTGGGTCTACGACGATGATACTTGGATGATGTTGAGTCAGAGTACTCCGACACCGATGCTGAAGAAAAGGGGGGTAAGGGTTATATTATATAAACATTTTTCCTGATTAGTCAAAGGCTGTTGAGAATTAATGTTGCTAAAATTATTAAGAATTTATTATTACAGTTTTATACCGTTATTTATTACCTTAAGCAAAAAAAAATAATAATAATAATAAAAGAAATAGCATAGCTAAAAATATGCCTTGGCCATATGTATGCATGTATGCGATTAATCAAATAGTGCTTCAGTATTGGGTGTAACAGGGGTTAAATACAGTTTAAGCTCCGTTAACAGCATGTGTATTTGACATCATTCCTGCCCATAAAGTTAGATCCATGTAAACAGTACTTAAGTTGCGTGTGTGTCATGCTGTCAGTGTCATCGTGCAAATGATGATTATTATTAACAAATTGGATATAGGGGAGTCCGGATATACGACACTCATTACACAAATGCCTGGTTTCCCCATTCTACATTTACCTTTGAATAAGTTATTATAAATACAAAAATTGAATTATATAATAAAAATAAACTGAAACTAAAACTAAACTTAGACTAGAAAATATAAAAAAAACTAAACAGACACTAACAGAGAATGAAACTAAACTCACCTGGAGTGACAAACAGAAAGAGATTATTTTTTTTTATTACAATTATAACCTTGGTAGGCCTACATCTTGATTTTAGTATTTGAATTCAGTTTGATAATTTTAATAACAGTTATTTGTACATAATTTTAGGTAATCTCACGGCCACCTTGAAAGTTTGCGGAGGTCCCCTTGTGGGCCCTGGAACCCTGGTTGAGAACCAGTGGAAAGGTCCACATAAAAAGCATATATTCAGAAAGACCATGGCCATGTCAGTCACAGCATACACAAAACACACCTTTTAGTTCCTGACTGCCCACACAGGGGACATGATTTCCATTAAAATTAAAAAATTACAGCTTGTTAAAACAATTAGCACACTAGAGTATCACAATCTGTTCCAAGGCCTAATAATTAGCCAAAATCAGTTCAGCTGAACAGAAACAGTGACTCTTGCAGCTCGTCTTCATAGCTCAACTAAGACCTGAAATAAAAAAAGAGCTGAAATTATCTTTATTGAAAATAATATAACACAGGGAAACAGTTTTTTTTTTTTTTTTTTTTTTTGTTGTTTTTTTTTT